>NW_028240124.1:0-552500 GCF_028749965.1 Puma concolor | reverse complement strand
TGAGTTGAAGCAGTTAGAAATTCACTTCAACTAGGCCTGCCGGAGGAAGTGGGTACTGCATTAATGCAGGAGACACAGAAATGAACCACAAGTGGGCAAAATGAGTTGGGTATAAGAAAGAAAAATAATGCCAGCACGATAGTCCAGTTTCTTTGCTTTTATGTGAACTATGGGATAAATGTGTAAATACTACAAACCCTTATGATTTGGGCTGCTTATTTTTATCTTAATGTTTGTTGGTTGGGTGAGTGGTTGATTGACAGTGTGTGTGAAGAAGGGGAGGGGATGAGAGAGGGGGAAGAGAAAATTCCAAGCAGGCTCTGTGCAGAGTGTGACCTGGGGCTTGAAACCACAAATGGCGAAATCATGACCTGAACTGAAATGAAGAGTAGGCCACTCAACTAACTGAGCCACGCAGGCTCCCCTTGGCTGCTTATTGTATTTGCACATTGGGTCTTCGTGTTGGATATACCATAGGGAGTGGTGTACATGCATGATCTAAGGAAGGTGCAGCTAGGTAGATCTGGCTTATTTTTTTTTCCTTATGACACTTTATTCAGGAGTAATATTTTGTAAGTTTATTAGAAGGACAGATTGAAGATTGTAATTGGGAGGAAATCAGGTAAGGAGTCATTGCAGTTGACCAGGAGAGGTGAACATGACAGCAATTAGTGTGGAAGCAGGAAATGGAGAGATGAGGACAGATGTGGTAGTTTTTGAAAGTGCTTTTTGTTGTGTAATTAACATTATAGAAAGTAACTATTTGGTGCATAGTGCTTTGAGTTTTAAAGAGTGTATCTACTCATGTAAATGTCACCCCATTGAGAATACAGAAGAGTTCTGTTCCTGGGGCACATAGGTGGCTTAGTCACTTAAGCATCCCACTCTTGATTTCGGCTAAGGTCATGAGTTCACTGTTGTTGAGTTTGAGCCCCTGCTCACGAACTTCCCGGGGCCTACTTGGGATTATCTCTCTCTACCACTTTTTCTTTGCCTCCCCCACTCTCACTCTCTGTCTCCCACACACACACACACACACACAAATTAGACAAGAAGAGAACACTTCCATCAGCTTCCAGGATTCCCTCATGTTGAATCACGGTCACCCCACCCCTGGGGCCTGGCAACCATCTATCTCCAACTTAAATATCATATAAATGGATCGTTATTGTAGGTAACTTTATGAGACTGGTTTCTTTCATTCAACATCATGCCTTTAAATACATCTGTTTCTTAGTGGTTCCCTGTACGGATATACCAGGGTTTGTTTAACCATTCATTTCCTGAAGGACATTTGTGTTTGTCCATTTTTGTCAGTTATGACTAGAGTTGCTGTAAACATTTGCGTGCATGTTTTTTTCTTTTCATAAGCATAAATTTTCACTTCTCTAGAGAAAATGTCTGGGAGTCGGATTTATGGGTCACATGCAAGTATTAGGTATTGTCTTTAAACTATATATATATTTCATGGGCTCCTGGTTGGCTCAGTAGATTGAGTAGCTGACTTCAGCTCAGGTCATGATCTCACAGTTTGTGAGTTCAAGCCACATATTTGGCTCTCTGCTGACAACTGGGAACCTGGAGCCTGCTTTGGATTCTGGATCTCCCTCTCTCTCTGCCCCTCTCTGCTCACACTCTGTCTCTCTTTATCCCTGAAAAATAAGTAAAAATGGAAAAAAAAATTTTCAATATGTGTGGATAGCAGTATCTCAGTGCAGTTTTAATGTGTTTCCCTGAAGCCTAGTGTTGTAGAGCATCGTTTTGTGCACTTCAATATATGATATTCTGGACACAAGACCTTTGCTGGATATATGATTTGGGAATATTTAGTCCAAGTCCATAGATTGTCTTTTTGTTCTTTTAACAGAGTCTTTTACCAAGCAAAAGTTTTAGTACTAATGAAGTGCAATTTAGAGATTTTTTTCTTTTGTATGAATCCAATTTATACACCTTATAACGTCAGACGTCGTTTGTACTCCTTGTTCATATATTTGCTATTCTATACCAGCATCAGAATGTTTTCAGTTTGTTGCTATTGGTTGCACAAGTTGTATACTGCACAGTTCTAGGAGGCATGATTTATATGAACTGTAGTGCGAATGGGAACCCTCAAATCTGTAAAATGTACAACTTGTACACACATGTATTATCTCTTAGAGGGTCTTTTCTACTGTACAGATTGCAGTCATTGCTGTGGTTCCGTTTTACTTTCCTTGTCATTGGTTTATTATGTTGAGTGTACACTGAAGCCGAATTTAAGAAGCTCCTGCTTGTGAGCTATCTAAAGGTAATTTATTCTCACTGATTCTCAACTAGCTGAGGCGTATCCTTGAGGTACAGCAACATCTGGCTTTCAAGCTTGTTCCCTTAATTGAATCTATTACTTTGCATTCATGGAAACTGGAAACTCTCTTCAGCCGGCCAGTTTTCGCTAGATATCCATGATTTTAAAATTCACCTCTAAACAAATGGCTAAAACTTTAATATTTGTAGAATCATCTGGACTGGAAAAAAGAAGGAACCATATAAAAAAGCTGGAAAAAATCAACAGAATATAATATAAAAACAACAATATCCTTTGCAGGGAATACTTTGGCTCCATGTAATTCTCTATTTACTCTGAGCAGCTCTAAGTTGGTATATGACGTCCCTCTGACAATATGAATATACATTCAGTGTTACAAGATGTTTGTATTCTAAATACTTAGCTCCTCTAAAGATGGAATCACAAATTAGTAACTGATCAACCGTTAGTGTTGTAGCAGAATCAGGAACAATTCAACAGAACAGGCCTGGGTGTGTTATTATATAATTATGTAATTATGTCCATTATTACTACAGGTGTCTTCACCTACCTGGCCTCTTCATAATAAGCTAGAGTAGGATTTCAGAAAGCATCCCATTCTTCCCCACTGAAATGGTGAAACATTTTTTTTTAATTTTTGTGTTTACATTTATTTATTTTTGAGAAACAGAGTGAGACAAAGTGTGAGTGGGGGAGAGGCAGAGAGAGAAGGAGACAGAATACGAAGCAGGCTCCAGGCTCTGAGCAAGTGGTCAGCACAGAGCCTGATGCAGGGCTCAAACCCATGACTGTGAGACCGTGACCTGAGCTGAAGTCGGACACTCAACCGACTGAGCCACCCAGGCGCCCCATGAAATGGTGAAACTTTTACGATGCTGGTTTAGGCTTTTTTGGTGGGGCTTCGTTTTTGTTTGTTTTATAAAAGTCTTGTATCAAGTTGATGAAGTCTCCCTGGACTCATAGTTTGCGGAGAGAATGTTTTATTTATCATGAATGGAGTTAACAAATGCCTTCTCTGCATCTCTTTTTAAGAGCATCTGATCATTTCCCTGTCTTACTTCTTTATCCTATTGTTGTGATGGTTTAAACTAATTGATTTTTGAATATTGAACCAGTCTCCCATACTTGTACTAAATCCCTCTTGGTTATGGATGTATAATTCTTTTTACACATTGTTGGATTTGGTTTGCTAACATGTATTGGGTATTTTGTGTCTATGAAAATGCAAGACACTGGTCTCCAGTTTTCCTTTCTTCTAATGCCTTTACCGTGGTTTGTCAATGCTGGCCTCCTAGAATGAGGAAGTTTCCCCTCTGTTTTTATTTTCGGGAAGAGATTACAGGACATTAGCATCATTTTTTCCTGTGAATGTTTGCTAGAATTCTTCAGTGAAACCACCTGGGCCTGACGCTTTCTTTTGGGAAGGTTATTCGTCCTTGACTCCATTTACTTAATAAATATAGGCCTATCCAGATAATCTATGTTTCCTTATGTGGGTTTTAGTAGTGTGTGTCTTTTATTTGTTTTCTATATTTTTCTAAATGTTTTCATTTATTTCTGAGAGAGAGCTGCAGAGTGGGAGGTGGGAAGGGGCAGAGAGAGAGGGAGACGCAGAATCTGAAGCAGGCCCCAGGCTCTGAGATGTTAGCACAGAGCCTGACACGGGGCTCAAACCCACGGACCAGGAGATTATGCCCTGAGCTGAAGTCAAACATTTACTGACTGAGCCACCCAGGCGCCCCATCGTGTGCATCTTTTAAATAATCGATCTGTTTCATATAAGTTATGAAATTTGGGGGCATAGAGTCGTTTATAATATTTTCATTATCCTCTTGATGTTCATGGAATCGGGAGCGGTTATGTCTCTTTCACTTTTGATATGAGCCATTTGTGCCTACCTTTTTTCTTGGATAGCCTAGTTAGGGGTTCATTACCTTTATTGATATTTTCAAAGAACCATCTTTTGATTTCTCTATTGATTATCTCCAGTATTTGACTATCTTTTATTTTATTGATATCTGTTCTAATTATTATTTTTTTAATTATTATTATTTCTTTTCTTCTACTTCAGCCTTCAACTGTACCTCCTCCCGTATTTTCCTAAGGTGGAAGTTTAGGCTACTAATTTAAGGTCTTTCTCCTTTCCGATTTTGTTACGTTTATGTACTTAATTTGAGAGCGAGAGAAAGCATGTACGTGAGCAGGGGCATGGCAGAGAGAGGGAGAGAGAGAATCCCAAGCAGGAACCCAATACAGGGGCTTGATCTCATGAACATGATAGCATGACCTGAGTGGAAACTAAGACTTGCGTGCTAAAACCACTGAGCAGCCAGATGCCCGAAGGTCTTTCTACTTTTCTAATAAATGCATTCAATGCTGTACATTGTACTGTAAGCCATGTTTTCACTGCCCACCCCACCCCACCCTGCACATTTTTGTAGGTTGTATTTAATTTTCATTGAGTCCAAACTACTTTGAAATTTCTCTCAAGTTTCCTTCTTTGATGTGTTATTTAGAAGTATGTTCTTTAATCTCTAAATATTTGGGGACTTTTCCTGCTGTCTTTTCATTATTGCTTTCCATCCAGTTCAATTGCAGTGTGGCCTGACAACATACTTTGTGTGTTTTCTATTCTTTGAAATTTAGTAGGATGTGTTTCATGGCCCAGAACATGTTCTGACTTGGTGCACCTTCTGTGTGAACTTGAGAAACATGTTTATTCAACCACTGTTCGATAAAACATCCCATACGTATCAGTTCGATCTAGGTGATTACTGCTACTGCTTCATCCAGCTGTAGCCCTACCTATATCCTTCTAGCCCTGTCAGTCACTGACAGAAAGGTGTTGAAGTCTCTACTATAATAATGACTTTTTCTCTTTCTCCTTCAAATTCTAAAAGTTTTTCCATCATGGATTTCCATTCTCTGTTGTTAGGTATAGAAAATTAGGGATTGTTATGTTTTCTTACAGAACGGACCTTTTTATCTCTCTATAGAATCTCTTTATATAATGACACTCTTTATCTCCCTAGAGTTTCCTTGATTGGAAGTTTGCTTTGTGTGGAGTTAATGTAATTACTCCAACTCTCTTTGGATAAGCTCTAGCATGATAAATCTTTCTTCATCCTTTTACTTGTAATCTATCTGTATCTTTATATCTCATGTGAATTTCTTATAGACAATATAGAGTTGCATCTTGTTTTTGGATCTCCTGTGACAATCTCTGAGCTTTAATTGGTATATTTAGACTATTCACATTTGATGTGAGTATTGATGTAGTTGGAATAATATCTGCCATGTTTGTAATTGTTTTCTATTCACTGCATTCATACTTTGCTTCCTTTCTATCTTCACCTTTTTCTGCCTTCTGGATTTTAATGCAGCAGTTGGTATATTCCATTTTCTTCTTTCTCTTAGCATATTCATTACACTTTTTTATTTTAAAAAGTTGGAGTGGGTTCCCCTTTATTTGCATTTGCATTACTCATTTATAACTAGTCAAATTCCTCTTTCAAATCACACTATACCCCTTCACAGATAGTGCAGCTACCTTATAACAGCCCTCTCAATTCCTCCATCCCACGCCTTCTAATATTGATGTCATCTACCTCCTTATCCATATGCTATGATCACCGAGTATATTGTTGCTGTTATCACTTTAAACAAATTGTTATCTATCAGATAAGTTGGGAATGAGAAAAATAAACTATTTTCTCTTACCTTCCCTTATTCCTACTCTAATCCTCTTCTTTTTTAAGCATAGATCTGAATTCCTTATCTATAACTTCTATCCCTATTCCTTTTTCTAAAAACCTTTCTCTTGAGCGAGACAGGGGGCACAAATGAGCAAGGGGCAGAGAGAGAATCCCACGACAGGCAGAGAGAGAGGGAGAGATAATGGGATCTCACTCAAAGCATGGCTCATGCTCACTTGCAGGGGGGTGGAGCTCACTTGATGTGGCACTTGAACTCACAAACTGTGGGACTTGAACTCATGAATGCTGACATCATGACCTGAGCTAAAGTCAGGTATTTGACCACTGAGGTATCCTCGAAAGAACTTTTTATTTATTTATTTATTTCTTGCAAGGGAGATCTACTAGTGGTAAAGTCCTTCCTTTTTTGTTTCACAACGTATTACTTGTTTTAGGATTGTTGTTGTTGTTGTTGTTGTTGTTGTTTAAAAGGTGAGGGATTGTAAAATTCAGATGCTGTGGGGAAGAGTAACATACTCCATGCCTAACATCTTTTTTAATGTTTATTTATTTATGTTGTGGGAGAAAGGGGTGGCGGGGTAGAGAGAATTCCATGCAGACTCCATTCTGATAGCAGAGAGCCCTATGTGGGGCTCAATCTCATTAAACATGAGATCATGACTTGAGCTGAAATCAAGGTTGGATGCTCAACCGACTGAACCACACAGGCACACCTACAAGTCTTTTTTCTTTAGTTTGAAATACACTTTTGAAGGATATAGAATTTTCAAGCGGTGTTTTATTTTTCCTTTCAACACTTTTATTTGTATTTTCATTTGTATTTTATTTGTATTTATTTTTATTTTTAATTTTATTTTATTTTTACTTTTATTTTTATTTTTATTTTTATTTTTATTTTTATGTTTATTTTTTCTTCTACCCTGGCTAGGAAGAAAGGGATAGATGGGGTAAGAGGAGAGAGAGTGATGCTGGCTGGAGGAAGGGCATCATCTTAGCCTGGCTGGTGAAGTGCCGTCTGACAGAGACATTACATGGAGCATTGAAGGAAACGTGCAGTCATCTGAGGGAAAGCAAAACATATTTCGAAATACACTGCCTTTGGATTCGCTATAAATCTACACACTACTGTTGGGGGGGATGTTTTCTTTCTCTTTTATTTTACAGGAACAGAGAACACATATATACATGTACACACACACACACACACACACACACACACACACACACACACACACGCACAGAGACACTGAGCACCTAGAACATGTCAGGCATGCTAGACACTCAAGTGTTATTTCATTTAATCATAAAAGCACATGAATTAAATGAGTCATCCAAGATGACACAGTTGTTGAAGGAAGCAGATTTTGAACCCAGGTCTGACCCTGGTGCATGTGCCTCCGAGGCAAGATTCTATACTCCTAGATGGAAAGACTGCACATCCCAGGCTCCTCTCCCACCTCTAATGCATCCATCCTGCACGTACATGCATACTTGCACAAAGAAGAAGGACTAACACTCCTGGCTGGGCACCTAGTAGGTATTCAGTGAATAACCACAGCTGACTTGAATACATCAAAAGATTCCACATTCCAAAAACCATGCACAGAACTCTCATATCCTAGGACTGTACTTTGATACAAAATAGCAGAGAATGATAATAAACTAGTTATCTTGTGTAGCATGAATATTAATGCTGAGTCGGCCCAGTGAAACTAAAGCCCTCGCCAGGTGGTTAAAGAAACTACTTCACAAAGAAACTTTGGAACTCAGGAAGGAGATGTCAGTTTTTGGAGGGGGGGGGATAGTTCTGCATGAGAGAGGTTTTGTTGTTGTTGTTGTTGTTGTTGTTGTTGTTGTTGTTGTTAATTCTTAGTCTCCTTTTTCAAACAAAAGGTGAGTGTTTCTAACCTGCATAAAAATGATCTCTTGGGGTTCCTGGTTGGATCAGTTAGTTCAGCTGAGGTCTTGATTTAATCTCAGATCATGATCTCAGGGTTGTTGAGATTGAGCCCCTCATCAGGCTCTGTGCTGAGCATGGACCCTACTTGGGATTCTCACTCTCTACTTCTGCCCCTCCTCTCTCTAATTAAATACACATTAAAAGTATTTTTTAATTAAAAATTAAAAAAAGTATCTCCAAAGCTACCACAGAAATTCTCCAGAGTACTTCTATCATAAAAAGAAAGACACGGTGGTTTCTAGTCTATAGATAGTGAAACAGTAGCAACCAGTGTTCTCATTTTCCATGTGGCCAGTGAGGAATATAACATATTACCAATACTCAGGCGGAGAGAGGGAAGATGAATAAAAAAATATACCCGGAAGAGTGAAAAGCTGATGGCATCTGCGATGCTGCCTGTGCCTGGCGTGCAGCTCTAAAATGTCTAGTTTATCACACAGGGGGACGCAGCAGAAGTCCCATCCCACAGAGGCCCTATTCACCAGACTGCTGTTAAGCAGTGCTTTCGTATTTCTAGAATCACACTCTGGTCCCAAAAAACCAAACTGAAGTTATTTCAACTTTTTGGATCTTTCAGATAATTTTCATCAAATCTGGTATTTAAACAATTTCTTCAGTAAGATTTTGTCCCATTTTCTCCCTCCTCTCCATCTGGGACTCCTATTATACATGTGTTACATCATTATGTTGGAACACCTGATATTGTCACACAGTGCTCTACTGATTTGTGTCCAATTTTTCTCCCCTCTCTATTGTTTGGCTTGGGACATTTCTCTTGATTTACCTTCAGGTTCACTGATTCCTTCTTCTATTTCTAACCTACTGAGTTAATCTAGGGAAATGTTATTTGAGTTATTGTATTTTTCAATTCCATAAATTTCACTTTTGTAAAAATCGCTTCCATTTGTCTATTGTGATTCCCGGTGGACTCACATCATGTTTCCTACTGTATTTTTGCATACATTTTCCTTTAGTTTTTAAATATAGTAGCTGCTGGAAATCTTTGTTAAACCCAAAGGTGCACCTAGTCAGTTGCTATTTAACTAATCTTTTTCCTTAGTATGGGTTAAACTTTGATAATGTGCATGTTTATTATTTTTTAGGTGAAGAGTAAACACTTGTTTAGATTATCTGCTATTTGCGTGTGCGCACACGCACGCCTTGCTATCATGACTGGCAAGAGATAACATTCTCTCTACTCTTACTAATTAGCATCTCCATAACAAAATCCTAGAAACAATGACACACTCATACACGCTAATACAAGCATAGACTTCCTTTAAAAAGGGGCCACTAAAGAACAATTAAAGTTGCTTGACGAGGAAAGAAGGGATTTGAGATACAGGATGAACACGTGTACCTTTTGAAATTCACATCCACAAACTACCTATTCATTTAAAAAACAAAAACAAAAACAAAGCTGTTTCACTGATACTCAGCAACAGCACTGTGCATTAAAATCTAAAAGCACCTGGGGCGCCTGGGTGGCGCAGTCGGTTAAGCGTCCGACTTCAGCCAGGTCACGATCTCGCGGTCCGTGAGTTCGAGCCCCGCGTCAGGCTCTGGACTGATGGCTCAGAGCCTGGAGCCTGTTTCCGATTCTGTGTCTCCCTCTCTCTCTGCCCCTCCCCCGTTCATGCTCTGTCTCTCTCTGTCCCCCAAAAAATAAATAAACGTTGAAAAAAAAAATTTAAAAAAAAAAAAATAAAATCTAAAAGCACCTGTTGCTTTGCATTTACTCCCTTCTCATTATAATCGATTCTTAACTACGAAATAGCAAAATGCACTTTAAAGCAGGAAGCAAGAGTTAGCCTCCAAAACATGGCTAAACCGCCACATCATACACTTTTGTGTTTACAACCATCATCCGTTTATGAACCAAATAAGTGAGGTACCACTCCAATGGTATTCAGATGCTAGCTGACTATTAGCCTTTCAACTACTGACAGTGGGGACAGGTTTGGAAATCCTATTCCGTTTAAAAGTAGCAAGCATATCTCTTTTAACATGAAAGGGACTCAGAGCTGAGCAGAAAAGGTGGGAGCAGTGAATTTACTCCTGGATGGCAAAACCTAGGTTGGCTGAAGTCAGAAAATGCTTTTGAGATCAGCTTGTTAAGAAGCTCCCCATCTGAGATCCTTGGAACTGAGAAAACAGAAATGGGATCTCCTGAACTTATTCAACATTTCAAGGAGACTTTTTAAAGACCTCATAAGATTATCAGTGAAAAAGCTGCTCTGGATAACCAAAACAGGTATTTTTTTAGGCCCTACATCTTTTCTGGTCATACCAGCATTACCAACATTATTTCTCACCATCAGCCCCCAGGACAATAAGTTTCTTATGTCCCCGCATTGATACTACATTCTCTCTACCTTATATGCCAGTCCCCACTGTCCATTAAACTTCTCTTTATCTTGCAAGATCCACCTCAAGTATTATCTCTTTAAAAAAAAAAGAACACATTTGTATTTGTTTTGAGACACACACAGAGACAGAAAGTGAGAGAGAGAGAGAGAGAGAGAGAGAGAGAGAGAGAGAGAGAGAGAGAGAGAGAGAGAGAGAGAATGAGAGCCCAAGCAGGGGAGCACCAGAGAGAGAATCCCAAGCAGGCTTAACCAACTGAGCCACCCAGGAGTACCATCTCTTAATGAAAATATTATCTCTTAATGAAAGCATGAGCTCTGCAGCCAGACTACCTGCCTGGGTCCAAGTTGCGGCGCTAACACTGATTGTAAGACTAGTCTAGGTCTCATCAGGTATCCCGTCTGCATCCCAGGTCCTTCCCCAGCAAAATCGAGATGATGATAGTACCTACTTCATCGGACTGATGTGGAGATTAAATAAGATAATGCATATAAAGCACTCAGCAAGGAATAAACAATAAACGTGCAGTTGTTGTTACTATCATATAGTATGAGTTCTATAACTAATCAGGTTTCCCAAAGGTGCCCATAAACTTAATAATCCAGGTGGCGTGTCCTTTCTAAAATTCCAAAACCAAAGATATCACTTGACTCAGTTTTTCTAAGGCCAAACACCCAAAGGGAGTCCAAGTTCTAATAAAACACACGACATGTTAATAACCCTGGAGAAGGAAGACAGTATATCCTACCTTACGATGAAATTCACAAAGCTAGTCACTGCGTGCAGATGTTATCACCACAGCATCAGACTTAGCAGAACATTTTCAATGATAAAACCACCCCAAAAAAAAAAAAAAAAATTCTGGGAGCCCTGAAAAAAGTGGAGTGAACTTCACCTCAAGCAGATTTTACAAGCTCTTAAAAATGTGATTTGCCTCTGTACTTCTTAGTCTCTCCTTACCTGGACCAGATGATACTACCAACACCTGAGGAGAACACTGAAATTCATTATTTTGAATTTGACAATGCCAACTAGCCTTTATTTAATATCATTCCTGATAACATCCAGTCATCCTGTAAATATCTTAAAGTGCTCCAAATACAGTTTTTTTCATCTGCCATTCAAGTACTACTTCAAATCAACCAATGATAATAATGACAGCTTTGAAGAAGCAATGGACATCCAGGCAAGGACTGAATCAGGAAAGATCATACATAGCTGCTCCTCACTGAGTCTCCTCTGCTTCATCACAGTCTCTTCGTGTGCTGAAGCAAGAATCCTCAGGAGTAATTCTGGATCCGACCCCCACCCCCACCCCTGCCCTAATCCCCAAATCCAGCTGGTCTGATTGGCTCTACCTCCAAAGCAGATCTCTAATTGAGGCAGCTATCATCTCCATGGTAACCACACTGGTCCAAACGACCATTTCTCACCGGGACGACTATAATATCTGCTAAAGGGTCGTGCAGCTTCCTAAGTGGTACCTAGTCACAGCATGATGATATTGGTAGGATAGACAGACTATGCCACTGAGCGGGAAAAAAAAAAAAAAAAAAAACTGGATCAAAAAAAAAAGTACTTACTTTATGATCTCACTCATCTAGAACTCTACAAAATAGAAACTAATATATTGTCACAGAATGCAGATCAGTAATGGGTGGCAGAGAGGGGCAAGAGGAAAGGATGACCAAGGGACACAAGGAAACTTTTCGGTGATGGGTATGTTCACTATCTAGACTGTGGTGGTTTCATGGATATGTGTGTGTATATACTTTTTGATCTGTGTGTATACACATCCACACTGATGTATAAACTTATCAAATAGCACACTTTAGTTTCCTGCAAGTTATGCCAATTATACTACAACAAAACTTTTTAAAAATAAAAACAAACAGGATGATATTCTTAATAAAATGCAACGTGTGGGATTTGCTTCAAATAAACCAGGGGAAGAGGGGAGCAAGGACAAAGCGGGTAGAAATACAGATGAAACAAGATTAGACATGAGTTGATAATGTTTACAACTAGGTCCTAAGGACATGGGGGTATGATATACTAATGTCTTGACTTTTACATATTTGAAATTTTCTATAATAAAAACAATCTTTAAGTGAAAGGGGAGCAAATCATGAACCAGGATAAACTAAAAGAAGAAAAATACTATGCTGGCTCCAGAGCCCAGACTGATGGTAGCCAAAGACTTCGTTAGAAGCTGAAGAGCAGGGGAATGTGGAGTTTAAAGGGACACATTTTATTCTTTACTCTATCACCTGAGAAACGTGCATGCTCCTTTGAGAGCTACGCCATCCTTTCCCTGGTTGGCTCAAAGCTGGGCTCCCTTGCACACTTGACTTCTCATGGAGCCTTCAAGCTGTCAGATCACAGAGGCTTCCACAGATATGCTTCCAACAGCCTGAAGTTTAGGATAAAGAAAAACCGTCTTGTCGCCCATTTGAAGTATTTCATGCATGCTGAAGCAGCACCCGGTTAGATAGCCAAGTACTACAGCCACAGGCAACTCAGAAACACACAAACAGAAGCAGCATTTTTATCTACTTTTCCTCCAAGTCTCTGCTCATGGATCTTACAAAAGGAGTCCCAATCACATCAACCAATTTTGAAAGAAAGGAACTCTTGGCCAACATTTGCTTAGAGCACACTAACTTATCATCCCATTTGAGCCTCATGCTTAACCTTGGGAAGCAGCACATATCTTTACCCCCTTTGAAGCCTGCTAAATACTGAAACTCAGAGAGATGAAACAAATGGAGTGCCAAAGGTCACACAGCTAGCCTGTGGCAGGGCCAGGAGTCGAGGTCCGTCCCACCTCTGTGCCTGTCTAGCATCACTACCTCACATGTTGAGCAGAAACTCTGATCAAGATGCTTATATGAAGAAAAGTCATATCCCAATTAACCCACTATTTTTTTTACCCAATCTCATACACGGCAAAGGATTTTAAGAGTAGGCACATGAAACCATTACTGCATATAAAGATTTTTCAGTTATGTATAATTTCCTTATCCCCTAGCACAAGGATGTATGAAGAAGGGACAGCAATTGACTTTAGACATTACATGGGAGAGGACAAGGGAGGTAATGCCCAAAGAAAGATCAAAGAAAGGAAACTAGGAATCCGACTGGAAAGAACAGCACATTAAACACAAAACCCAAATTAACAACCCCCATGGTAATTTCTCTGTAAAACCAGCATGTCCTGGGTGGTGATTATCCTGTTAGTGAAATGAAAGAAAACGACCATTTTATTTCAAGCTACTTGTGTCACCCATGCTAGGTTAAAGTGGAAGAGAATTTTTCAAAACTGTATTAAATTTGCTCACATTGTGGTGATTCTCCATTTTCCAGCAAAACATGTCACTTCCAGAGTTCGAGGTCTACAGTAAAAATTCTTGCTTCTAGGGTAATGCATGAAACTGGATATTTAAAACGTGTGTTCTGGTTGTTCACAGCTAATAATAAAAAGTAGTACTTACTGAGCACATATTATAAGCAGGTCTTGTTTTTAATGCTTTTAATCTTCAAAATGGATCTTCTGACACAGGTTCGATTATTGTTAGGGCAACAATATAATTTATTGTCCAAATAAAGATACTTTGGAGAATCAAAGCAGAAAGCCATTAACAATTGTGCCAGGCACGGCCACAATCCAGGAACATTTGGACATAGAATCACTAGCCTCATTTTGCAAATGGAGACTTAAGAAACAGAAAGGTTAAATAGCCTACCCAAGGTCACACATCTAGTAAGCCAGTGTTCAAGCCCAGGTCATCTGGCTCCAGGCTCATATTCAGCCATTCTGCCATGTGCCCCCACTGAGCTGATATACTACCTTAAAAAAAATACATCATCCCACTGTTCACTTTGAAGCACACAGACCCCTCTGTATTTCAGAATACATTTTCTACATAAAATGGCTAAAACTCAAGGAGAACGATGACTCAAGAGTTCATATGTTTAAAAAATGAAGACAGGGTGCCTGAGTGGCTCAGTCAGTTACCAGCAGACTCTTGATTTCAGCTCAGGTCATGATCTCATGGTTAGTGAGATGGAGGCCTGCGTCAGGCTCTGCACTGCCAGATTCTCTCTCTTCCTCTCCCTCTCCCTCTCCCTCTCCCTCTCCCTCTCCCTCTCCCTCTCCCTCCCTCCCTCTCTCCCTCTCTCCCTCTCTCTCTCTCTCTCTCTAGCTCTCTCTCTCTCTCTCTCCCCTTCCCCTGCTCGCATTCTTTCTCTCTCTCTGCATCTCTCACACACAGAATGAATAAAAACTTAAAACACACACACACAAACATACATACATGCATGCATACATACATACATACATACATACATACATGCATACATACATACATACAGTTGCTCTTGGATATGCAACTGTAACATGTCCCTTGTTACACATGGTTTCCTTAATTACTTTTTTCCACATACAGTATCTCCTCATTTCATTCAGGAATAAATCCACAGCTAAAGCAGCAACACCTACCATGCAGACATGCATACTTATATTGATACCACAGATACATTCAAGGTTTCACAGGCTCAAACCACACTGGGCTTTGGGACCTCAACCTTATGCCATAGAAGCAAAGTCTCACCTTCCCTTGAGTATTACTAGATGGTTTTCAAATACTTCCAAGGAAAAATGATGTCCCAGAAATGAGTTTGGTAACTAGGGAGTTCAACATTTTCCCTTGATTACTAAACAAAAAACTAAGGCATCATAAAACTTCAGAGAGCCACAATGCCAGGTAGGTAGAAAGTGTTTTTTGTGAATATACAAGGCTGCTTGCAGATGTGCCTTATGAGGCAACACAATACTGGCGAGTTTCACATCATCCCCTTTCTCAAATACCTCAGTGCTACCACTGTCCTTTTACACTTACAGCTCTTGCTGCATCTTCCCTCAGATGACTGCACGTTTCCTTCAATGCTCCATTTAATGTCCCTGTCAGACGGCACTTCACCAGCCAGGGTAAGATGATGCCCTTCCTCCAGCCAGCATCACTCTCTCTCCTCTTACCCCATCTATCCCTTTCTTCCTAGCCAGGGTAGAAGAAAAAATAAACATAAAAATAAAAATAAAATAAAAATAGAAATAAAAATACAATTAAATTAAAAATAAAAATAAATAAAAATAAAATACAAATAAAAATACAAATAAAAGTGTTGAAAGGAAAAAAAACACCGCTTGAAAATTCTATATCCTGGAAAAGTGTATTTCAAACTGAAGAAAAAGACTTGTAGGTGTGCCTGTGTGGCTCAGTCGGTTGACCATCCAACCTTGATTTCTGCTCAAGTCATGATCTCATGTTTAATGAGATTGAGCCCCACATAGGGCTCTCTGCTATCAGAATGGAGTCTGCATGGAATTGTCTCTACCCCCCCTCCACCACCCCTTTCTCCCTCAACATAAATAAATAAACATTAAAAAAGATGTTAGGCATGGAGTATGTTACTCTTCCCCAAAGCGTCTGAATTTTACAATCCCTCATCTTTGTAAACAACAACAACAACAATCCTAAAACAAGTCATACGTTGTGAAACAAAAAAGGAAGGACTTTATCACTAGTAGATCTGCCTTGCAATAAATAAATAAATAAATAAATAAATAAATAAATAAATAAATAAATAAATAAATAAATAAATAAATAAATAAATAAATACAAATAAATAAATAAAAAGTTCCTGCGAGGATACCTCAGTGGTAAAGTGGGAAAGAATGAACACCCCAGACCTGGCATGTCAATACTAACACCTGGCAAACAGCAACAACCTCCCAGAGACAGCAACTAGTAAACAATCAGTTGTCTATTTAGGACACATGAGCGAGAAGATGGAAGAAATAGAACTTCCCAAAGGGAGGCTGAAAAACAAAAACAAAAACAAAATCCACTCGCGTTAAAAAGTGAAAAACGGTAAAACCAAAGTTCATCTCACTGTTATTGCAGGTGTTACTGGATAGACTAGATGAACCTGAAGCAAATGATTTCTACACAACAAAACCAACAGCAGCAGCAACAACAACAACAAGAGCAGCAACAACAAGGGCAGCAACAACAAAATCAACAACAACAAAGAATCTTCTAAACTATGCCTTGGTATAATTTAGCAGATAATCAGAGCTGCAGAACACTAGCTTTATGTGGGAATAAGCGGAATACCATAGGTACTCAGAGGAGTCACGCTTATTGCTAATAACTGATGCTCAGGTGGTGTGAACACTGTATCCCACAACACCAGGTAAGGGTCTGAAAAAGGAGGAGGGAACCCACGCAGTGCAGTAGATGCCAGAACACATGGGGTGAATCAAGGGCTCAGTGAAACGGGAAGCCTTAATCACAAAGTGAACAATTTGCCTGAAAATGCTGCAGATTCAGGCCAGCACGCAGGCCTCCAGGCTCCCTGGCAGGAGTCCTGGGAATACGAGGGGCAGAGCAATGAACTTACAGCTACCAATCACTTCCCTGTGGCAGGCACGTTACCTCATAAAGCATCTCAATTGACCCTGTGTCCAGAAGAAGGAATTGAGGCTGAAGGAGATGTTATAATTGCTCAAGGTCACAGAACTAAGAAAGGTATGGAAATGGCCTTTACCCCAAGCACTCGGACTCCTTAGTGCATAACATGCTCTCTCAAGTATGCAAAACTCAGCTTCAGTAACCCTTTTTCCATCTTTTTAATTAATTTTTTTTCAAAAAGCGTTGATTGTTGTCTTTTCATTTTTATTTGTTTCCTTATGTCTTTTAATTTCTTCTCTAATTGTCTGGTTGACTCATTCGTTCTTTAGTAGGATGTTTTTTAACCTGCATGCTTTTAGAGGTTGAGCAGACTTTTTCCTGTACTTTATGTCAAGCTCCAAACATTGTGATCTCAAAGTGTGCATGGTGTCATCTCAATGCTGTTATAATTATTGAAGGCTTTTTGCGACCCAGTATGTGGTCTCTCTTGGAGAATGTTCCACGTGCACTCCAGAAGAAAGTATGCTCTGCTTCTTTCCATGTAGAGTCCTAAAATATCTGTCACATCCTTCTGGTCCAATGTATCATTCAGGACCATTGTTTCTTTCCTGATTCTGTCTAGATTTTCTGTCCATTGATGTAAGTTGAGTATTAAATCCCCCTGAAATTACCATATTCTTATCAATAAGAATGTTCATGTTTGTGATTAAATGTTTTAAATATTTGTGTGCTTCGGAATTCAGTGCATAATCATTATAATTGTTAGCTTTTCCTGATGGACAGACACTGTAATTATTTAATAATGCCCTTAAACATCTCTTGCTGCCAACTTTAATTTCAGGTCAAGTTTGTCTGATATAAGTATGGCTACTACAGCTTCCTTTTGACTCCCAGTAGCATGAAAGGTAGTTCTCCATCCCCCCACTTTCAAGAGTAAGGTGTCCTCAGGTCTGAAATGAGTCTCCTGTACGACAGCAAACAGATGGGTCTTGTTTTGTATTATCCATTCTGATACCCTGTGTCTTTTGGTTGGAGCATTTATTCCACTTCCATGCAGTGTTATTATGGAAAGCGATGGTTCCGAGGCATTGTGATGTCTGTAGTTTTCATGCTTGTACTGGTGTCTGTGGTACTTTGTGATATTTGCGACATTTCCCTCAAGGAATCCCTCTTAGGATCTCTTGTAGGGATGGTTTAGCGGTGGTGAATTCCTTCAGTTTTGGTTTGTTTGGGAAGACCTTTACCTCTCCTTCGATTCTGAATGGCAGGCTGGCTGGATAAAGGATTCTTGGTTGCATATTTTTCCTATTCATCACATTGAAGATTCCCCTATTCCTTTATGGCTTGTCTGATTTCAGTAGATGGATCTGCTCCTATCCCAATACTTCTCTACCTGTGTATGTGAAGGTCCATTCATCCCTAGCTGCTTTCAGAATTCTCTCTTCATGCTTGTATTTTGCCAGTTTCCCCATGCTATGTTGTGCAGAAAATCAACTCAGGTTACATCTGAAGGGAGTTCTCTGTGCCTGTTGGGTTTCAATGCCGGTGTCCTTCCCCAGCTTGTGGAAGTTCTCAGCTATGATTTGTTCAAGGTCATCTTCACACCCCTTTTCTGTCTCTTCTGGAAATCCTGTGATATGGATATTGTTCCATTTGATTTCATCACTTAGTTCTCTAATTCTCCCCTCTCGATCCTCAATTTTTGCTCTATCTTTTTCTCACCTCCTTTTCCCCATATTTTTACCTTCTGATTCATTTAGTCTCCCCTCTGTCTCTTCAATCCGCGCTGTGGCTGCCTCCATTTTAATTTGCACCGCATTTATAGCATTGGAATTCATCACGACTACTTTTTATTTCCTTGATCTCCGCAATAATTGATTCCATGCTGTCTTTACGCCTTTGCCAATCCCAACGATTAATCTTTGGACTGTTATGCTAAATTCTGATATGTAGCTTATATCTGTTTGGATAAAGTCGTTAGCTGTCTACTTCTTCCCGGAATTTCTTTTGAGGGGAATTCTTCTGTGTCATTATTTTGGCTAGTTTTCTCTCTCTTAGGAGGTTTACAAGCTTGTTATTTGCTTTGCACCTGCAAGAATTGCTATACGACAGGGGGCTCACGCCCTGTGCAGGTTCCAGCCCTGCAGGTACTGTTTCTTGGAGAGTGTTACTTGCTCTCTGTTGTTGTGACATTAGCTCTTTGAGTTCTCTCCTGGTAGTGATGTGTTTGACCCTCCACAAGGTGTGCTTTTCTTTGTTCCTTGAAGTAGCCATGGGAAGGAAAACAAACAAACCAACAAACAGGAAACAGAGACATGTAAGGCAACGTGCAAATAAAAGAAATAAATGGACACACACACGCTCACACACACACAGAAAAGCAGTCTGAAATAAAACAAAACAAAACAAAACAAAACAAACAAACAGACCAGAAACACCAGCTACAAGTAAAGAACAAGGTAGAGGCGTTGCTGTTGGAAGAACACATATAAAGAGAGAAATGACAGGAGTGGGGAAAAGGAAAAACATACATATATACCAGGCTGGGAGGCCAAATGGCTTAATGCAGACAGAGAGAAAGGAAAATAAGGAAGCAGGTGGGGAAACAAAAGAAAGATACGTTTAGCCAGACAGAGAAACTAGATGGCATGATTATCCCAGAGAGAGAGAGAAACGAAAATATACAGGTATAGTTAGGAAATGTATCAAGGCAATGGATTATAAATGTCTGCTTAAACAAACCAACAAGACAGACTTATCAAACTAAAGGAGGGAAGAGATAGGAAGGGAGAATACGTCTAAAGAACAAGAATTGTCCCGGAATTACTCCAGTCTAGGCAGCATCACCGATCCGGATGACAGAGCTGCCTGGTTCCACAGCGCCTATCCTGCTCCATCAGGATACACAGCACAGAGGGGCGTGGTTTGGGGTAGGCTGGTCCCACCTCCACTCTGGACCCTGGGACTGATCCCTGAGGCCCCGCCTTGGTGGTGGTGGCGGGGGGGAAATGGTGATGCCCAGCCTCTTCTCCATGACCTGGTGTACTCCGTTCCAGTTGTCCTCATTGTGCCCAGAGCACACGCAGGGTGGTCCTTCTTGCTCCGCTGACTCCTTTCTCACAGCGCTTGTTGAGGGTTCACAGACCTGTTCCGTGTGCTAGGGCAGTGCCACTCTGTGCTGCTCCAAATGTCTTCCTGGCTTTGTTTGTGCTGCTGTGCTTCAGGGAGCCCCGCATTTCCCTGCTGTGGACTGCGCTGCTGACCTCACTGCTGAGCATGGGCATGGTGGATGCAAGCAGGCATTGTTTTGTCCCACACCAACGCCCCCAGGGAAGGGGCCACTTTCTCCTACTCCAGACTGCGCCCTAGACCCAGCCACTGATCCGGGCGGGGGGGGGGGGTGGTTGATGCGGGCAGGCTTTGTTCTATTGCACAGCCCACCAGGGAGGGGCTACTGTCTCCTTCTGTGGACGGTGCCCCTGCTCTACCCCTGAAACCAATGCTGGCTCCTCTCCCCACAGGTGCTCGCACAGGGAACCTAGCCCCAGACCCAAGAAAACCCCACAGTTAGAGATAAGATCCCTCTCAGTCCCAGTCCCAGGTTCTCCTCTTATCCACATACAGCCCTACACTTCCGCAGCCAATCTTTCTCTTACTTTGGCCTCTCCGCAGAAGGGGATCCCTTTCGGTGAGTGGTGAATAAAGCCACAGGTGGACCAATAAACGGACAAGCAAGCGAGCAAAGGCTGACAAGGGAAAATCCACCTGTTCCATGGTGGTGTAGAGAAAGTAGGTGCTTTTAGCAATGCCAGTAAGAGGGTAAACATTATGGAACAGGCGAATTAGTGAATTCTGTGGGTGGAATGTTTTCCCTGATTACAATGGGCAGCTTATCCATCCTCCAGCTCTGAAGCATATGGCCAGTGGACACCACATGCTGGGGACAACAAGT
Organism: Puma concolor; assembly: GCF_028749965.1. Lineage (NCBI taxonomy): Eukaryota > Metazoa > Chordata > Mammalia > Carnivora > Felidae > Puma > Puma concolor. The sequence continues at coordinate 531,724 of NW_028240124.1, read as the reverse complement.
TCTGGAGGAAAGGAGTGGAAGTAACAACTCTCCACCTTTCCTAGAATGCCAGCGTCCATTTACAAACCCTCCATCTGCCCCCTGGCCCTTTCTTCCGCCCACCCGCCCCGATTACTCCCACATATTACGTCCTTACTGCAATCTTGCAATCCTTGGTTTTGAACCATCGTTCTAATCTGTTTTGTTGTTGGTGGTTAGGTCTGTCATTTATCTACGTAAAAACCTGGGAATTACTATCTGAACAAAGCTGAGCTCCTGGATGGCTCAGTCAGTTAGGCCTGTGACTATATTGCTTTCGACGCAGGTCATGATCTCATGGTTTGCGAGCTCCAGTTCTGCATCAGGCTTTGTGCGGACAGCGTAGAACCTGCTTGGGATTCTCTCTCTCCCTCTCTCTGAGCTTTCCTGGCTGTCTCTCACTGTCTTATGTTTGTGTGCTGCTTTTTAAACTGGCCTAGGAGTAATTTGGACCAGTGGTATGATAACTAACCTTCTCTTTCACCTGCTATGACAGCTCTAACATTCCCGTTACTCTGATGAGTTAAGATGTAAGGCAGAGTGTCCCGAGATCCTCAACCAAACTACACGGTGTAATCGTATGAGCATAGGTATTCACACTTCTGTCCATTCCCTCATAAACTCACTCATTTCGCAAATAGCGAACACTTACGCGGTGCACACTGAGGAATATAACAGTAAGCAAAATAGCCTTCGTAAATTAATTTTTTTTCCGCCTTGGAATTTCATGGGCCTATAGTATCCAGTGCTATGTGATTCAGCGCATGATTAAGATTAACGTATTTCACTTCTTCCAAAGATGTTTCTCAAGATTGGCAGAAGCAGTGGGATGTGACCGATGCTGGTTCAAATCCTAGCTCTGCCACATATATGTGATATTTGGCAAGTTATTTAAACTTTCTAAGCATTAGCCTAGTTGCCTGTTAAGTGGGAATAATAATACCTTTCCCACAGGCCTGTTATGTTTGCTTGAGAGGGAAACATGTGTGAATTGCAGAGAAATGTACTGGTGTATGGTGGGAACTAAAGTGAAATTAGTTTGTTCCCTCTGTTTTCCTAAGGCTTTCTGATCATCTCGTTATGGGTTTGTTCTGAGGGCCTTGTGCCTCTCTGTGCCTCTCTGTGCCCTTGAGTATCCTCTTGCAATCCCCAGCATCCGGGAATTGGGCCTCATTCTACCAAGGAACCTGACTCTCACATGGTGCCTTCCACAGTTCACCTGTTCTGTACATTCAACACAGCCAACGTGAAGGTTTTAAGTAAGCAAGCAGCGACTTTGTCAAAAACGGAATTACATCACTGGTAGAAGCGAGTGTTTACTGACTCGCAGTGAAGGGGGTTCCATGCATTATTCCAAGTTATTTACCGTCATTACCTCACTGAATTCATTTCAGAGCTCTATGGTGAAGGTGCTAGGTTGTGCCTGATTTTACAGCTGAGAAAACTGAGTAACCCAGAGAAAAAGTAAGTTGTCCAAAGGTCCGCTGCTAGAAATAGAGCAAAATAGGATTTGAGATCCCAGGCAGCCTTGCTCCAGGGGCCACCCCCTTAGTCACTGAACTCTATTGCTTCTTGCTAAGCAAGAATTTACTGTAGGATAGGGAATTTAAGTGGTGTTGAGTTGTAAAGAAGATTGTAAGAGATGGCAAATGTTCCACCCAATCCATCTGATCACAAAAGGGTAAGAGTTAATCAAAAGTTGATGATGCAGGTGTTTGTAAAAAGAGAGAATGTGAGAGAGAGAGAATCCCCCGTATAGACTGCTGCTGTTACACATCAAATTGAAGTGAGACAACTACTTGTTCTGTAACAATTGGGAACTGAAACTCCATAAACTCATTGCATTTATTCAGTATGCATTTATTCCTTTGCCCATGGCTGGCACTGTAGTAACGACACACGGATGGCTAAAGTGAGTCCTGCCCATGAAGAACACATGGTCTAGGAGGGGAGCAAGGGCTACGTAAGGAGGTTCATGACAACACAACTACTGGGAAGAAGAACTGTGGACACACAAAGGGGAAGTAAGCACCCCCAAGACACTTTCCATAAAGAAAGACATAAGAAAGGAATGAAACCTCTTAGAGTTCTGGAAGCATCCTTCTTGTAGGCTCTCATGAGTGTATTTTCACTAAGTCCGTAACAATTGGGAGCTGATCCCTGCTGAGCCAAGCTCCTCCAGGACAGAACCTTCCTCTGTTCAGTTGGCTTCAAGTGAACCCGGGTATTCAGCCCTTCTCCAGTGTCCCTCTCCCACCATCCCACTTCTGGCCCTCTTGATTCCTAGATTCCTAGGAAAATCAGCCTATAAGGTCAAATCCTTATTTGGTGTTAGTTCCTTCCAGAGACAGGGTCTCCACGATGCTATTGATTCTTTCAGTGGAATCCTGCCCATGGGCTGCACAAGGAACTCCATGATACGAGTTCAATGCCTCCTCAAATGATGGGTTTTATGAGAAGTTAAGTCCTGTGAGCTTGGGTTAGAAATAGTCCACATCATTCCCAATCTCAAGGCTTGTTTTGGACAAAGGATGAAGATAAAAAGCAATGAATACATAAAAGACTTTTGTAAGAAGTTCAGCTTAAATAGGGCAGAAGAAAAGAAAGGGGGGGAGTGTCTTTTCATTTCATGTTAACAGCCAAAGAGAAAAAGCTTCTTTAGATTTCAAGAAGAAAGGAATAATATCAGTGTACACAAAGCAAGCTTTAAAGGTGAGCTTTATCATCGTGTCAGTAGAGCTTTTTACTACAAACTCTACCGATTATGGTATTTCTCATAACTCCTTGCTGCCCTAGGGAAAAGTACTTAATTGCCTATGCCTAACTTTTATCTGAGTTCATGGCTATTTTCCTTTCATTTTTAAAGCTTAGCTTAGATCAGGATGAGGGAAGAGGGCGGCGTAGGAGGACGCTGGGCTCACCGCGCGTCCTGCTGATCACTTAGATTCCACCTACACCTGCCTAAATAACCCAGAAAACCGCCAAAGGATTAGCAGAACGGAGTCGCAGGAGCGAAGCGCAGACTAGAGGCCCACGGAAGAGGGTAGGAAGGGCGGCGAGGCGGTGCACGCTCAACGGACTGCCCGGAGTGAGCCAGGGTGGAGGGGCGGCTCGCCGGCCAAGCAGAGCCCCCGAGTCTGGCTGGCAAAAGCGGAGGGGCCTGACAGACTGTGTTCTGACAGCAAGCGCGACTTAGCGTCTGGGAGGTCATAAGTTAACAGCTCTGCTCGGAAAGCGGGTAGGCTGGAGGACGGAGGGAGAGATGCTGAGCCCCCGGACGACAGAGCTCAGTTTGGTGGGGAACGAAGGCGCTCGCCAGCGCCATCTCCCCCGCCCATTCCCCAGCCAAAATCCCAAAGAGAACCAGTTCCTGCCAGGGAACTTGCTCGCTCAGCGCAAACGCCCAACTCTGCGCTTCTGCAGAGCCAAACCTATGGCAGTGGATCTGACTCCCTCCCGCTGCCACAGGGCCCCTCCTGAAGTGGATCACCTAACGAGAAACGAGCTAAGCCTGCCCTCCTGCCCCTGTGCACATGCCTACCCACCCCAGCTAATACGCCAGATCCCCAGCATCACAAGCCTGGCAGCCTGCAAGTAGCGCAGACAGGCCATGCCACCTCACAGTGAATCCCGCCCCTAGGAGAGGGGAAGAGAAGGCACACACCAGTCTGACTATGGTCCCAGCGGTGGGCTGAGGGCAGACATAATGTCGGAATGCGGCCCCGCCCACCAACTCCAGTTATACACCACAGCACAGGGGAAGTGCCCTGCAGGTCCTCACCACGCAAGGGACTATCCAAAATGACCAAGCGGAAGAAATGCTCTCAGAAGAATCTCCTGGAAATAACAACAGCTAATGAGCTGATCAAAAAGGATTTAAATAATATAACAGAAAGTGAATTTAGAATAATAGTCATAAAATGAATCGCTGGGCTTGAAAACAGTATAGAGGACAGCGGAGAATCTCTTACTACAGAGATCAAGGGACTAAGGAACAGTCACGAGGAGCTGAAAAACGCTTTAAACGAAATGCATAACAAAATGGAAAATCCACGGCTCGGATTGAAGAGGCAGAGAGGAGAATAAGTGAACTAGAAGATAAAGTTATGGAAAAAGAGGAAGCTGAGAAAAAGAGAGATAAAAAAATCCAGGAGTATGAGGGGAAAATTAGAGAACTAAGTGATACACTAAAAAGAAATAATCTACGCATAATTGGTATCCCAGAGGAGGAAGAGAGAGGGAAAGGTGCTGAAGGGGTACTTGAAGAAATAATAGCTGAGAACTTCCCTGAACTGGGGAAGAAAAAAGGCACTGAAATCCAAGAGGCACAGAGAACTCCCTTCAGACGTAACTTGAATCGATCTTCTGCACGACATATCGTAGTGAAACTGGCAAAATACAAGGATAAAGAGAAAATTCTGAAAGCAGCAAGGGGTAAACGTGCCCTCACATATAAAGGGAGACCTATAAGACTCGTGAATGATCTCTCTTTTGAAACTTGGCAGGCCAGAAAGAATTGGCACGAGGTTTTCAGTGTGCTAGACAGAAAAAATATGCAGCCGAGAATCCTTTCTCCAGCAAGTCTGTCATTTAGAATAGAAGGAGAGATAAAGGTCTTCCCAAACAAACAAAAACTGAAGGAATTTCTCACCACTAAACCAGCCCTACAAGAGATCCTAAGGGGGACCCTGTGAGACAAAGTAGGAGACACATTACTACAAGCATAAAACATACAGACATCACAATGACTCTAAACCCGTATCTTTCTATAATAACACTGAATGTAAATGGATTAAATGCGCCAATCAAAAGACCTAGGTATCAGAATGGATACAAAAACAAGACCGATCTATTAGCTGTCTACAAGAGACTCATTTTAGACCTGAGGACACCTTTAGATTGAGAGTGAGGGGATAGAGAACTATTTATCATGCTACTGGAAGCCAAAAGAAAGCTGGAGTAGCCATACTTATATCAGACAAACTAGACTTTCACTTAAAGGCTGTAACAAGAGATGAAGAAGGACATTATATAATAGTACAGGGTCTATCCATTAGGAAGAGCTAACAATTATCAATGTCTATGTGCCGAATACCGGAGCCCCCAAATATATAAAGCAATTACTAATAAACATAAGAACCTTATTGATAAGAATGTGGTAATTGCAGGGGACTTTAACACCCCACTTACAGAAATGGATAGATCATCTAGACACACGGTCAATAAAGAAACAAGGGCCTTGAATGAGACATTGGATCAGATGGACTTGACAGATTTATTTAGAACTCTGCATCCCAAAGCAACGGACTATACTTTCTTCTCGAGTGCACATGGAACATTCTCCAAGATACATCACATACTGGGTCACAAAACAGCCCTTCATAAATTTACAAGAATTGAAATTATACCATGCATACTTTCAGAACACAATGCTATGAAGCTTGAAATCAACCACAGAAAAAAAGTCTGGAAAACCTCCAAAGGCGTGGAGGTTAAAGAACACCCTACTAACGAATGAGTGGGTCAACCAGGCAATTAGAGGAGAAATTAAAAAATATATGGAAACAAACGAAAATGAAAATACGACAATCCAAACGCTTTGGGATGCAGCAAAGGCAGTCCTGAGAGGAAAATACATTGCAATCCAGGCCTATCTCAAGAAACAAGAAAACTCCCATGGGGCGCCTGGGTGGCGCAGTCGGTTAAGCGTCCGACTTCAGCCAGGTCACGATCTCGCGGTCCGTGAGTTCGAGCCACGCGTCAGGCGCTGGGCTGATGGCTCAGAGCCTGGAGCCTGCTTCCGATTCTGTGTCTCCCTCTCTCTCTGCCCCCTCCCCCATTCATGCTCCGTCTCTCTCTGTCCCAAAAATAAATAAACGTTGAAAAAAAAAAAAAAAAAAAAGAAACAAGAAAACTCCCAAATACAAAATCTAACAGCGCACCTAAAGGAAATAGAAGCAGAACAGCAAAGGCAGCCTAAACCCAGCAGAAGAAGAGAAATAATAAAGATCAGAGCAGAAATGAACAATATAGAATCTAAAAAAACTGTAGAGCAGATCAACGAAACCAAGAGTTGGTTTTTTGAAAAAACAAACAAAATTGACAAACCTCTAGCCAGGCTTCTCAAAAAGAAAAGGGAGATGACCCAAATAGATAAAATCATGAATGAAAATGGAATTATTACAACCAATCCCTCAGAGATACAAACAATTATCAGGGAATACTATGAAAAATTATACGCCAAAATACTGGACAACCTGGAAGAAATGGACAAATTCCTGAACACCCACACTCTTCCAAACTCAATCAGGAGGAAATAGAAAGCTTGAACAGACCCTTACCAGTGAAGAAATTGAATCGGTTATCAAAAATCTCCCAACAAATAAGAGTCCAGGACCAGATGGCTTCCCAGGGGAGTTCTACCAGACGTTTAAAGCAGAGATAATACCTATCATTCTCAAGCTATTCCAGAAATAGGGAAGGAGGAAAAATTTCCAGACTCATTCTATGAAGCCAGTATTACTTTGATTCCTTAACCAGACAGAGACACAGTAAAAAAAAAGAGAACCACAGGCCAATATCCCTGATGAATATGGATGCCAAAATTCTCAATAAGATACTAGCAAATCGAATTCAATGGGATATAAAAAGAATTATTCACAATGATCAAGTGGGATTCATTCCTGGATTGCAGGGCTGGTTCAACATTCGCAAATCAATCAACGTGATACATCACATTAACAAAAAAAAAAAAAAAAAAAAAAAAAAAAGAGAGAAGGACCATATGATCCTGTCAATCGATGCACAAAAGGCCTTTGACAAAATCCAGCACACTTTCTTAGGAAAAACCCTTGAGAAAGTCGGGATAGAAGGAACATACTTAAAGATCATGCAAGCCATATGAAAAGCCCACAGCTAACATCATCCTCAACGGGGAAAAACTGAGAGCTTTTTCCCTGAGATCAGGAACACGACAGAGATGCCCACTCTCACCGCTGTTGTTTAACATAGTGCTGGAAGTTCTAGCATCAGCAATCAGACAACAAAAGGAAATCAAAGCATCAAAATTGGCAAAGATGAAGTCAAGCTTTCGCTTTTTGCAGATGACATGATATAATACATGGAAAATCCGATAGACTCCACCAAAAGTCTGCTAGAACTGATACATGAATTCAGCAAAGTTGCAGGATACAAAATCAATGTCCAGAAATCAGTTGCATTCTTATACACTAACAATGAAGCAACAGAAAGACAAATAAACTGATCCCGTTCACAATTGCACCAAGAAGCATAAAATACCTAGGAATAAATCTAACCAAAGATGTAAAGGATCTGTATGCCAAAAAGTATAGAAAGCTTATGAAGGTAATTGAAGAAGATTTAAAGAAATGGAAAGACAATCCCTGCTCATGGATTGGAAAAATAAATATTGTCAAAATGTCAATACTACCCAAAGCTATCTACACATTCAATGCAATCCCAATCAAAATTGCACCAGCATTCTTCTCGAAACTAGAACAAGCAATCCTAAAATTCATATGGAACCACAAAAGGCCTCGAATAGCCAAAGGAATTTTGAAGAAGAAGACCAAAGCAGGAGGCATCACAATCCCAGATTTTAGCCTCTACTACAAAGCTGTAATCAACAAGACAGCATGGTATTGGCACAAAAACAGACACATAGACCAATGGAATAGAATAGAAACCCCAGAACTAGACCCACAAACGTATGGTCAACTCATCTTTGACAAAGCAGGAAAGAACATCCAATGGAAAAAAGACAGTCTCTTTAACAAATGGTGCTGGGAGAACTGCACAGCAACATGCAGAAGGTTGAAACTAGACCACTTTCTCACACCATTCACAAAAATAAACTCAAACTGGATAAAGGACCTGAATGTGAGACAGGAAACCATCAAAACCTTAGAGGAGAAAGCAGGAAAAGACCTCTCTTACCTCAACCGTAACAATCTCTTACTCGACACATTCTCAAAGGCAAGGGAATTAAAAGCAAAAGTGAATTACTGGGACCTTATGAAGATAAAAAGCTTCTGCACAGCCAAGGAAACAACCAACAAAACTAAAAGGCAACCAACGGAATGGGAAAAGATATTTGCAAATCACATATCGGACAAAGGGCTAGTATACAAAATCTATAAAGAGCTCACCAAACTCCACACCCGAAAAACAAATAAGCCAGTGAAGAAATGGGCAGAAAACATGAATAGACACTTCTCTAAAGAAGACATCCGGATGGCCAACAGGCACATGAAAAGATGTTCAGCGTCGCTCCTTATCAGGGAAATACAAATCAAAACCACCCTCAGGTATCTCCTCACGCCAGTCAGAGTGGCCAAAATGAACAAATCGGGAGACTATAGATGCTGGAGAGGATGTGGAGAAACGGGAACCCTCTTGGACTGTTGGTGGGAATGCAAATTGGTGCAGCCGCTCTGGAAAGCAGTGTGGAGGGTCCTCAGAAAAATAAACAATAGACCTACCCTATGACCCAGCAATAGCACTGCTAGGAATTTACCCAAGAGATACAGGAGTACTGATGCATAGGGGCACTTGTACCCCAATGTTCATAGCAGCACTGTCAACAATAGTCAAATTATGGAAAGAGCCTAAATGTCCATCAACTGATGAATGGATAAAGAAATTGTAGTTTATATACACAATGGAATACTACGTGGCAATGAGAAAAAATGAAATATGGCCTTTTGTAGCAACGTGGATGGAACTGAAGAGTGTGATGCTAAGTGAAATAAGCCATACAGAGAAAGACAGATACCATATGGTTTCACTCTTATGTGGATCCTGAGAGGCTTAGCAGGACCCATGGGGGAGGGGAAGGAAAAAAAAAAGAGGTTAGAGTGGGAGAGAGAGCCAAAGCATAAGAGACTGTTAAAAACTGAGAACAAACTGAGGGTTGATGGGGGGTGGGAGGGAGGAGAGGGTTGGTGATGGGTATTGAGGAGGGCACCTTTTGGGCTGAGCACTGGGTGTTGTATGGAAACCAATTTGACAATAAACTTCATATATTAAAAAAAAAATAAAGCTTAGCTTATCTTAGTTCGTCAAATAATTTTCTTTTATTTTTTTGATGACAGAAATCTCATTTACACTCCTGAATGTCCTATTACCCATGACAGGTACCTAGCATTCTGCCTTGCACATCTACTTACTTATGTGGGGAAAATGAAACAAAACAAAACAAAACAAAACAAAACAAAACAAAAGGCATTTGTTTTTTCACCGTCCAGAGACAGAATAAATTCCTAACGGAAATAATAAAATATTTGGGCCCTGAACACGTGACTGCCCTTAAATGTTAATATATTCAAATTGAGGACATTTTTTATTTGACAGGTATGGTCAAATGCCCAAGAGAACGATTCAAAAATAAAGAGAACTCTGGGAATCAATGGGTTAGGAAGGTCAAGAAAAAATTGGAGACTACGATCCAGATCTTAAAAAAGCTCTGAATGTATACTCACAAAGACTTACCGATTTTGGATAAGCAGGTTAAAAATAGTGCTTTGAAAGTCCATAGAGCTGTAGCATTCGAAGGCAGGGTTTCTTACAGTATGGTCTGATACCTCTCCCTAATCAATGGAATCATGGAGGGCTTACTACAGGTGCGGATTCCGAATTCACACCGAATTCTACATTTTTAGGTAATGTGCCAGTTTTTGTTAAGATAACCCAAACTAGTAACAGCATTCCAATCTGCAAAGGACACACGAGCCCCACTCTCTGTAGCATAAAGTTTGGGTTGCTTTGGTAGGTGGATGAAAGCAACAAAACACAGAAGTGTGCAGGGAGAAGTGGAGACTTGAAGTGTTTGAAATGCATACTGTCCCATTTCTCAGGGAGGGCACAGATACGGCTTGATGGCACCCAAATCAGTGTTTCTGTCTGAACCAGTCCTGCTACCCAGGCCACAGTCAACCATAAATATTATCCAGAGAAATGATCTGCATCTGCATCTGTATCTGCTGGAGATTCCCTGACTGACCAGATTCTCACTGCTGCTGGGGCTGGGGGTGTGGGGTGGGAGGTAGATAAACGGAGAGAATCAGACTAGCCCAAGTGGCCAAGATCTAGATGGAGTCCACCCTATGTGTTACCGTGGCCATATCTGAAGTTTCCAGAGGTGATGATGCTACATGCGGGGCCACCATTGTTCCGTGATGATATTGCAGTTGGTATATGATGCTAAGATTAAAACAAGGAAACGTGGTAACTTAGTATACATTATAACGTGTCAACAAGAAGGCAAAGAAAAATCTTGGTTTGTACTTCGTTGGCAATTACTAATAGATATGAAAGTTACCGTCCCTCTAGGAGGCAAGGTTCTTGCCAACAGAAATACAACACTAATACAGGAGCACCTTCCAAGGGTTCATCTGAGAGTATACTGAATGGCCTGAGTATGTAATGTGATTTGATAAGGCAGAACTGGTTTCTCCATGGCCCACAAGGATTAAATTCTAGAATTCCATAGAGTTTGCTTGATGCATTGATAAGCCAAGGAAACCTAGGAGGGGATTTGGTGAAGCCACATGCCCTAGAAATATGACAGCTAATTTTTGACTTAAGAAGAAACCGAATGACCTCCAAAAGACATCAACAATTGTACCTCACAGATGTGCTGTGAGCTTGAAATGCTCACACATGTGCTGCATCTTGAAGACGGTAAGTGGTAAAAACATTGGTAGTATTATATTAATGGCTGCTACCCTTTTTTCCAAAATTTTGTAGGAGGTCATAAAGAAATTGGCAGCTCTGCCATTCCATGCAGTCTGCTGCCGATGACATTGTTGCCTTAATGGAGCACAGCCTACAGCCTCTTTGTGAGTAAAACGCTCTTTGATTATGCCACTGGTGGCAGCCTTTCTGTGACAGCTGAACACGTCCCTAACCGATACTACTTGCACTTACTCAATGCCATTCAAATACAATTTCATGTTTTGTTACCACAGATAACACCAATAATGTCACTCTTATTGAAGGTGAAATTATTACCAACATCACTCAGCAGATGAGGTTGGGGAAAAGATGCTAGAGAAGTTTCCTAAATGAAGAAGGGTTTGGAGAATACCAGCGTTCTATCTCCTAAGCATACCCTCGCAGAGTAAACTGTAGGGCACAGGGTTCTCTCTGTTACAATATCACTTGAAGTTTAGGAGTGTTTTTCCATATAAATGTTTGAAAAAGTCCATGGTAGAGAAGGATTTACTTAATCCCAGAGAGTAAAATGAAAGAAGGCTTTGGACCCACAACCTCCTCCAATCAGTAAGTAGGCCGAGACAACCATAAGGCTGTAGACACAGGCTACTTTTCATGAGAAGGGAAGAATGACTTGGAGGTTGAAAGCCAGAACCCCGGAGGAGCTAGGACCATGGAAAATCATTCCCAGGCCTTAGGACCCAATGAAACAACTGCCTACCTGTGCCAGCTGAACTTCAGAATTGCTATGGACCAGTGACTCATTCATGATTACCTCCTTCCTTTCTTTTGAAACAGCAATGTTTGTATTTTGTTTGTTTGTTTGTTTGTTTGTTTTTTCTGTGTGTGTGTGTGTGTGTGTGTGTGTGTGTGTGTATGTGTGTGTGTGTGTGTGTGTGTGTTGTGTGTGTGTGTTCCGGTTATAACCATGCCCGTGTTGTTTCTATGCTGAATTCATAGGTCTTCATTCATAGGTCTTCAGATTGAAAATGTACTCGAGGACTAGTGTGCCCAAGGAGACTCATTCTCACCTGGACCTAATTTAGATAAAAATATCCTGGACTTTGAGCTGATGTTACAAGGGTTGTGTCTTTAAGAGGGAGGATTCTTGGGGAAAGGTGAGGATATTTTTCAGGCAGGATGAGAGTGAATAATAGGAGGCCAGCAGACAGGCTGTGACAGTCTAAAATATGTTCATAAATTCTCTTTTAAGCCCTTCAAAAGGGGGACCTTCATTCCCTTTTCCGTAAACATAGGCCAGATGTACTGAATGATTTTGAAAACCAGAAGAAGGTGGAAGTGATAGTGAGTTAAAAAACTCCAAAGAGCAGATATTGTAGTCCAATGGCGTTGTGATTAGGGGAAAATCGATGGAAGGGGCAACCGGCCATTAGACGCAAGAATTCTGAGTGGAAGAGATGAATATAAGCGAAGAGAAACAAAAATTATATAAAATCAGGGAGGGGGCAAAACAGAAGAGACTCATACGTATGGAGAACAAACTGAGGGTCACTGGAGGGGTTGTGGGAGGGGGGATGGGCTAAATGGGTAAGGGGCACTGAGGAATCTATTCCTGAAATCATTGTTGCACTACATGCTAACTAATTAGGAGGTAAACTTTAAAAAAATAAAAATAAATCAAATAAAAAAAAGAAGCTACAATTCTACACCTAGCAAAATTATCAATTAAAAATGAGAGTGGACTCAAGATATCTTCAGACGTGCAAAGACTCAGAATATTTGATTCTACTCATTCTTCATTAGGAAGTTATATGAAGGTGTACTCCAGCAAAACAAAGAGAGAAAAAATAAAGACAAATTATTCTTAATAACAGGCAACACTAACAGAGTGTTTATTTTTGTGCCAGACTCTGTTATGGGTTATTTTCATATATTATTTCATATGAACCACACAACAAACTTATAAAGTATATACAATTACCGTTCTTATCTTCGAGAGGAGAAAAGAGGGTTATAAAGAAGCCAAATAACTCATCCAACATCCAACTTACACAGCTGGTAAGTGGAACAAGTAAAGTCTAACCCCAGGCCGTCTGGCTCAAGAGTCCAGGCTTTTAAATGCTCCCTAACTTCCCAGATAGCCATATTACCATGAAACCATGGAAACAAACTGGGAGCGTAGCAGAGGAAAATCACAGGAAGGAAGCTATGAAGCAGACCTACTGAGTCATCACCTAAATGAGGCAGGAAAAGAGAAGGGTCCAGTGAGAGACCGCTAAGAGGTTAGCAGGAAGATGTCATAAAGTGGCATGATTTGAGAACACTGAAAGAGTGCAATAAAACAAAGAAGTGCATTAGAAAATTAAGGAGAACCAGATAATATCCGTAAGACGGCCTTAGTCTGAATGAGCCAAGTGAAACATGGCATGGTTTAAAGCACTGATGGAATACAAAGAGAAAGGATCCATTTCACCTTGATGCTAGAGATGTCCTCAGTCAGCAGGTGCAAAGACTCCAGCAAAAGAGTAGTAATTCTAATGTTTGCATATTATTTAATAATCACAATAATTTAAACCATTTATTAGTTTTCAAGTTTTAGAATCAACCTTGAACTCTCTAAAGAGACTTGATTGCAGAGCATAACAGCGGTGTTAACAACAATGACAAACAGAAGCCCAAAGCTGATGGGAGACGGAGAAAAAGTGCAGCAAGTTTAAGGAAGACCTTTATCGTACATGTAAGGAATGAAAAATGATAGTACAGGTAAGGGAACTAGGTCTCTATTTTAAAATTACATCTCATGGGGTACCTGAGTGGCTCGGTGAGTTCACAATCCACTCTTGATTTTGGCTCAGATGATGATCTGACAGTTCATAAGACTAAGATGAGCATTAGGTTCTGCACTGACAGCTCAGAATTCTCTCTCTGCCCCTATCCTGCTTGAGCATACTCTCTCTCTCTCTCTCTCTCTCTCTCTCTCTCTCTCTCTCAAATAACATACATTCATACATACATACATACATACATACATACATACATACATACATACATACATACATACAAACATAAAATTATATTGTGTGATGGTTAATTTCATGTTTTAACTGGGCTAAGCCACAGGGTACCCAGATATATGGCTAAACAGTATTTCTAGTGAGTCTGTGAGGACATTTCTTAGTACAATTAACATCTGTATATCCGGAGAGTAAGCAAGACACATTGCCTTGCCAAACTCTGGGTGGCCTCAACTAATCGATTGAAGACTTGAATAGAACAAAAGGCGGAGTAAGAGAGAATCCACTGTGTCTATCTGACTGTCTTCAAGCTGCGATATTGGTCTCCTGACTTCAGTCTCAGACTTGGAATGGAACATACATCATCAGCTCTCCTGATTCTTAGGCTTTTGGAGTCTGCCTGGAACTGAACTACTCGATCTCCTAGGTCTGCCCTTCTCAGCCTCCGTAATCCTGTGAACCAATTCCTATTGATACTGAGTCTCTGGAGAACCCTAATTAGTACCTATATGTAACTTCATCCGTTATGTCTTTTTGCCCTCAGATCCAGTTCCTGCACTTCTCCTACAGACTGTGTTTCCTGGTTCCTTGCCAACTGGCTTCCAGAGGGGTTTGACCAATGGGTGTTTGATGGGAGAAAGGGAGGAAGGTATAAGCCCAGAGGTTTTTCTCTCTCCGGCTCCACTTACTACCAGTGATTTTATCTCCTCCAAATTCTAGCTTCTTTCCAAGAGCCTCTTCTCCCATGTTCTCAGTTCCTGCTAGGTATAGTTCTGAATTTCTCTAGCTCTGCAGGTGGAAACAGATTTCTGATGATACTAATTCCTGATTGCTTCGCCATCCTTTGTTTGGCTTCTGGGATTTCCCATCACGTGTGTAACTATTTAAAATACCTATAGTGACTCACCGGCTGGCTGGACCTGACTGAAACACTATACAGATAGAAGTTCGGGAATATATCGGAAAGTGAGGAGAGAGAAGACAGGTGGCTTAAGCGACCTATATGTCAACGTCACATAGGAAGTCAGTAGACGGTGCTTAAAACTGACAAATCAATAAGCAGCAGTATAGTATACCACTTATCTTCATGAAGATTCCTAACAAAAGAATATAAACCTGGAACAGTTAAAAGTGTTGCCTCAAATAATGGAGACAGTAAAGAGACCTGTGGTTGCCAGGGACTCAGGGGGGAAGGGAGAGATGAATAATCGATGAAGCACAGGGAATATTTACGGCAGTGAAACATCTTGTAAGACAGTGAAATGCTTTGGATCATGGCATTGTGCGTTTGTCAAAACTCACCGAACTGCACACCACAGTGAATGCTAAGGTACACTTCGGTCTTTAGTTAATAATAGTTTTCATATGGGCTCATCCGTTGTAACAAATGCACTACACTGACACAAGAAGTTTACAATAGGGAAAACTATGTTTTGGGGGGTAGGAGGGAGAACAGGGGAACTCTGCACTTTCCAGTCTTTTTCCGTAAACCAGCTTTTTAAAAGCTGTTTTAGAAAATAAACTCCCTCAATGAAAGGGAGGCAGAGAGACTGAAGAGGAGGGAAGGAAAGAGGGAGAAAGGGAGCTACTTAAATGTCATGGAGGAAACTTAAGTGTGGATTACTAAGTGAAGGGATCCAATACGAAAAAGCCATTTGCTTTACGTTTCCAACTATGATAACGTTCTGGAAAAACAAAACAAAAGAAAACAAAACAACGACAAGGACGACAACAACAACAACAACAACAACAACAACAACAACAACAAAACACCTTCGGAGACAGTAAAAAGACCAGTGGCTATTAGGGTTTAGGGGGAGAGAGGAAGTGGTAATAGGCGGAGCACAGGGCACTTTAGGGTGGTGTAACTATTCTGTATGATACGGCAATAGTAGATACATACCATTATACATTTCTCAAAACTTATGAATCTATATAACACAAAATAAACCCTAACTGTTAGTTAATGATAATGTGTCTAATGGTAATGTGTCAACAAGAATGGCTCATCCACCACTTATAATTAATGTATCCACATTAGTGAAAGGTACTATAGAAACTACTGGGGGTGAGGAACCTGTATTTTTTGTGCAATTTGTCTCTAAATCTAAAATTGTCCTTAAAAAATGGTCTGTTGAAAAAAACCCTGATTGAAAAAAAAAAAAAGAAAACAAAAGAAAGTGTTGCCTCTGGGGAAGAGGTGTTCATGGGGGAAACAAAGCTTTTGATTTTTTATTGCAAGTCCTGATCTGCAATTTGGATGTTGTGGGCTTTATTTTTAACTATTTGTATACAATACTTGGATTGATATTTCTCAAAAAAAAAATCTGTACACCTGCCAGAATAGATAACATGAAAAAGACCATATTAGCAAGTGTTGGCAAGGCTATCAAGTATTCAGAGCTCACAGGCACTACGCAGGCACTACTATAGAAAGAAGTGTGTGTAAATTGGTATAATCATTTTGGAAACAGTTTGGAGGAATCTTACCAAAGCTGATAAGTTGGATGACATGTGACCCAGCAAATTCTCTCCTAGATAAATAAATACTATTGTAAAAAATGTTCACCAAACGACGTGTCCTATAATGTTCACTGAAGCTTTATTCATAATTACCCTAAGCCAGAACCTACCTAAATGTCCACCAAGAGTTGCAGAAATATTGTAAACTATTCATATAATGAAATTCTATACACCAATGAGCAGAAAGGATCTATACATACAATAACATGAATATCACTAACATAAGTTTGAGTGAAAGAAGCTAGGTGTAGGACACATAATTCCATTTCTATATAGTCCAAAAAGAAGCAAAAGTTGTATATTCTGTAAGAAGTCAGAATAATTGCCGTCCCAAAGAGAGATAGACCGTGACTGAAAGATGCACAGGTGGTCCCTTGGGGTCCTGGTATCTTTTTTATTGAGTGCTGATTCCACAAGTATATTGAACTTAATTGCCTCAATCTGTGCTCAGAATGCTTTTAATAATATATGTTCTTTTTTGCGTGCCTGGGTGGCTAGTCACTTAAGTGTCCAACTTTGGCTCAGGTCATGATCTCATGGTTTGTGAGGTCGAGCCCCGCATCAGGTTCTGTGCTGACAGCTCCGAGCCTGGAGCCTGCTTGGACCCTTGGCTCCCTATCTGGCCCTCACCTGCTCACAAGGTATCTCTCTCTCAAAAATAAACAAACATGACAAAAATAGTATATGTCCTTTTGAATATACTCTATACTTCAGTAATCTTATTTTAATCTGAGTGCAGACCCCTAAGTCACACCCTTTTTTCTCTACTGCCTCTTCTAAACAGTTAAAGAATATGTACTTTAAATCATCCTAGAAGATATATATACATACACATACACACAAAGAAAGAAAGAAATTGGCGGGAGGAGCCGGGAGGTGGGTGAATGGCAAAGAAACTCTAGCTTTATTACACAAGCATGGAAGCAATTTCCTTTGGAGACGGTGGGGGTGGAATGGCTTCTTCGGAAGACTTCAGAGCAATGAAGGAACAAGAGAGATCATGGATCTGCCCCTACAGTCCTGGAGACCTCTCAATGTGGGGTTAGGAAGAAAGGGGCCCTCCCTTGCGGTCCAGTGGTCTCCTCCCTCCGCAGACCCGGTGCTGGGAAGCAGCAGAGGGCACAGCTGCCCCGGAGTCCCAGAAGGCGGCGCCGCATCCAGGGGGCGCGGGCCGGGATCCTCTGGTGCTTCTTCGCCCGTACAGTGCACTAGGGGACGCGGGCCCGGCTCTCACTGGTTCATCCCTCCAGGCACAAGCCGTCCTGGGGCTGAGAGGTCGCGCGGTGGTGGCCCGCATCTCTCGCCCAGGCACTGGGAAGCGGCAGAGTATCACCACGGGTGCCAGGTTCACTCCCAGGACTTGGCACGCTTGGCGCCGCGCTTCTGCCACGCTGCTCTCGGCCCAGACGTCGCCGACTACGCGGATGGTGGGCAAGGTGGTCAGCGTCGGAGTGGCCGCCCTCCCACTCTCCTCCAAGGGGCTGCTGTCCTCGCGGGACGGCGCCGGCGGGGGCGGCACCTTCCTCTGGCCGGCGGCGACCTTCCGGGCTCCGTGGCGCCTCCTCCTGGCAGCTGGCAGGCGCGTCTGGACGCGGGCCTCGGGGGGCTGGTGCCCCAGCGTGTACACCACCTTCTCCTCAGGCGCCTCCAGCGTGGCCCCTCCTGCAGCGCTAGAGGCACCTCCCCGGGCGGCCTGGGCCAAGGCTCCCCGGGGCCTGCGCCGCTGCCTCTTCATGAGGCTCAGGAGGTGAGGCCGTTAGGGGCCGCCCGTGCTTGCCAGGTCTCGCCGCCACCGCCAGGCCCTGATGAATTTCCTACCAGGAAGCCAAATCACGCGGCAGGCTGTGAGAGTTACACCGCTGTTGCTAGGAGACCAGGCGCTTTGTGAGGTCACAATGTCTGCCTATCCTATCACTGCCTGCTGTCCAAAGCTGCCTTAGGTTGGGATGTGTTTAAGATTATGCCCTTGAGAAAGACCTGCACGAATATTACCTGAGACGGCCCATAGTTCTTGATGAGTTCAAGACGGTTGTTCTCGACGTGAATGCACAGGTGCCTCAGCCTCCATTAATTCCATCCAACATGGGATGACACTTCGCGGTGGAGAGTACACACAACTTGTAATCACACATGACTGTAAGAGGTTTTAGCTAATTAAATGCCTTGTCATGCAACGCACTGAAAGCCAAATTGAAGTAACTACTCTACTCTTTCAAAGAATACAGATATACTGTGCCTTGCTTAGGGGTCCATAAGTCTGTGGCTATAGCTCACACTTCAGGAAGCTGTTTTTCACAGCAGCAGCAAACAGTTTGCCTAGTTAGGATGCATGTTCACTTTCACGCAGCTTAGGGAAGACCGAGTCATTGTGTGCTTAAGTGCAAAGCGTCAACGAATTCTGCGTGAGTGGCCATGAGGGCATTCAGTGCCACTAAAACCTATTCGGTACCTACCAATTCATGATATTTCAGGTAAGTCATACACAAGGTAGTAAAAGACCATCTGGGATTCCAAGAGTAGAAACCGTGTTACACCGTCCGTGTAAGTGCTTTTGAAAGCAACCATCATGGTCCATCCATCATCACCACATACACAAATAATTCACAAAATATAACAAGGACCACCTACCATGATCAATTGAAATCCACTTCCTCAGGAAAGGATGACACCAAACTATGTGAATGAATAAAACGGATAAGTCATGGTAACAATCAGAAGAGACACTTGCCAAGGTCAACGTGATACATGTGAGAGGCCTACTCAACTCCTTTTCTTAAACACACAAACCAAACTTTCATCTACGCAGCTTAAGCCAGTACTACCTCACGTTCAGAAAGTGCTGAAAATGGAAAGCTATCCTCATATTCAGTAAGAGCAACCCCTGGATTTCCTTTTTCATTAAATGTAATTTATTTTCAAATTGGTTTCCACGCAACACCCAGTGTTCATCCCAACAGGTGCCCTCCTCGATGCCCGTCACCCACTTTCCCCTCTCCCCAAACGCACGTCAACCCTCAGTCTGTTGTCAGTATTTAAGAGTCTCTTATGGTTTGCCTCCCTCCCTCTCTATAACTTTTTCCCCGCATCACCTCCCCCATGGTCTTCTGCTAAGTTTCTCAGGATCCACACATGGATGAAAACATATGGTATCTGTCTTTCTCCACCTGACTTATTTCACATAGCATAATACCCCCCAGTTCCATCCACGTTGCTACAAATGGCCAGATTTCGTTCTTTCTCATTGCCAAGTAGTATTCCATGCTATACATAAACCACAACTTCTTTATCCACTTGTCAGTTGATGGACAGCTGGGCTCTTTCCATAGTCTGGCTGTTGTTGAAAGTAGTGCTATAAACATTGGGGTACATGCGCCCCTATGTCTCAGCACTCCTGTACCCCTTGGGTAAATTCCTAGCAGTGCTATTGCTGGGTCTTAGGGTAGATCTATTTTTAATGATTTGAGGAACCTCCACACTGTTTTCCAGAGCGGCTGCACCAGGATGCATTCCCACCAACAGTGCAAGAGGGTTCCCGTTTCTCCACATCCTCACCAGCATCTATAGTCTTCCAGTTTGCTCATTGTAGCCACTCTGACTGGCATGAGGGGGCATCTCAGTGCGGTTTTTCTTTGGATTTCCCTGACGAGGAGTGCTGTTGAGCATCTTTTCATGTGTCTCTTGACAATCTGGATGTCTTTTTTAGAACAGTGTCTGTTCAAGTCTTCTGCCCATTTCTTCACTGGATTTTTTGCTTTCTGGGTGTGGAGTTGGTGAGTTCATTTTACAGGTTTAGGATACTAGCCAATTATCCAGTATGACTTTTGCACACATCTTTTCCCATTCAGTCAGTTGCCTTTTAGTTTTGTTGATTGTTTCCTTCATTGTGGAGAAGATTTTTATTCTGATGATGTCCCAATAGTTCATTTTGCTTTTAATTCCCTTGCCTTTGGAGATGTGTCAGCTAAGAACTTGCTGACGCTGAGGTCAAAGAGGATGTTTCCTGCTTTCTCCTCCAGGGTTTGATGGTTTCCTGTCTCACATTCAGGCCCTTCATCCATTGTGAGTTTATTTTTGTGAGTGGTGTAAGAAACTGGTCTAGTTTCATTCTTCTGCATGTTGCTGTCCACTTCTCTTAGCACCAATTTTTAAAGAGACTGTCTTTTTTTCCATTGGATATTCTTTTCTGCTTTGTCAAAGATTAGTTGGCCATACGTATGTGGGTCCAATTCTTGGGTCCCTAAACTATGCCATTAAGTCTATGTATTTGTTTCTGTGCCAATACCATGCTGTCTTGATGGTTATAGCTTTGCGGTAGAGGCTAAAGTCTGGCATTGTGGTGGCTCTCACTTTGGTTTTCTTTTTTAGTATTACTTTGGCTATTCAGGGTCTTTTGTGTTTCCATACACATTTTATGATTGCTTGTTCCAGCTTGGAGAAGGATGCTGGTGCAATGTGATTGGGGCTGTCTATAATGTGAGGACTGCGTTGGGTCGTATTGACATTTCGCCAATATTTATTCTTCCAATCCACGAGCATGGAATGTTTTTCGCTTTCTCTGTATCTTCGTCAATTTCCTTCACAAGCCTTCTATAGTTTTCAGCATACAGATCATTTACCTCTTTGGTTAAGTTTAATCCTAGGTATTTTATGACTCTTGGTGCATTGTATATTGTATCCGTTTCCTTATTTCTCTTTCTGTTGCTTCATTATTGGTGTATAAAACGCAATCAATTTCTGTACATTGATTTGTACCCTGCAACTTTGCCAAATGCATGTATCAGTGCTAGCGGACTTTTGATGGAGTCTGGCGGAAATTCCATGTATAGTGTCATGTCATCGGCAAAAAGTGGAAGTTTGACTTCTTCTTTGCAAATGATGATACCTTTAATTTCATTTACTGTCTGATTACTGATGCTAAGACTTCCAACACTATGTTCAACAACCGGGGTGAGAGTGGACATCTCTGTCTTGTTCCTGATCTCAGGGGGAATGCTCTCAGTTTTTCCCCATTGAGGACGATATTTACTGTGGGCTTCTGATTAATGGATTTTATGATGGTTAAAGTAGTTTCCTTCAATCCCAACTTTCTTGAGGGTTTGTAATAAGTAAGGATCCAGTATTTTCTCAAATACTTTTTTTTCTGCATCTATTGACAGTGTACTATGGTTCTTATCTTTTCTTTTCTTAATGTGATGTAGCACAATGATTGATTTGTGAATATGGCACTAGCCCTGCAGGCCAGGAATGAATCCCACTTGATCGTGTTGCATAATATTTTCTATATGCTATTGAATGTGATTTGCTAGTATCTTGTTGAGAATTTCTGCACCCCTATTCATCAGGGATATTGACCTGTGATTTTCCTTTTTTTCTGTGTCTCTGTCTGGTTTTGAATCACCGTAATGCTGGCTTCATAAAATGCGTCTGGAAGTTTTCCTTTCATTTCCAAATTTTGAAACACCTTGGGAAGGATGGCTATTACCTCTACTTTAAATGTCTGCTAGAAATCGCCAGGGAAGCCACCTGGACCAGGACTCTTATTTATTGGGAGATGTTTGATAACTGAATCAGTTTCCTCACTAGTTATGGGTCCGTTCACATTTTCTATTTCTTCCCGTTTGAGCTTTGGAAGTGTGTGGGGATGGAGGCATTTGTCCATTTCTTCCAGGTTGTCCAGTTTGTTGGCATAGAAGATTTTATAGTGTTTCCTGATGAATGCTTGAATTTCTGAGGGATTCTTTGTAATAATTCCATTTTCATTCGTGATTTGACCTATTTGGGTCCCCTCTCTTTTCTTTTTGAGAAGCCAGGCTAGAAGTTTATCAATTTTGTGTATTTTCTCAAAAACACAACTCTTGGTTTCATTGATGTGCTCTACTGTTTTCCTTTAGACTCCATATTGTTTATTTCTGCTCTGATCTTTATTATTTTTCTTCCTCTCCTGGCTTTGGGGTGTCTTTGCTGTCCTGTTTCTAATTCCTTTAGGTGTGCTGTTGGATTTTGTATTGGGAATTTTTCTTGTTTCTTGAGATAGGCCTGGATAGCATTGTTTGTTGTTGTTGTTGTTGTTGTTGTTGTTGTTGTGTTTTGTTTTGTTTTTGTTGTTCCCTGTCAGGACTGCCCTTGCTGTATCCCGAAGGGTTTGCATTGTGGTGTTTCATTTTTATTCGTTTCCTTATATCTTTTTTTTTTATTTTTTTTCAACGTTTTTATTTATTTTTGGGACAGAGAGAGACAGAGCATGAACGGGGGAGGGGCAGAGAGAGAGGGAGACAGAGAATCTGAAACAGGCTCCAGGCTCCGAGCCATCAGCCCAGAGCCTGACGCGGGGCTCAAACTCACGGACCGCGAGATCGTGACCTGGCTGAAGCCGGACGCTTAACCAACTGCGCCACCCAGGCGCCCCATGTTTCCTTATATCTTTTAATTTCTTCTCAAATTGCCTGGTTGACCCATTTATTCCATAGTGGGATGGTTTTTAACCTCCATGCTTTTGGAGATTTTCCATCTTTTTTCTGTGTTTAATTTAATGTCCCCTGCAATTACCACATTCTTATCAACAAGGTTCTCTATGTTTTTAATTAACTGTTTATATATTTGTGTGTCTCCGAAATTGGTGTGTAGGCATTTAAAATTTTTAGCTCTTCCTGATGGAAAGACCCTGGAATTAATATAGAAAGCCCTTCGTCATCTTTTGTTACAGCCTTTGATTTAAACTCTACTTTGTATGATATAAGTTGGCTACTCCAGGTTTCTTTTGACCTCCAGTAGCATGAGAGATACTTCTCCATCCCCTCATTTTCAATCTGAAGGTGTCCTCATGTCTATAAGCAGTCTCTTGTAGACAGCAAATAGATGGGTCTTGTTCTGTTTTTTGTTTTTGTTTTTTCTTTCCATTCTGATACACTATGTTGTTCGGTTGGAGCATTTAGTCCATTGAAATTCAGTGTTATTATGGAAACATATGCGTTTAGAGTCATTGTGATGTCTGTAGGTTTCATGCTTGCAGTGATGCACCAGTTTCCTTTCCCACCAACAGTTAGAGAGGGTTACTCTTTCTCCATATCCTCACCAGCATCTGTGTTTCCTAAGTTGTTCATTTTAGCCACACTGACTAGTGTGAGGTGGTATCTCAGTGTGGCTTTGATGTGTATTTTCCTGATGATGATTCATGTTGAGCATCCTTTCATGTGTTTTTGGGCCATCTGGATGTCTCTTTTGGAAAAGTGTCTATTCATGTCGTCTGCCCATTGTTTCACTGTATTACATTTTCCAGGTGTGACTTGGGTAAGTTCTTTATACATTTTGTGTAGTAACCCTTTATCCAATATGTCATTCGCAAATATCTTCACTCCTTCCATCGGTTGCCTTTTAATTTTGCTGATTGTTTCCTTTGCAGTGCTGGAGAATTTTATCCTGACCAGGTCCTGATCATTCAGTTTTGCTTTTCATTCCCTTGTCTTTTGAGACATGCCAAGGAAGAAATTGCTGTAGTGGAAGTCAAAGGGTTTTTTTTTCATCTTTTCTCCTCTAGTGTTTTGATGGTTTCCTGTCTCACATTTAAGGCTTTCATCCATTTTGCATTTATTTTTATGCACATTGTAAGAAAGTCATCTAGTTTATTCTTCATCATGTTACTGTTCTGTTCTCCCAGCACCCTTTGTAAAGAGGCTGTCTTCTCTCCATTGGATTGTCTTTCCAGTTTTGTCAAAGATTAGTTCACCATACATTTGTGGGGCCCCTTCTGGGTTCTCTATGCTGTTTCATTGATTCATGTGCCTGTTTTGGGGCCAATGTCATACTATCTTAATGATTACAGCTTCGTAGGAGAGGCAAAAGTCTGAGCTGCCTCCCACTTTGGGTTTCTTTTTTCCACATAACTTTGACTACTCAGGTTCTTTGGTTGTTCCGTGCAAAGTTTCAGATTGCTTGCTCTAGTCTGGAGAAGAATGTTGGTACAATTTTGATTGGTATTGCATTAAATGTGTAGATTGCGTTCAGTACTATTGACATTTTAACAGTATTCATTCTTCCACTCTTTGGCATGGATTGTTTTTTTTTTTTTTTTCTGTATTTGATGTGTCTTCATCATTTTCCTTCATATATTTTCTGTACTTTTCACTGTACAGATCTTTTACATCTTTGGTTAGGTTTCTTGCTAGGTATTTTACGGTTCTTGGTGAAATTGTAACTGGCATTGATTTCTTGACTTCTCTTTCTGTTGCTTCCTTATTGGTGTATAGAAAGGCAACCAGTTTCTTTACACCATTTTGTATCCTGTGAGTTTGGTCAATGCATGGATCAGATCTAGCAACGTTTTCATGGAGTTTTTGGGTTCTCCGCGTTCAGTCTCATGTCATCTTCGAAAGGCCAAAGTTTGACTTTCAATGATATACGTTAAGTTAAGTGTAGTTAAAAAAGAATTTACCCTTTGGGCTCTATGTTAACTTCATAATTGCACAATAAGTGACAAATAGCAAAAAACTGTGCATGTTATCCCACATTAGAATTGGTAACTGGAATTTAACTCTTTAAAACATATTGAATCTCTCATGATATGGATAGGAGTATGAAACATCTAACTTCACCCAGTGCACACGTGTGTATTTGTAAACACATATGCTAAACAGCAAAATTGTAATACTAGTGAGGTGTGTCAAATTTTACATGTTCATGGTGCAGATAATATTGTTTTACCGTCTTTTTGGTAGCAGCCCGAATAAGACATTTGAAATCAACGAGAGAATTCCGAACCTACAGGGTACATTCTCCATGCTCTATACTGGCTTACAAATAAATGAACAAATGGAACTAAAAAAATACATTGCACTGGTAATCATGTTTATTGCAATTGTGCATTAACTTTTTATGGACTCTAGCCATACTAAGAGTGCACGTGAATAGGTGTTGGAAATGACACACTTTATTTGACATGACCAAACTCACTAGAAACATATACTTTCAAAAACTTTTTAATATTCATTTTTCAGACATACTATAACATCTAATACCGTATGACTCCACATTTAGAAGAGCAAAGATCGACATGGTGAACTTTGCACGTGTTACAATGGCTATCACATAATATTATTTGATATCCTAGAATTTTAAACAACTATACAGCTGCACGGCTCATGCTAGGTATTTGAACTTTGACATATTTTATCTTTCTGTTTTTCATTAGTTAATCGTTTTTTTTTTTTTAGAATTAGCTTTTGCTACAATCGCATAACTACTAACTTGGGTAATGGACATCCAAGGTTCCAGCTTACCTGTTTTTGTATCAGTGATGAAAATCAATCGCAATGTCATTGCCTTTTCAATTAACCATGGCTATGTTTTAGTTCTTTTATCACTGAAACAATAAATTCTGTTGTCTTCTATGCCTTTTTTGAAGCCCAGTGATTAATCTTATGACTATGATTCTACATTCTTGTTGTTATACTGCTTTTGTCTATTTTGATTGATTCTTTAACAGTCACGACTTCCTGGAAATTCGTCTCAGGGGAATTCTTCTGTTTCATCAGTTTGGATAGTTTTCTATCCCTTATGAGTTTTAACGTTGTTGTTGTTGTTGTTGTTGTTGTTGTTGTTTTGTTTTGTTTTGTTTTTTGTTTCTTTTCTTTTATGTGCTATGCACCTGAGAGCACTGCTACTTTAAAGTGGGCTCATACCCTCTCCATGGCCTGGCCCTTCAGGAGGTGTGTTTTGCAAAGTGTTACTTGCTTCGTGTTGCTATGACTTTTGTTGTTTGATTTCTCATCTCAGAGTGATTTTTGAAAATCCCACGAGGTGTGATTTGATGTGTTCCTTGAAGTACCAAATGTAGTAATTGGAGGCTTGCACTATCTTGACAGGGGTTAAAACACCTTAAGTTGCCATGGATGGGTGTTCTTGCCCTTCCCAACAATGGGGGTTACTCCTGGTAGTGAGATCCAAAGCCCCGGCGCCACACAGACAGCTCCTCTGAAAAGCTCTAGGCAGCTGCACTTATGAAAGCCGCTCATTTTCTGATTTCCCAGAGGTTACCTTGGGCAAAATGTGGATTTTGTAAATTACCTGACCCCATCTATTTCTTCTACCAGCCAGATCTTAGATTGTAGGCAAATGATACCTCCGAGTTTGCTTTTCCAATTTGTAAAAGGGAAGTATAACGCCTATGTTCAGTATAGTGGTGAGATTACAGGTAATGCCTGTAAAACGTGTGGAAAAACTCCTGGCACATTACACTCCATAAACACTGTATTTTGTTTTGATTTCCTCATAATTGTCACTGCATCCATACAAACTGTATCTCCAGGATGGGGTCTTTTGTAGGTCAAAATGTAAGCTACACCATAGAAGCTATCAACGAGGCAAAATGTTTCTCCTATCCGTGAGGACGTGACCCTTCCCTTTTTTGTATATGTAGACAAAATTTGGTGGTAGAGATTATTGAAGACTTGAATGTATATTGCAGTCTGGCACACCGGGAGATAGTTAAACATCCCCTATTTCAGGCATCGTGGATAGGCATATTGAACACCTTACGTGTCAGGTGCAATTAGGTTCAAGTACACAGTGAGAATCCAACATGCACGCTCCATATATTCAGGATGTTTCAAACCTTAGCTACAAATGGTACAGGTGTAATTACAACGTGTGGCAAATGCTGTTAAAAAAAAGACTAAATGTTCTGAGAAGGAATGGCACAGGGGACAAAGTGTAGATGAGAGGATTGGCCAACAAAGTTCTTGGGGAGAAAAGTCCTTTTTTCAAACTTGGACCCATAGCAAGTACTGGTAAGGAACCTAGCGAACACAAAATGCATTCTAAGCAGAAACTACGTAGGTCTAATTTGAGCAACCAGGAGAACAGACCGTCCCGTTCACCTAATGAAAGGAGAATGAGGAAAGATGGCATTAGAGGGGTGACAAGACAGGACTGCCAACATCTTGTGGTCATGTTACAGATTCTATGTGTCATTTTGAGTACAGTGGAGATTAGAGGGTTCTCTTAAGCAGAGGAATGAAGTGCTCAGACTCAGGATTTTTGCATTGCATTCCGGATGCAGTGAAAAGAACGAACTGGGATTTTGGTGGGAAGGGAAGGTCAGCATGGGGCTAAGAACGAAAATGGAGAGTAGGCAGAAGGTGGTGAGAGACTAGCTGGCTTGGCATACGTTGGAGGTGGAGTTGAGAGCCCCTACTACTGAGTGGATCACAGGAAAGACGTTGAGGAGGGGAGGACTGACAATGAGTCTCTTCCCCTCATGAGCAACTGAAGACAAAGCCCCATTAAGAGAGGAACACAAGAGGGGTCTTGAGTTGGTCATGGATTTCAATTGATTGTTGATTGGGTATTAATTCATAGGCTTAGAGAAGTTTGCTTAGAATTTTATCTTTTCATTGTTTTGTTTCTACAAATTGCTTCGTTATTACCATCTTGAGGTTCTAACGGATGGTCTCCAATTCTTCGCTGTCACCAAGACCTTCTTCCACAAGAGTATGGACGTGATGGGTTATGTAGGTCCATCATCTTCTACCCAGTCTTTGTCATCGTCACAAATACTTAATGGCCACTGTTGTAGAATAACCTCAAGCTCCAAGAGGGTTGTTCTCACTGTTCTCAGAATGCCTGCCCCTCCTTTATTCCCGCACATTTGCTTTTGTCGCCTTTGTCCTCCTCCTTTCTGCCTGCCAACTAGAAATTTGGTCATCCTTTAAGATTCTTTGTGCTATGCCTCTGAGACGCCTTTACTGATCAACTCGGCTCAGTGGACTTCTCCTGCTACATGAAACTTGACCTTGAAGTCTCACTGTGCTTTGTATCGTGTTTGGGTTTTTTGTACCGTCAAATATTGAAAGTTTCTTGAAGGCAAGGATGCGGTCTTGCATGCTTTCAGAAACTTTTATAAACACTCAAACATGGTGAATGTTTAGAAATCTTTCTTGGTGAAGTGGTTGAGTCAACGTCAAATCAGATGGGAAGGGAGTCTGCTGAAGGAATAACACTGGACTGTTTGAAACTATCCTTGATATGTTGAATGGACCTAATAAATTTATGAATTGACACATTTTATTTATTTAACTGATACTAGACTAAATCATTTATTTGAAACGTTACTTTATGATTATGGAGGTCTTAAAGTTTATTGCAGAAAATTTAGCAAACAAACAAGAAAGAAAGAAAAATGGTCATAAGTCAAACACCTGGAGATAAGCATATCTAAACACCTTTTTTATGTTTATGTATGTTTGGCAGAGAGAGAGAACGAGGGAGAGATGAGCACAAGTGGAGGATGGGAGGAGAGAGAGAGATAGAGAGAATCATAAGCAGGCTCCACGCTGTCAGTGCAGAGCTCAATGTGGAGCTTGATCGCACACTCTGTGGAATCATAACTGGGCTGAAATCAAGAGCCACATGCTTAACCGACTGAGCCATTCAGGCGCCCCTGGAGGTAAGCACCTCTAACACTGTGCTATAATCGTCAGGGAAGAGGTATATGTACATGCATTTACCAAAATTAGCTATGTAGCTGTGAATCCCATTTTTGGTCCTCTAGTGATAGGAGCATTTCGCAAGGTCATAAATGTTCTGCAGGGCTATGAATTGTAAAGGCCACATAGCATGCCATAACTTATTAAAAAAATTTTTTAATGTTTATTTATTTTTGAGACAGAGAGAGACAGAGCATGAACGGGGGAGTGGCAGAGAGAGAGGGAGACACAGAATCGGAAACAGGCTCCAGGCTCTGAGCCATCAGCCCAGAGCCCGACGCGGGGCTCGAACTCACGGACCGCGAGATCGTGACCTGGCTGAAGTCGGACGCTTAACCGACTGCGCCACCCAGGCGCCCCTCCATTGTGTATATAAACCACAATTTCTTTATCCATTCCTCAGTTGATGGACATTTAGGCTTTTTCCATAATTTGGCTATTGTTGACAGTGCTGCTATGAACATTGGGGTACAAGTGCCCCTATGCATCAGCTCTCCTGTATCCCTTGGGTAAATTCCTAGCAGTGCTATTGCTGGGTCATAGGGTAGGTCTATTTTTAAATTTCTGAGGAACCTCCACACTGCTTTCCAGAGTGGCTGCACCCATTTGCATTCCCACCAACAGTGCAAGAGGGTTCCCGTTTCTCCACATCCTTTCCAGCATCTATATCCTCCTGATTTGTTCATTTTGACCACTCTGACTGGCGTGAGGTGATACCTGAGTGTGGTTTTGATTTGTATTTCCCTGATAAGGAGCGACGCTGAACTTCTTTTCATGTGCCTGTTGGTCATCCGGACGTCTTCTTTACAGAAGTGTCTATTCATGTTTTCTGCCCATTTCTTCACTGGCTTATTTGTTTTTCGGGTGTGGAGTTTGGTGAGCTCTTTATAGATTTTGTATACTAGCCCTTTGTCTGATATGTCATTTGCAAATATCTTTTCCCATTCCGTTGGTTGCCTTTTAGTTTTGTTGGTTGTTTCCTTTGCTGTGCAGAAGATTTTTATCTTCATAAGGTCCCAGTAATTCACTTTTGCTTTTAATTCCCTTGCCTTTGGGGATGTGTCGAGTAAGAGATTGCTACGGTTGAGGTCAGAGAGGTCTTTTCCTGCTTTCTCCTCTAAGGTTTGATGGTTTCCTGTCTCACATTCAGGTCCTTTATCCAGTTTGAGTTTATTTTTGTGAATGGTGTGAGAAAGTGGTCTAGTTTCAACCTTCTGCATGTTGCTGTCCAGTTCTCTCAGCACCGTTTGTTAAAGAGACTGTCTTTTTTCCATTGGATGTTCATTCCTTCTTTGTCAAAGATGAGTTGGCCATACGTTTGTGGGTCTAGTTCTGGGGTTTCTATTCTATTCCATTGGTCTATGTGTCTGTTTTTGTGCCAATACCATGCTGTCTTGTTGATTACAGCTTTGTAGTAGAGGCTAAAATCTGGGATTGTGATGCCTCCTGCTTTGTTCTTCTTCTTCAAAATTCCTTTGGCTATTCAGGGCATTTTGTGGTTCCATATGAATTTTAGGATTGCTTGTTCTAGTTTCGAGAAGAATGCTGGTGCAATTTTGATTGGGATTGCATTGAATGTGTAGATAGCTTTGGGTAGTATTGACATTTTGACAATAGTTATTTTTCCAATCCATGAGCAGGGAATGTCTTTCCATTTCTTTAAATCTTCTTCAATAACCTTCATAAGCTTTCTATAGTTTTCAGCATACAGATCCTTTACATCTTTGGTTAGATATATTCCTAGGGATTTTATGCTTCTTGGTGCAATTGTGAACGGGATCAGTTTCTTTATTTGTCTTTCTGTTGCTTCATTGTTAGTGTATAAGAATGCAACTGATTTCTGGACATTGATTTTGTATCCTGCAACTTTGCTGAATTCATGTATCAGTTTTTGCAGACTTTTGGTGCAGTCTATCGGATTTTCCATGTATAATATCATGTCATCTGCAAAAAGCGAAAGCTTGACTTCATATTTGCCAAGTTTGATGCCTTTGATTTCCTTTTGTTGTCTGATTGCTGATGCTAGAACTTCCAGCACTATGTTAAACAACAGCGGTGAGAGTGGGCATCCCTGTCGTGTTCCTGATCAGGGGAAAAGCTCTCAGTTTGTCCCCGTTGAGGATGATGTTAGCTGTGGGCTTTTCATAAATGGCTTTTATGATCTTTAAGTATGTTCCTTCTATCCCGACTTTCTCAAGGGTTTTTATTAAGAAAGGGTGCTGGATTTTGTCAAAGGCCTTTTCTGCATCGATTGACAGGATCGTATGTTTCTTCTCTCTTTTTTTTTTTTTTTTTTTTGTTAATGTGATGTATCACGTTGATTGATTTGCGAATGTTGAACCAGCCCTGCATCCCAGGAATGAATCTCACTTGATCATGGTGAATAATTCTTTTTATATGCCGTTGAATTCGATTTGCTAGTATCTTATTGAGAATTTTGGCATCCATATTCATCAGGGATATTGGCCTGTAGTTCTCTTTTTTTACTGGGTCTCTGTCTGGTTTAGGAATCAAAGTAATACTGGCTTCATAGAATGAGTCTGGAAGTTTTCCCTCCTTCTCTATTTCTTGGAATAGCTTGAGAAGGATAAGTATTATCTCTGCTTTAAACGTCTGGTAGAACTCCCCTGGGAAGCCATCTGGTCCTGGACTCTTATTTCTTGGGAGATTTTTGATAACCGATTCAATTTCTTCGCTGGTTAAGGGTCTGTTCAAGCTTTCTAATTCCTCCAGATTGAGTTTGGAAGAGTGTGGGTGTTCAGGAATTTGTCCATTACTTCCAGGTTTTCCAGTTTTTTGGCGTATAATTTTTCATAGTATTCCCTGATAATTGTTTGTATCTCTGAGGGATTGGTTGTAATAATTCCATTTTCATTCATGATTTTATCTATTTGGGTCATCTCCCTTTTCTTTTTGAGAAGCCTGGCTAGAGGTTTGTCAATTTTGTTTGTTTTTTCAAAAAACCAACTCTTGGTTTCGTTGATCTGCTCTACAGTTTTTTTAGATTCTATATTGTTCATTTCTGCTCTGATCTTTATTATTTCTCTTCTTCTGCTGGGTTTAGGCTGCCTTTGCTGTTCTGCTTCTATTTCCTTTAGGAGCGCTGTTAGATTTTGTATTTGGGAGTTTTCTTGTTTCTTGAGATAGGCCTGGATTGCAATGTATTTTCCTCTCAGGACTGCCTTTGCTGCGTCCCAAAGCATTTGGATTGTTGTATTTTCATTTTCGTTTGTTTCCATATATTTTTTAATTTCTCCTCTAATTGCCTGGTTGACCCACTCATTCGTTAGTAGGGTGTTCTTTAACCTCCACGCCTTTGGAGGTTTTCCAGACTTTTTTCTGTGGTTGATTTCAAGCTTCATAACATTGTGGCCTGAAGGTATGCATGGTATAATTTCAATTCTTGTAAGCTTATGAAGGGCTGTTTTGTAACCCAGTATATGATCTATCTTGGGGAATGGTCCATGTGCACTCGAGAAGAATGTATATTCTGTTGCTTTGGGATGCAGAGTTCTAAATATATCTGTCAAGTCCATCTGATCCAATGTCTCATTCAAGGCCCTTGTTTCTTTATTGACCGTGTGTCTAGATGATCTATCCATTTCTGTAAGTGGGGTGTTAAAGTCCCCTGCAATTACCACATTCTTATCAATAAGGTTGCTTATGTTTATGAGTAATTGCTTTATATATTTGGGGGCTCTGGTATTCGGCACATAGACATTTGTAATTGTTAGCTCTTCCTGATGGATAGACCCTGTCACTATTATATAATGTCCTTTTTCATCTCCTGTTACAGTCTTTAATTGAAAGTCTAGTTTGTCTGATAGAAGTATGGCTACTCCAGCTTTCTTTTGGCTTCCAGTAGCATGATAAATAGTTCTCCATCCCCTCACTCTCAATCTAAAGGTGTCCTCAGGTCTAAAATGAGTCTCCTGTAGACAGCAAATAGATGGGTCTTGTTTTTTTATCCATTCTGATACCCTATGTCTTCTGATTGGCGCATTTAATCCATTTACATTCAGTGTTATTATAGAAAGATACAGGTTTAGAGTCATTGTGATGTCTGTATGTTTTATGCTTGTAGTGATGTCTCTGGTACTTTGTCTCACAGGGTGCCCCTTAGGATCTCTTGTAGGGCTGGTTTAGTGGTGACAAATTCCTTCAGTTTTTGTTTGTTTGGGAAGACCTTTATCTCTCCTTCTATTCTAAATGACAGACTTGCTGGAGAAAGGATTCTCGGCTGCATATTTTTTTCTGTCTAGCACACTGAAAATCTCGTGCCAATTCTTTCTGGTCTGCCAAGTTTCAAAAGACAGATCAGTCACGAGTCTTATAGGTCTCCCTTTATATGTGAGGGCACGTTTACCCCTTGCTGCTTTCAGAATTTTCTCTTTATCCTTGTATTTTGCCAGTTTCTCTATGATATGTCGTGCAGAAGATCGATTCAAGTTACGTCTGAAGGGAGTTCTCTGTGCCTCTTGGATTTCAATGCTATTTCCTTCCCCAGATCCGGGAAGTTCTCAGCTCTTATTTATTCGAGTACCCCTTCAACACCTTTCGCTCTCTCTTCCTCCTCTGGGATACCAATTATGTGTATATTATTTCTTTTTAGTGTATCACTTAGTTCTCTAATTTTCCCCTCATACTCCTGGATTTTTTTATCTCTCTTTTTCTTAGCTTCCTCTTTTTCCATAACTTTATCTTCTAGTTCACCTATTCTCTCCTCTGCCTCTTCAATCCGAGCCCTGATGTTTTCCATTTCATTATGCATTTCGTATAAAGCGTTTTTCAGCTCCTCGTGACTGTTCCTTAGTCCCTTGATCTCTGTAGCAAGAGATTCTCTGCTGTCCTCTATACTGTTTTCAAGCCCAGCGATTAATTTTATGACTATTATTCTAAATTCACTTCCTGTATATTATTTAAATCCTTTTTGATCAGCTCATTAGCTGTTGTTATTTCCTGGAGATTCTTCTGGGGGGAATTCTTGTGCTTGGTCATTTTGGATAGTCCCTGGCATGGTGGGGACCTGCAGGGCACTTCCCCTGTGCTGTGGTGTATAACTGGAGTTGGTGGGTGGAGCCGCAGTCAGACCTGACCACTGCTCCCAGCCCACGGCTGGGGCCACAGTCAGACTGGTGTGTGCCTTCTCTTCCCCTCAACTAGGGGAGGGATTCACTGTAGAGTGGCATGGCCTGTCTGGGCTACTTGCACACTGCCAGGCTTGTGATGCTGGGTTTCTGGCATATTAGCTGGAGTGGGTAGACAAGGTGCACAGGGGCAGGATTAGCTCGCTTCTCCTTAGGTGATCCACTTCAGGAGGGGCCCTGTGGCAGCGGGAGGGAGTCAGATCCACTGCCAGAGGTTTGGCTCTGCAGAAGCGCAGAGTTGGGTGTTTGCACTGAGCTAGCAAGTTCCCTGGCAGGAACTGGTTCCCTTTGGGATTTTGGCTGGGGAATGGGTGGGGGAGATGGCGCTGGCGAGCGCCTTTGTTCCCTACCAAACTGAGCTCTGTCATCCGGGGGCTCAGCATCTCTCCCTTCCTTTGTCCTCCAGCCTTCCTGCTTTCCGAGCAGAGCTGTTAACTTATGACCTCCCAGAAGGTAAGTCGCGCTTGCTGTCGGAACACAGTCCGTCAGGCCCCTCTGCTTTTGCAAGCCAGACTCAGGGGCTCTGCTTGGCCAGCGAGCCGCCTGTCCGCCCGGCTCCCTCCCGCCAGTTCCTGGAGCGCGCACCACCTCGCTGCCCTTCCTACCCTCTTCCATGGGCCTCTCGTCTACACTTGGCTCTGGCGACTCCACTCTGCTAATCCTCTGGCGGTTTTCTGGGTTATTTAGGCAGGTGTGGGTGGAATCTAAGTGATCAGCAGGACGCGCGGTGATTCCAGTGTCCTCCTACGCCGCCATCTTCCCTCTGTTCTCCTGGGGAGAGTTGACACATAATAATTAAAATGTCAAGGTTTAAAATTGATAAAGAATTTCCAAAGTTTTAAGAGAGAAGCAAAAGTTACCTATGATTTGAAAAACAGATGTCAACAAACAAACACCTAAAGTTGTCAGCTGATTTTTCAGCAGAAAGTTGGCATGCTGGGAAAGAGTGACAAGGTATCTTCAAAGGCCTGAAAGGATAATCCCACAACCAAGAAAACTTTACCTGGAAAGATTATCATTAACATTTGAAAAAAAAAGAGATAAAGAGTTTCTCAAACAGAAGATAAAGAAGTTTATCACCACTAATCAGCAATGCAAGAATTGTTCACCGGGAAAATCATAATTAGATATTACAGAATTATGAATAAAAAGATGTAAATAATGACAACATACACATAAAATATGGAGGAGGGACTTAAAAAAGTCAGTTCGTATTTTATTTTACTAAAAAATATATGTTTTATTTCATGTTTGAGAGAGAGAGAGAGAGAGAGAGAGAGAGACAGAGTGTTAACAGGGAGGAACAGAGAGTGGGGGAGGCAGAGAATCTGAAGCAGGCTCCAGGCTCTGAGGTGTCAGCACAGAGTCCAACATGCGGTTCAAACTCACGTATTGTGAGATCATGACCTGAGCTCGAAATCGCACACTTAACGGACTGCTCCACCCAGTTGCCCCAAAGGTTAGTCTTCTTAAATTTCTCGAATGTGTGTATATTTAAGAGACCACCAAAATAACATAGACTGCTGTTCCTTGGGATGTTATATGTAAGCCTTGTGATAACAAACTCAAAACACAAAATACATGAAAAATAAGGAAAAAGAAACCCAAGTAAAGCACAACACCAATTAATCTATGAGAAAGAAAGAGAGTACGGAAAAAAGAAACAGAGAACTACAAAAGCAACCGGAAAACAAAGAACAAAATTACAATTAGTACATAACGGTCAACAATTACTTTAAATATAAACGGCTGAAGTGCTCCAGTCAAAATATATAGGGTAACAGGATGGATAAAAAACAACACTCATCCATATGCTCCCTAGCACAGACCCACTTCAGACCTAGACACATACAGACTGAAAGTGAAGGGATGGAGATACATTTCCCATGCAAATGAAAGCAAACAACAACAAGGACAACAAAAATAACATCAAACAACAACAACAACTCAGAACCAGGTAGCAACACCTATATCAAACCAAATAGACTTTAAATTCCTCAATAAAATATTACCAAACTCCACTCAACAACACACTAAAATGATTACGTGGCTTTTATTTAGGGAAAAAAAGATGGCTCATCAAATCAATCAACATAATATCCCACCTCAACAAAACGAAGGGTAAATATCATATGATTATACCAATAAATGCAGAAAAAGCATATGACAAAATTTAACATGTATGCATGGTAAAAGTCTCAACAAAGTCGGGGGGGGCGGACATGCCTCAATACATGAAAATATTATTTTTATATTGTTTATATTAAAAAGTTCACACCTAACATCTCAATGGTGAAAAACTGAGAGCTTTCCATCTAAGATCAAGAACAAGATAAATATGTCTACTTTTGCCACTCTTGTTTCATATAACACTAGAAGTCCTAGCCACAGGAATCAGATAAGAAAAAAGGAATTAAAGTCATCTACATTTGTAAACAAGCTAAACTGTCACTATCCGCAGATGACATAAGAATATGCATAGAAAACCCTAAAACTTACCCCCAAAACCAGAAGTAGTAATAAAGGATTTCAGGAAAGTTGCAGATACGGAACTGATACACAGAAATTGGTAGGGTTTCTATATAATAATAATGAAGTCACAGAAAGAGAAATTAAGAAAACAACACCGTTCATAATTGCACCAAAAAGAGAAGGAGAGTAAAATAGCTACAATTCAACTTATCCAAAGAAGTGAAAGACCTGTAGTGTGAAAACTATAAGTCAATGATGAAATTGAAGATGACACAAACAAATGGAAAGATATCCCATGATCATGGACTGGAAGAATTAATATCATTACAATGTCCATATTACTCATAACTATCTACAGTTTCAATGCAATCGCTATCAAGATACCAAAGGCACTTTTCACAGAACTGAAACAACTAATACTACAATTTGTATGGGACCACAAAAGACCCTGAATCGTGAAAATATTCTTGAAGGACAAAAACATAGATGGAGGTATCAAAATCCCAGATTTCAAGATGTACTACACAGCTTCAAGTAAACCAATTATTATGGGTAGTGACACAGAAACAGCCACATAGGTCGATGGGACAGAATAGAAAGCCCAGAAATAAACCCATGCTTATGTGGTAAATTAACCTATAACAAAGGAGGCAAGAATAAACAATGGGGGAAAGACAGTCTCTTCAACAAATGGTATTGGGAAACCAGGAAATCTACATGCAGGTAGCTGGGACCTAACCTTAACGCTGGCCTGGGCTCTGGCCCTAAAGGCACCTAGCATGGACGTCTAAAAGAAATAATGGATTGGGGCCAATTACCATTGGGGAAAATCCTGAGTGGAAGTCACACTCTCTCCATGACATTTCCACTTCCGTGATGGAGTTGGAGGAAGAGATCCAGAGCCAGTTTCAGTCTGGCCCACACATATGTTTGACTCCGCCCTTCCAACGCTAGCCCTGACCCATAAGGGCACATGGGCCCTCATTTCAGTCCTGGAGGGAAATCACATCACTGTGGGTGGTTGGACCGAAGGTACTTCCGGGGAACCAACCTACCCCTACCCAATGCTCTGCCTCTAAGCGGGATCAACCTCTAAGGCTGAGAAAAGAAGCGGTGGGACATGGATTCCTCCTTTTTCTACCCTGTGTTCTCTTCGGGACCTCAGGATATTGAATGCTGCCCACACTCACTGGGGACGATAGTGCTTGACTGAGTCCACCAAATCAAACGCTAATCTCACCCAGAAACACTCTACAAATACCCCGAGAAAAAATGTTTAGTCTTGGGCACCCCACGGCCAACTCAAGTAGACACGTAATAATAACCATCACAGGGTTATTCTTGTTTTTCTTCCCTTCCCTCATTCACCTCCTATTGCTAACTTTCAAGTTCTGAAGTCGTTGCTTTTTATATTCTGACCAGTGTATAGCGTTAAGAGAAATTCGAGGAAAGGTGTCTTGTGCAGGGACTAGTGTTTCAGTTAATATGAAAATGTTTTCGGTAAGGTAAGGGAAAAAGATCTTAGCTAGGACACCAACATACTCCATGTTACTTTATCAGAGGTGGCTTTCCAAACCCTTAACACGCTCATGGGAAGGCAGTGTAACATGGGTGAGAGCATGCATGTTGGCATAGGAGCAGAGTTGGTGCCCATCCCAGCCACCCCACTCGTGTGTGTGTTATCTTGGACCAATTACTTAACATAACTGGAACTCAGTTGCCTAATTTATAAAATGGAAATAATAAGAAAGGGTCAAAAAGATTAAATGACACTATTGGCAAGGTGCTTAATCCAACACCTGACAACACGGAACAAGTGCTCCACAGATGATAGCCATCATTATCCTCATTTGAACAGCTAAGACAGGCTAATATTCTGTCTGGGGTCAGATATCTACGGGGGAATCTCAGGTCTTCTGACACTCATGCTTTAATTTGGAGGGAGCCTAAGGCCAGGATGGCTGAAAGAGTACAAGGAGGTAGACCAGTAAGCCAGTCCTCTATCCACCTCTTATTTGATAGTCCAGTTGTATATTCATCTCTTTCCTTCCACTGAAAAAAAATGCAAATCCCTCCCTCTAGAATAAATAATACACAGACCCTTGCATGTAATATTAAGTGTTAGGCTCTGTAAAACTGGCACATGCCTCATCTCATTTAATCTCACAATGGCCCTTCATATTCCTTATTCCAATTTACAGGTGAGGAAATTGAGACCTAGGAAACTCAAGTGCCTTCCCCATAACTTGTTTATGACCGTGTTAGACAACAACCCTAGACTCCTCCTCCGTGTCCAGTGTGTTTTCTTCTGTGCCACAGTTTATCTTGAAAGGCGAACACTGCTAAAGAAACATGGGAAGAAAGCAGTAAAAAAAAAAAATCATTTAAAAGGTCTAGTTTTCACCCAAGCACTGATTTCTGGGTGACATTGGTGTGTTTTCTCTCTGAGAAACAAAGGTGAGAAATTCCAAACCTCGGCCTTTGTTACGGAGTTAGGAAGACTAGTAAAAATTAGTAAAGCTCACTGGCAGATTAAGGTTTCCAAGTCGAAAACATTATTTTCAATTCTCATATTATGTCTGTTAAAGTGGGCGCTGGGATTTCACATGGCTTTGACAATCGCCATCAATTCCTTTCTTCAAGATTTGACTGCATATTCTCTTTCTTTCCTTTTTTTCTCTTTTCTAAGTATACTTCCAATCTGCAAGCTCATCCCTAGTTTCTCCCTATGTCTAGCAATGGCCATTCTCCATATGTCCACATTAAATCTATCATCAAAGGAGAATAAAAAGATAAAAGAACAAAGCCAGAGAAGTAAGACTCAATACTAAAATGTAAATTGGTGTTAACACTTCTACTTCCAGCCAAATGTAATAACAAACACTAGATTTATACTCCTATGGAAGCAGCTAAAAGCGTAGACAAAATATATAAGAAGCTGTTCTCAAAATATCAGAGATGAGGCAGTGAAGGGCAGTGATCCCTGATATTGGGAAATAAGTGAAATGGTTCCTATAGTGCCCTAGCTTATTGACTAGGCTGGGTTTTGAGTCTGTGGTATAGAGAGGAGATAGCTGGCATAGCCCAACATTTTCCCTGCATTGTGGAGGGGGTAGTCACAGATTCAGGAAGACTGCTATATTTCACAGAGCAGAGTACCAAAGAAGAGAAAGTTGTTCACAGAGAGAACTCGAGAGATCAACACTGGTCTGCCTTGGTATTCAATGGAATATTGATAAACTCTTGTGTTTGAGGACACTGAGACCAGGGGAAGGAATAATACCCACTGCCATACAGGGTCAGGAATAATGCCTGACAGCCAGTGTGGAAGACCTCACAATGTACATGCCATTTGTCAAATACTTGAAATTTGTGTCAGTACTGGACAAAAATTATCGCTAAACTAAGTGCTGCCTGTGCCTTGCCCAAAATATCTTTAAAGAAAGACCTGAAAGGATCAAGCTATTTGTAAGTAACTAAATTATGTCCAAAACAAAAACCAAGGATATTTTTAGGAATCTAAAAGTATCCAGCAACTGACAGGCTTAAACTGACCATGTTTGGCAACCCATAAAAAATTCTCGGGTATGCAAAGAAGCAGGAAAATAAGACACGTAAGGAAGGGGAACTCAACTGACACTGACCCAGAAATTACACAAATGATATAATTTATACATCCGAACACTCAAATAGTTATTATAACTATTATCAGTATATCGAAGAAATTATAGAGCAGAATGAGCATGTTAAATAGAGACATGCAAGTGGTATGTAAGACCTAAACCAAACTGCGCATGACAAAAGCAATGACTAAAATAAGAAATCTGGTCTATGATTACTGAATGGAATTAAAGGCATATAGACAGTGCAGAAAAAAAAAAAAGGTTGATGAACCTAAAGACATAGCAATGGAAATCGTCTGAAATGAAACACACAGACAAAATATGCCTGCAAACCATCCAACATACATGTAATTGTATCTCCAAGGAACACAGACAAGAAAACTAATTTGAGTAAATAATGAAACGAATTTGAATTTATAGTTGGTAAGGTTGATGCAAACTAAAAATATATAGTTCCAATGAGGTCAATGAACCTCAAGGACAGGAAATATGAGGAAAATTACACCAAGGCACCCCACAATCAAATTGCTTTCATCCAGGGAAAGGGAGGGAAATGATTTCTCATCAGAACCCATGCAATCTAGAATACAGTAGGATAACATTTTTAAAGTACCTAAAGTAGGAAACCATTATGACCTGGGCTTAGGCAAACATTTCGTAGCTACACCACCAACAATATGATTCATTACAAGAAAAAAATATGATTGGATTTTATCACACTAAAACTTTTGCTTTTCAACGAACAAAGACTTTGAAATCACAAGACTGAGACTGGGAGAATATATTTACCAATCATCTATGTGAAATGGGACTTTTATCTAGAACATATGGGCAATCCGCAAAATTCAATAATCTGAAGGGAAATAATCCAAAAAAAGGCAAAAGATTTGAGAAGACACATTACCAAAAAAGATATATGTACAGCAGATACACACATGAAAATGTGTTCGGGGGGCGCCTGGGTGGCGCAGTCGGTTAAGCGTCCGACTTCAGCCAGGTCACCATCTCGCGTTCTGTGAGTTCGAGCCCCGCGTCAGGCTCTGGGCTGATGGCTCAGAGCCTGGAGCCTGTTTCTGATTCTGTGTCTCCCTCTCTCTCTGCCCCTCCCCCGTTCATGCTCTGTCTCTCTCTGTCCCAAAAATAAATAAATGTTGAAAAAAAAATTAAAAAAAAAAAAAAAAAGAAAATGTGTTCGGCATCATGAGGGGAAATGCAAATATAAACTACAATGAGATAAATGAGATACAATGAGATAAACTACTACTTCATGCCTACAAGATGTCTAAAATCAAAAGACAGGGCTCTGAAGTGTTAGCTAGGATATGAAAGAACTGGAATTCTCACACACTGCTGATGAGAATGTAAAAGTGATAAAACTACCCGGGCAAACAGTTTGACAGTATCCTAAAACGCTGAACATGCAACCTATTCTATGACTCAGCCAAATCTACTCTCAAATATTTTCCCTAGAGCGATCAAAGTATACGATCGTACAAAAAATAAATAAATAAAATAAAGAACAGAGAAGAAAAGAAATGAAAACAAAAGAAACAAAAAGGAAAGAAAAGAAATAATGAATGTTTATAGAAGCTTTGTTTTCAATAGGCTAAGGAGCACCTGGTGCCTCAGTTGGTAGATTTCTTGATTTCTGCTTGGGTCATTATCCCAGGGCCGTGATATTGAACTCACATGGAGCTCCACACTAAGCATGGAGGCTGCTTAAGATTCTTTTTCTCTTTCCCTCTACTCTCTCTTTCTCTTTCTCTCTCCCTCCCCCTCTGCCTCTCCCTCTCTATCTCCCTCTCTCTCTCCCTCTCCTTTTCCCTATCTCTCCCCCACCTCTCCTTCCACACTCCCCTCTCCTTCTCACTCCCTCTCTCTCACTCTCTCTCTCTCAGAAAAAGAAATAAATACGCCACATGTGGAAATAATACAAATGTCCACTGACATGTGAACGGATAAACAAAGTAGTAACAGACTATTGATACACACAACACTATGGATAATCTTCAAAATACTAAGTAAAAGAAGTCAACTCCCCACTCCTAAATAATAAGGATTATGTCTTATATAATTTTATTTGTATAGTATTCTAGAAAATGCAAGATAATATGTAGGGACAGAAAACAGAGCAGAGATTGCCTAGGAATGGGAATCCGGAAGACGTGGGGGATGGAGGGATATCTAAGGGATACAAGGACATTTTTAGTGGTGACAGACATATTCTTTTCCTTGTTATGTATACATTGGTGGATATGTGACCAAAATTTACCATATTATGCAATTGTATTTATTAGTATTAGTATTAATTATTAATTAAATAATTTATTTATTAGGGCCTTTTTCTTCAGAGACAGAGAGGAAGCCTTCATATCTGGGGTAGAGAGGCAAGGGAGAAAGAGAGAATCTTAAGCAGACTCCATGCTTAGCATGGAGCCCAATAAAGGGCTTAATCGAACCTGGGATCATGACCTGAGCCAAAATCAAGAGTCTCATGCTCAAATGACAGCCATCCAGGTGCTCCACCAACTACGTACTTTAAATATGTACAGTTTGTGTATATCAGTTAAACATTAATGAAGTTGGTAAAAACAAACAAACAAACAAAACATGATTGGATATTGTGTCTTTTGACCTCTGGGGCTGCTATTTCAAACCTGGTCCACCAGCATCTACAGATTGTCGGAATCCCCTGTATCTTTCATTAACTCACTTAAGTTCTTCAAAATAAATGTAAGTTGGGAAAAGGGGAAATCCCCTGGCAGTTATCACGTGTATCAATTATAAATGTCACAACACTTAGAACTATGATCCATACATGAGATGGGTGATATAGCATATGTTTGCTTTCGACAACTTGGAGCTGGTTGAGTCCCAGCACCCCATTACCCTTGTGCACTTGTTAATTACTTGTTTACGAGTTAATGGTCCTCTACCTCCTTATACTGTATACGAAGGGACTTGGTCTGTCTTGCTCACTTCTGTGTTTATAATGATCCAGAACCAGGCTGGAACGCTGGTGGAAAAACCAAATGGCGCTCGGAGATCTTCTTTGGATTGTAGATCTTGGTGGAACGGCGGGCTCAGAGGACCCTGTTTCTCCAAACGTCTGAGCGCTGAATGCAAGTGGGGCAGGAAATTTACAGTCATCAGCTGCCATATCTGTGATGGTTTTCCTGCACACAGGAATCAAAGGAAGAAGAACCAGGAGGTGGGGTCTCTAAGACAGAGACCAGAGTTCATTTTAGTCCCAGCGGCCATCTTTGGTGCAGTATTTTATTCACTTCTCCAACATTATCCCATTTTATGCCTTTTAAGAAACCTTTTTAGTAGGTATCACCTTTCAGTTTTTTAGGTTGGTACCCTCAGAAGGCTAAGATGCCTGCAGTAGTTTGGCGAGCAACAGTGTTTCCAATAAAATGTATTATGTTATTCAGTATACAGGGGCCAAAGGGTACAAGTAAAATTATGGAGAAGAGGGGCCCTGCCAGGGCAGGAAGCCAGGATCCCAATCCGTGAGATCCAATTTGTTCCATTGATTGATACTTTCCTGTTGTCTATGTTGAATGATTATTATTATTATTATTATTATTATTATTATTATTATTATTATTATTATTATTATTATTTTCTGTTTTAGTTCCTTAACCTTAGTTGTGAGTATTTCTGACGGTTTCAAAATAGCAACATTCCTCCCCCGAAAATTTGCAAGTCCCTCCATTTTCTGAAGTGAGGAGGTCGGGGGCTTTTCTATTTTGGGGGATTACTGCCACCAGAGAGTTTATTTGGTTTTGTAAATTTACCAGAAAATTGGCCACCCGTTCCATGTCTTCATTTAGCTCTTGAGATAGTCTATGGTACAGTCCTATGCATAAAACTATGCCCCCTTATCCAGTTCCTATTCCTGTCACAATTTCTGACCCTATCAGAATGGGTAGCGGGACTGCCCGTTTAGCCTGAGACTTGGGGCTAAAGGTTGTTAGGAACTGATCTTCAGTGTATACAAATATCTCTGGGGTGCGGAAGATGGAATAACATTTCGGAGTCCAGTTGGCTTCTAAGCATCGATAGGCCGAATTAGAACACAGATAGAACACCCCAAGGGTGCAACATAGGGTTGTAGTCCTCATTAAGGTTCTATCTCTTCCTCCTAGAGAGGGAATTCAGGGACTGTATGGATTAGATTGTCGGCATTGGCACCCCTAGTGCCCAGGGGTCCAATTAAGACAGAGGTGTTGGTTTTGAGGTTTTCAGGAGATTCCTAGGTCAAACGGATTGGAGTAGCTAAGTAAGTCCTCTGGCTGAGGGGCAAGCACATCCAGCAGGTTTGCATGTGATTATCTATCTTATGGAGGACTAGTAGAGCAGTGTCGGCCCAATGCTGGAGTAGGGAATTGGTAGGCATCTGATTGACGGCTGAAGTTTCAAACGTTGGTAGGCTTCTGGCAGAGTGGTCGCCTTTATGGCTTGTATTACCCTATCCTGGGTATGCTTTATAACTTTTTGAAGGGCCCTGTAGTGCAGCCCTCCCCTGTGCGAGATTCCCCATTGAGAAAGGTAAGTGTAGCAAGTTTGCTTCCCTCTCTGCAGGCCCTTGTTGTGACATGGGTTAGTGATAGTTTTGATTATATCCTCGGTCCAATACTTAGCACTTGGGGCACCAGGTGACTGATACAGAGTGGGTGTTTTTTCCCGTGTAGCAATCTTTGTGGAGGGAGGGAAATGTACTGAACACCCTGGA
Source organism: Puma concolor (assembly GCF_028749965.1). NCBI lineage: Eukaryota > Metazoa > Chordata > Mammalia > Carnivora > Felidae > Puma > Puma concolor. The sequence continues at coordinate 487,012 of NW_028240124.1, read as the reverse complement.
CACCCTTATTGTCCTAAAACAATTGTGGGGGCAAAGTGGATAAGTTGCAGTTGTGAGGGTGAGAGCGGTTATCATAATATACAGGCAATACTTGGAACCCTCCCATCCAGAGGAGGTACGTGAGGCTCAGGATGCATCTTTTGCACCATGTGCAGCTTGTTGGCGGAGTCTCTATCAGCCCAACAGTAAGAAGTAAGACCAGGCTTATGACACCAGTAAGGCGCAAGTGTTGCCAGAGTTGCATTCAAATCCCTGGGCTTGGTTCATGCATTTGTTCCTCAAGCTTCTGCTGTGTGCAGACCAGTCATCTCCCATGGTGTGGCTGGAGCACGGCTGGACACGTCAGGGGTCAGTTCCCTTTTGAGGGAAGGTTAAGCGTGATGACTGGATCTGGATCACTTCGCCAGGTTGTGGGTTCTTCTGAGTTGGACTTCTTAACTGTGGAGTGATGGACCCATGGGGTGATACCTGAAGTTTTGGGGGCTGTAGGAGTTGTTAGAATAACAGTGTGAGGCCCAGTCCACCATGGTATAAGAGGTTCCTTCTTCCAATCTTTGACCCACACAGAGTCTTCTGGATGAAAGAAGTGAACGGGGGTCCCTAAGGAAATGGTGACCCTCTCTATGGTGTGTCTCTAACATGTTTAGGACTGCCCCCAAGTTCTGGAGCTGTTATCTTATTTCCTTGCGTGCAATCTGGTGTACATCTCCTGGGAGCTTTCCTAAACGTGTGTGTGTGCGTAGGGGTCGGGTGGAGGATCGCCCATATAATAACTCCAAAGGGGAGAATCCCAGTGCCCCAGGCGGGCATTGGGCACACAGGAGGACCAGCCGAATCAAATCTGACCATGGGGGCTAGTCTCTTGGTGGAACTTGGCCAGGGTTTCCTTGAGGGTGCAGTTCATCTGCTCTACCTTTCCCTGAGCCCTGGGGGCGTTAAGCAGTGTGCAGTTTCCAGGCAATGTTAAGGGACTTTGTTAGGGTTCGTATAATGTCCGCTCCAAACGCAGGTCCATTATTACTGTGTGTGGTTAAGCCCAATCTCCCATAGAAGACCTTTGGCCACCTCGTGAATTCATCCCATTCTGGTCTGGAAAGCTTGGACGCATCCCAAATTGGTGCAGATTATTACAAGGAGGTACCTCAACCCTTTATTTGGTTGTATGTTGGTAAAGTCCACCCCTATGTCCATCCTTTGGGAACCAGGCAGGGGCCGTGGGGCCGAGCAAGCATTGTTTTTGGCACACGTTACACATTATTCACTGACAGCCTGGCGTAATGCCGGCAGTTTGCTGATACCGTAGTTATTTTTGAAGAGGACCTCTAGAGCAGTTTTCCCTAAGAGGGTGAGTTAGTTATCTTCCTTCACTAGCTGCTTTCACATAGATGATGGGACAAGACTCACCATCCGTCTTTGCTTAGTGTGTCCCCTTCTGTGGAAGCCCAACTTCTTTCTTCACTTGTGTCCATGGGTGGGGAGGCTTCCTTCTGGGGCGCAAGAGTCAGAGTGTAGGTAGGAGCTTCACCTAGGTCACCTCATGCAGCCACTCTGGCTGTTTTGTCGGCCTGGTGATTTCCTTGATTTATGGGGTCATCTCATTTCTGAGGTCCCTTACAGTGTAGGATAGCTACTTTGACTGGTAGCCATATGTTCTCAAGAAGCTTTAGTATTTCTTCCTCGTTTTTGATAGTTTTCTCTGAAGCGGTAAGGAGGCCTTTTTCTCTATAGATGGCCCCATGTACATCACAGTAGCAAAGCCATACATGGAATTGATGTAGATGTTAACTCATTTACTTTTGTAAGGATGATGGCTCAGGTTAAGGCGTACTGAGTCCAGCCCATTGTGCCGACCATCCTTCCGACAAGGCCTTAGCTTCCTGAACTTCCGTGGTAGTGATGACCGCATACCCTGCTCTTTGGCTGCACTCCTCTAAAAACCTGCTCCCATCGCTGAACAGGGTGATCCCTGGGCTTGTTATACCCTGGTCTTGGAAGTCTGGGAAGCTGGCGTAGACTTCATCCACTACTCCAGAACAGTCATGGTCAGGTTCTCCCTCCTCTGTGGGAAGGAAGGTGGCCAGGTTTAGTGTTCTTACACTGTTTTGAGAGTGAGCCTTGGGTTCTCATAGAGAAGGCCTTGGGATTGTGTCAGCTGAGAAATGGAGAGGAAATGATATCCTTGGTTGCTTGTGAGCCACACGACCATGTGTGGGACGTTAACATTAAATGTTTGGCCCAGTGTGAGCTTGTCTGCATCCTTGATGAGCAGGACTGTGGCTCTGAAGTCTGAGGCAAAGGGGCCATCCTCCAGCCACAGGATCAATTTTTTTTTTGACAGTTAGAACACTAGCCATTGCCGAGGCACCATGCTCTGAGTGAGCACTCCTTTTCGTGTGTGAAGAAGTTAAAGGGTCTGTCTATGTCAGGCAAACCAAGGGCTGGGGCTTCTCCCAGAGCCCACTTTATTTCTGTGAAAGCAGCCTCACCTCCTCAGTCCATGCGAGGAGCTCCCAGTTTGGTCCTTCCAAAAGGTCATAGAGGGAACTCACTATGGCTGAGCATCTGAGGATTCCCAATGCGACAGAACCCCCTGGCCCCTAAACATTCACACAAGCCTCATTTTGTTTGGGGCTATGGCAGTGTGGTGCCACACTTTCTTACTTTCCGGTCCTCGTTCTCTTTTTCCTTTTGTGAGGAGGGAGACTAAGTATTGGACCTGCTGCTGACGAATCTGTGCCTTTTTCCAAGAGGTCTGGTACCCAAAGTAGGATCAGAGCTGTAGGAGGGCCTGTGTACCTTTCATACAGTCTTCCTGGGTGTCACTGGAAAGGAGGTCTTCTATATATTGGAGAAGGGCATATCCTGCAGTTACCTTCAGAATGTCAGCGAGATCTGAACCTAGGGCTTCCCCCAGAAGAATGGGCGAGTTGTTGAAACCTTGGGAAAGTGGTGTCCAGGTCAGCTGCATCTGGCACTCTGTAACGGGCTCAGTCCATTCAAAGGCAAACAATGATTGCCTTTGTGGAGCCAGGCAGAGGCAGTAGAAAGCATCCTTCTGGTCAAAGCACGCAACCCTTCTGGCTGACCATGGAATTTGGCTGAGGAGAGTATACTGAGGGTTCGGAATGACTGGGTGTAAGGAAAGAGTCACTTTGCTAATGGCCCTCAAATCCTGTACTAGTTGGTGTCCTCCTCCTGGCTTCTTGCTTGGCAAGAGTGAGGTATTCCAAACTGATTGACACTCAGTTAGAATACCTCTTTCTCTGAGCTTGGTCAGGTGCTCTTGTATGCCCATTCTGGCCTCTAGTGGAAGGGGGTACTGCCTTGGTGTCTGAGGTTGCGCTGCAGGGATCAGGTCAACAATGATTGGGACCCGTTTCCAAGCTATTTCAGGCGGGTTATCATCATCCCATAGGGAGGGGAACGTAAGCCTGAATTCTTAGGGGCGACAAGGTAAGACCTGGGCACAGAACCGTCTCCATTCTTCTTCCCTTGGCAGTGGTATTGCCAAGACCAGGGTTTCCTTCTGCCTTGGGTTTAATTGGAGGCTAGTGTGTCCAGTGGGTTCAAAAGGTATCTGGGCCCCAAGTTTGGAGAGTAGATCGCGGCCCAGGAGAGGATCGGCCAGTCAAGTAAGTAGAGGAACTCATGCCGGGCCTTGTGACCCCCAAGTGCACCTTGTTGATCTTGACAGAAGGGCTGTTTAATTACCTGTTTCCCAGTCGCAACAAGTATGCTTGCTGTCTTTTGGCCTATGGGCGCTACCAGGGAAGTAACCAAGAGTATTCAGCCCCAGTTGAAGAGATTTTCAACCATGACAGTTATTGTTCAGCCCTCCACCTCATTTCAGCTGTGGGTTCATGGGGGCCAAGAGAGAAAGAGTCCGGTCCCCCTCAGTCCATTTCTACCCCGGCCAGATCAAGAAGGTTCTCACCTCGAGGTTCCTCCAGATATTGGCTGGGTTTTGAGGTCCCCATCCAATTCGGACATTCTTACAGTTTCCCTTGCCTTTGCAGTATGCACACTGGTCCCTTGCGAAGGGGGCTATGGGCTTCCCCCCTTTTTGTGGTTGGGGTTTTTCGATGCTGCTAAAAAACAGCAGCATCTGTTCTTTAGTTCTGCTGTGAGAAAGGTGGCCTTCTTTTTTACTATTCCCTTCTCTTTCAGCTGCAAATTTCTGTTCATGAAAACTGCATTGACGACCTCTAACAGCTGAGTGATATTCATCTGGCAAAGCCCTCCAACCTCTGGAGATTTCGTCGGGTATCTGGGGCAGACTGTGCCACTAAAGAGGTATTTGCCATCTGTTGACTATTTGGTGCCACGGGGTCAAACGGGACGTATACACGGTACGCCTCACAGAATCTTTCATAGTGGTCTCCGGGAGACTCCCCAGGGTGCTGTGTGACTGATGATATTTTAGTCATGTTCATGGGATTGTTGACTCCAGCTCAGACTCCCTGAAGGAGGGCTTTCTGGTATCCTCAGACGTGGTCCTGTCCTCCTTCTGTGGTGAAATACCATGTTGGGTGTTCTTCAGGCATGCACCTTGAGCCCAGATATAGGGTCATTGATTCCTGGAGATGTGTGATCTTCTAGGTACTGTCATGTTTCTGTCATCCTTATTTTTAATTCGACAAAGTATGGATTAACTGTTGACAATCTTCCCAAGTCTGTCAGTAGGTCTGGAAGAGGGACTCCATCAAGTCAACCATTGCTTGTGCCTTTTCAGAGTATGGTGGAGTGTTGTGTTTCCAATTGAGGAGGTCGGTTGTAGAGAAAGGTAGATAACACATCATGGAATGGCTGGTCTGGACTGGTCCATCCTGATTCTGTCTTTCAGGCTCTCTCGTCTCCGTTACATACATTTGGAGAGTTTTAGGTCTGGGTCTGGGGCGCAGTCTGGCTGATAGCCCATGTGGGGTGGGTTATCTGGGTCTGAGAGCTGCGGGGAGATGGGCGGCACTGACTGTGGTGGCAACGCACTGACTCTGGCTGTGGCTGGAGAGACAGATGCAGGAGGTGTCTCAAGTTCCGGGGGAGGGGGGAGGGAGCTTGAAGAGTCATGAGGAGGTGGAAAGAAAATATCTTCCTCCATATCTCCTTCAAATATTAGAGCAGTAGTGGGTCGCTTCTTTGGCTCCCTGGGGGAGCCTCCAGATAAGGTGGCTAAACCTTTGCCTGGCTCTGCTTGCTAATGATGATCACCTTCAAGGCAGTAGATTTGGGGCAATTTCAAGCCAGGAGTTGATGTACGGAAATTGATCAGGGTGGCCTGGTTTCCCAGTGTCTATTAGCCAAACCTGCTGCAGTATTTGAGCATCTAACGTCCCCTCTGGAGGCCATCCTACATTGAATGTGCGCCATTCTAGTTCACAAAATTTCCTTAATTTCTTGGGTGTCGTTGTCACCCCATGGTAACCTGAAAACCCCTTTTAACAATTTTTGATCACGACCTCTAAAATCGTAGGCTTACTCTGTTTTCATCCCATTATTAATTTCTTTCTCATATTTGCTGTCACAAAAACGGACAAAGTTAGGATATACCGCCAGATGAGAGGACTATTCAGATACTCCTCTGGTCGCATTCCTGAGGGAAAGTTTAGGAGAGGTTTGACTATAGTGGACTCGGCTTTGTGACTTGTGAAAGGAATCTGATCCGATACCGCCCTTGACTTTATACTCTCACAATGACACAGGGGAGCCCATTCAGACTCCACAGACTTTTGGGGTCCTTAAGGGTGTCCGTCCATGAAGCCACAAACTCTAACTCGACTGGCAACCCTGGCTTAGCTGCACATCCTCTCTCTCTCTCTCTCTCTCTCTCTCTCTGTCTCTCTCTCTGTCTCTCTCTCTGTCTCTCTCTCTTTCTCTCTCTCTCACACACACACACAAACACACACACACACACACACACATACACACCAGAGTCCATTACATTTCCTTCCACAAAATTTTCTACCTGGTACACCTATTAAGTCCTCTGGGGATTGATCATGTCCCCCTTCCCCTCTTTTGGGTATGCCTGACACTTCGGGGCCCCGGCCTTACCAGTTCCATGGAGTAGGACCTGCCTAAGACAACGGAGAAGTAGGCTGAGGAAATTCAGGCAGAGCATGCACTTTCTCCCTTTGGAGCCTTTGCTTTGCCACCACCTCGCCGTTCTCCCAAACCGGGGGCAACAATGGGCCAGTGCGGTTGGGTTTCCTGGTCAGAAATCTAGTATGTTTTCGAACCAGGCTGGAACACTGGAGGAAAAACCAAGTGGCACTCAGAGAGTTTGGTCAGAGAGTTTGGCTCACCAAACGTCTGAGCATAGAGTAAAGTGGGGAGGGTAATTTATAGTCGTCAGCTTCCTTATGTGTGGGGGTTTTCTCACATGCACCAAACAAAGGAAGAAGAACCCAGAAGCGAGGTCTCTAAGCTAGAGACCAGAGTCTGTTTGAGCCCCGTTGATCATCTTTGGAGTACTTTATTCACTTCTCCTACAAGAGTAGAGCTCTAAATACCACATAGTATATGCTCATTAAATCTATATTAAGTGAATGAGTTCTATTGCTTCTGTATCGGACATATAACAAATTTTTGACAATCTATATGGTAAGAGTCCCCAGACCATCACATTATAGGGATTTCAAGGTTGTCTAGTCTCCACACAATATTAAGGTTTGGTTACAACCACCATAAGCTAACCCTACAACCTCACATCCTGGATCATATAATGCCCGTCTCCTCCTCATTCACAATCTTTTGCAACTGAGTGCAGACAATTCCATAATGTGGTCTTGGTTCAGAAAGCCAAATTCCTCCGTTTCTCTCAGAACGACAGAATGAAATCTGACTGTGAACGTCTGCCAGTAATGTTGCAATAGAGATGAAGAAGATCAATTCAAGTGGACTCCCTGAGCTGATCCCTAGAATCTCTTTAGGGCATGAGTACAGTTAAATAGAAATGCTGCGCTCAGAAATATGTCTGCTGCTTATCAAGGAACAAAAAGCAAGCATTTAAAAAAGTAAGCCGTTTCCCTGCAGAACAGCTTAATCAGGGAGAGTGAGTGGTGCAAAGTGGGTGAATTCTTCTCTAGGGCCTTCACTATTGCAGAGACACAGTTCAACCTATGGGGGTGTATAACAGAAACATGAAACCTGAGAGCTGCCATTGTTGGGTAACAATGTTTTCTAACTGTGCCTTATGCATTGACATGATAATCCAAGGGAGACAAGCACTAATTATAAGTGGCATAGAAGTGGAAAATTTCTACATGCTTCAACACCTCTTTGTAATAATTAGTCCTGTCTGCTCTTTGCACGTGAACATTCCGTTGTTGCTCATTTTCCCCAAGAAAGAAATGGTCCCCTGTGTTTCAGTGGGCTTGTAAACTTAGCCTTTCTGAATAGGGTTGGAGACATCCAAAGGGCATCTCTTGGTACCTGTTGTTTCATTTTGTTCGATAGTTATGGACCTATCCTGATAAAAGGATTCAGAATTTTCTTAGTATGTATTAAGACTGAATTGGAAGCCCATTTTCTGTATTCAATTCAACTTAACAAAGAGAGTATTGCATGTCAGACATTGTGAAACATATAACTGAAGGAATATTACTTCCCAAAGATTGACCCTGAAAGTCAGTACACCTTACTAGTTATGCCTTGTTTTTTGGAAGGTCATGAAGCTGTGGCTCAAGGGAAGAATGGATTAAAATAAATAGAACCAAAAAGAAAATATAAAAGTACATTTACCCTTAGTATGGATAACCAATAATTCATGAAATGTTGTTTATTTCATTTATTTATATGTATGTGTATGTGTATGTGTATGCTTATACTGGGCTGTGGCGAAATATGTGTTCCTTACAGTAGATTGGGGATAAATATTTGAAAGACGCTGTGCTAATGCACCTTATCAACCTTCCTGGTGCCTCTGTAGCTTGGGTTCTTGATAGGGCTTAGGTTCATCCGCTTCATGCGCTTGCATGAAATTTGGAAGATATGATGGTTAATTTCATGTGTCAACTTTACTGGGCCACAGAGGTCCAGATGCTTGGTGAAATGTTTTTCTGGTGTTTTGTGATGGGAAATACTTGAGTCTGTACAGTGAGTAAAACAGATTGTTTTCCTAATGTAAGTGGGCCTTATGTAATCAGTGAGAAGGAGTGAATACAATAAGGATGATTCTCCCAGGGATACTAGGGAATTACTCTTGCCTGCCTGAATGTCTTTCAACTGGGTCATTGGTCTCTTCCCTAGATTCAGACTGAAACAGCAGCTCTACCTGAGATTCAAGCCTGCCAGCCATTGGACAAGAACAATGCCATCAGATCTCGTGGGTTTCCACCTAGCCAACACATCCTGAAGATCTTGGGACTTGTCAGCGTCCATATTTATGGGAGCCAATTTCTTATAATAAATAAATAAATAAATAAATAAATAAATAAATAAATAAATAAATAAATAAATACATAAATAAATAAATAAATTTTCATAAATATATAAATATACTTATATTAATACATTCATATTTTATATGAATGTATTAATATAAATATAAATAAATATAAATATATATATAAATATATTGTATATTATAATATATATTATATATATATATGAGAAAGAGAATTTTTCTCTGTTGAATCTTACTAATTGAGAAGGTGAAAAGTATTATCTATTGGTTCTACAGCTGTTTTTTTTTTTTTTTTTAAACAGAATGTGGTAGACATTATTCTAAAAAAAAAAAAAATAGTCCCAAACGTTCCATACCTTAAAGCTGCCAACCCATGAATATGAAGAGAGATCATTTCTATAGTCGTGTTGTATTATACAGAGAGATTTTCTGGATCAACCTAGTATCATCATGAACCCATGCATCATAAACCCATAGAAAGCAGAGAGTTTTCTCCGGCTGGCCATCCCACAATCTGAAAATGAAGACCTCAGTTGTATAACTGCAAGGAACTTAATTGTCCGAAACCCAAATAATCTCAGAAGTAGATTTCTCCAGATAAGAACCCAACCTACCGACACTTGACTCTTACCTAGTGATACCCTAGGCCAAGAACACCAGTGAGTCTGCCTGGACAGACCAGTGAGTCTGCTGGGGTTATTCTGGCAAGACAATTCTGCAGGGTTGTCTTTGGATTCTGGGAGTGCAGTGTACACCCCACTTAACTAACACTTCTCCTGATGGTTTGAACACACAATTGCTCATATTAAGTCACTGCTTGGATATAAGGTAATTTCTGCCATATGCTACTGAAATTTGACTATTTTATTTCCACATACCTCCTACTTGGTAAATGCGATGATACCTGTATCTTATTTCAAACACAAGTAAACCAAACACCAAACTCTAAAGAACGGACCACACCTTACCTCTTGAAAATACCTCTTCTTTTGTTTTTGATAACATTTGACTCTCCTGGTTTCTCTTATATATTCCCTCTACTAATTTTCATTCTATTCTCCTGCCTCGTTTCCATTCATCAAGCATGCATTGAGCACGGACTAGGTTGTAGGCACTGTATACAAAGAACAGAGGTCTTACCTAGAACTAATAATGGACTTGGTATCCAGGGATGCCACTGTGTAAACAAATTAACTATACTGAGTTGATAACATCTGTAATAGAGGTGTATAAATGTACTATGGAATTGCAAAGAAGAAAACACATGATTCTCTAGGGCACCCAGGGAGTGCTTTAAAAAATGAGAGTCAGGGGCGCCTGGGTGGCGCAGTCGGTTAAGCGTCCGACTTCAGCCAGGTCACGATCTCGCGGTCCGTGAGTTCGAGCCCCGCGTCAGGCTCTGGGCTGATGGCTCAGAGCCTGCAGCCTGTTTCCGATTCTGTGTCTCCCTCTTTCTCTGCCCCTCCCCCATTCATGCTCTGTCTCTCTCTGTCCCAAAAATAAATAAACGTTCAAAAAAAAAAAAAAAAAAAAGAGAGTCACTTGAAGTGAGTCTTCTAGAGAAGACATATTTCAAATCAACAGAGTAAGGAAGGGCATTGCAGGCAAGAAAAAAAAAGAGGGAGAGAGAGAGAGCAACACATGGAAGATTGAAAATGTGACACATTAAAGGAGTAGCAAAGTTTCCTTTGGATGGATTTCATGTGGGAATGGGAGATTGGTAAAGAGTGAGGATTAATGTAGAAGGTGACATATGAATTGGATCCTAGAAACAGTTAACAGGAGATAGTTATTTTGCCCGAATGACGTTGATGACTACCCATTGTATTCAAATAAACCTGAAGACACTTCTTGGCTTAGTTAGAATGTTGCTCATCATCTGATTAATTCTATAAGGTTAATCTAATCTTATGTTCCTCTTCTCTACCAACCATTCACTCATTAACTCATTTATTTCTTTAGTCAGAGAGGGCATGTGTGGGGTGCATATCATGAAGAATGTGAAAGTCATTATAAGGACTTTGACTTTTATTTTCGATGAGATGGAAAGTCAGTTCAGTAGTCTGACCAAATTCACATTTGAGTTTGTTTTATCTATCTATCTATCTATCTATCTATCTATCTATCTATCTATCTATCTATCTATCTATCTATCTATCTTTCTATTTAATTTAATGAGAGTGCCCACAGGGGTTTAGAGGGAGAGAGAGAGAGAGACAGAGAGAGAGAGAGAGAGAGAGAGAGAGAGAAAATCTCAAACAGGCTTCATGCCTAATTGATGCCTAGCACAGATCCTAATGCAGGTTCTGACCCCATGACATCATGATTTCTGGATCATGACCTGAGCCAAAATCAAGAGTCAGATGGCTAACCACCTGAGCCACCCAGGGGACCCTAATTTGTAGGTTAAACAAATCACTCTGACTATTGTCTGGGGAGCAGGATGGAGTGGGAAGCAAGCATACAAGCAACAACAGCAACAAAATAAGGAGGTTACTATACTAATCCTGAAATAACTTCCATCCTGAATAAGGATGGAAAAAGGGCACATAGTGAGAAAATTATGATCATGTGTATACTATAAATGTGGATATAATAGGATTGCTTGTGGTTCGAATATAAGGTATGAGAAAAACAGATATAAAAGATGACACCAAGTTTGTTTTTTTTGTTGTTGTTGTTGTGTTTCTTTGTTCTTTTGTTCTCGTTTTTGTTTTTGTATTTGTTTTTTTGGGCTGGACCACATGTTGGTGGTAATTTTAAGTTGTCTGTTAGGGATGATGGGTTTTAGGGGAAACATCAGGACTTGCTCTTTTAACATGGTGATTTTGAGATGCTTATCAGACATCCACGCTGCCTTTTTGTGAATGTAGTTAGATATAGGCATCCGGAGTTTAAACTAAGAAGTTTAGTGTGGACTCTAGGCTGGATTACTTAGTATGCGATCGCATGAGATCAGCTAGGGAGTGAGAATGGATGAGCGAGAAGACATGCAAGGACTGGGCTCTGGGGTCTCTAACTCTTAAAGTACTGCAAGATGTGGAAAACCTAGCGAAGGAAACTAGACACAGTTACCACTGAAGGAATAGGCGAGACATGAGGAGGCTCTCGAGTCCAGGAAGCCTGGTAAGGAATGTGTTTCAAGGAAGGAGGTATCAAATTGGTCAAGTGCTGATGGCAAGTCAAATAGGATGAGGTCAAATAAATGATCATCAGGGTCACATGGGGGGGTCACTTGGTTAAATGTCTGACTCTTGGTTTCACCTCAGGTCATGATCTCTTGGTTTGTGGATTCAAGCCCCAGGTCGGGCTCCATGCTGACAGTGTGGAGTCTGCTTAGGATTCTCTCTATGCCTCCATCTGTCTCATATCCTCCCCTGCTCACTCTCCATTTCTTTCAAAATGAATACATACACTTGAAAAATTATTAAAATATAAATAATCACTGTGTTTTGCAAAGTGGATGTCATTGACATGTGATGAGAACCATTTCAGTAGCACCGGGGAAAAGCCGAATGGGAGTGGATTCAACAGAGAATTGGAGGAGAATGACTGTAGACAGGGAGTAAGGCAATTCTTTCAAGGAGCGTTGTGACCAAATGAGGGAGAAAAGTGAGGCAGCAGTGGGAAGGGAAGGGAGCAGGGTCAAGAAAGGGCTTTGCTTTTCCTTTCTAAAATTTGAGAAATAAAAGCATTTTTGTAATTTCCATATTGCTGATGGAAATGATGATATGGCAGAGTGGGGGAGAATTGCTGACAGAAATGTTCTTAACAGGGCAAGAGTGACTTTGGTCTAGTGTCCAAAAGATAATTGGCTCAGAGAGGAATGAACAGATCCTTCATATTAATGTTGGTGAAAGCAGAGCATAAGGAAATAGATGTAGATGGAATGGTAGATGCGATAGGTCATTTCGCAAAATCTCTTATCACTGACCTGGTTTTCTCACTGCGGTAATACGCAAAGTTATAAGACCAGAGTGAAGAAGGGTTGGGAACAGTTGGAAGTTTGCGGAGAAGGAAGTTGTGAACTAGAGGTCTAGGGGTGTGAGGAAGTAGCCTTCTGACCTCACTTTTGTCAGTGGCCATCAAGAAAGTTTTGTGCTGCTTTCCTCCAATTATATAGGATGTTGCTATGTGCAGGAAGTAGATTGAACGTCCTGCGGTTCCCCACTTCTTTCCCTTGGCATAGGTAAATTTGCATCTGCCTGAGAAGCCCTCTCTACCCTCATCAATCATATTTCAACTTTGCGTCAACCATTACGTACTTAATCCCACCAGGCAGAGTTAATTAGTCAATTCTTGGAACTCTTGTGGTAACATGTGCAGTGCCCTGTACTGTACTTTTTGCCATATTGTAATAATTTGCGTGCCTGTCTCCCTAGATAATTTGGCCACTCCTTGAGGGGGTCAATTTGGTCATTGCAGTTCCTAGTATGCAGTTTGACTTATGGGTAGCCCTTGTTAATTGCCAATTGAATTGAGTTGAATTGAGTTAATTGAATGGAGTTGAATTGAATCGAATGTACTGAACTGAATTGAATTGAATTGAATTGAATTGAATTGAATGGAGAGAATTAGTAGAAAGAATTGGCAGGTAGGATAGGCAGAGCCTTGAAACATGGGTGACATTTAGAACAAGACTTGTCTGATCTATAAGGAGGGGAACTCCTGCTCATGAGAGTGGGAAAGGTAACTGTTTCCTCACCTGTAGTGGTGGAGTGAATGGAGCCGAAACCCCAAATGATCTTCTGTAAATTGTGTCAACAATTCTTACTTCTATAGTGTTTGCTTTGAGGACCAAAAGAGTTCATGTATGCAGAAGGATTTTGTACATAAAAATGTGCTGCATAATGTAAGTTACTCTTTCTCACAACACTCTGTGCCAAGATAAAAGAAATATGTTGATTTTATAGATTTTACTAAAGGGTAGCCTGTATAACAGAGGAAGAGAAGGACGGGTTAAAAAAAAAAACAAAAAACCACTGATGATAGTTATACTCGTCTTGTTGACCTTTCTACTCTTCAAGGTCTCTTTAGAAGATATCATCATGGTCTCTTTCAGTTACAGATGCCTCTTATTGTCTCTGAGACAATAGCCCTAATATGATCTAATTTGCTAAGCCAGGTGGTGTGGAAGACAGATAAAACTGCCAGCTCATTCTGCAGGAAGCAGCATTTAAGGAGCCCTCTGATCTGACAGGCTTGTGTCACAATGCACAAGTTTGGGAATTGCCAAGGCTCAGAAAAGGCCAGTTTTTCGCAACAGTGTAAAACTCAAGAGAACTCTCTAACACAGAGGCGATGTTCACAGTTCCACAGAAATAACATGTCTGATTCTTGATGCTGACTAGAAGTCAACCAGTTATTTTAACACAGTTTTTAACTCTTATTGGTTTCACTTCACTTTCGCTTACGTTTCAGGTTTCTTAAGGACAGGGACCATGTTCTGGGCTTCCTAACCTCTGCCCACACATGTCTACCATGGTATTGTATGGGCGCTCCATTATCATATGTTATTAATTGCGTTTTTTAGTAGGTGTCAGGCAGCTTTCATGGTGACCACGTTATTGGCAGAGCATAAAGAGAGTGGCAATAGTGGAGCTTTCCCTACCATATGAACCACATGTTACTATCTTAAAATTCCTGGAATATATATATGATGTCCTGTATGAATGATTGTGAATTTATGACACTCATATTCTACTCCTTTTTCCCAACAGTTTAACATACCTTTATGGCAGTTTACCTTCCTTTCATTCCCTAACTTAAAATAATTTACTTCTTTGGCTTTGGACTACCTGCCTACCTGCTAAAAGATGCATCACTAGAAAACATGTTTGCATTTTGATGTGTTCTTAGCAGGCTGCCTTACTTGCCAAGTCTGCTGGGTGGGTTGGGTACCACTGTTATTTCTGGGAGGATCATCTAATATACAAGTATATTTCTTGGGCAAAGTAGCATGTTGAGTCCATCATCATTTGGAGTGAAACTCAGTCTACGTCCAGTAGACTTGGTCCCATTGGTCACATGAAGGAATGAAAAACAGGCCATATTCGTTTTGATGTCATAACATTCTGGGACATGTAGTGATGCCCATGAAAAAAAAAAAAGAATCACACTGGGGACTCCATTTAAGAGATGTCTCAGCAAACAGAATCAAGATGCCAGAATGAGGAACAAAGATAAATGCCGTGTAGGTTCTAGAGGTTGGAGACATTGCTCCAGTAGAGAGAAAATTCCTTCAGGATTAAGGAAGAGGCTGGATAGTGATCTACAGGCCCCTTGTTACCACCTCCAGACCATGATGTTTCTACTCCCCTGAAATTCCTGCCTTCACCTCCTTAGTCCATCTATTCAATCCCAGAGTGCCACCCTTTTCTTCATGGAAATTTCTGGAGTCCCTTCCTACTCTTCTTTCTTCTCATGTTGCTCCTACCTCTGTTGTGGGCAATTTCAGAATCCTGGTAAAATTGCTCTAGCAATGTAGCTTCAGGGTTCTTTAAACTTTCTGGCTCCCACAACCTTAAGAGTCACTTTCCTCCAGTAGCTAACTTCCGTGATGGTATTTGAGCTCTATGATCATCCAGATGTCTCTTGCTAGAATGTCAAACTCAACGTGCCAATATCTGAGAAGATAACCTCCCCTAACCAGGTGTCTTACTACTTGACTTCACAACTTCTCTTCTTCAGCCCGATAGAGACTTGTGGTCCCTCCTTCCTCCGTCTCATTTCCCTGCATATCATCCCTTGTGGCTCCACTTCCCTACCAAATGCAGTGTATACACCTCAGTATGTCACTTTGTGCTGGAGCGTCCTAGTCCTCTGCTGCATCTGCTTTGGTGGCCTTGAAGCTTGGATGAGTCCTCCACTCTGTCAGCCCATCCTCTGTGTCACTCAGCCCAGTGAACTGTTACAGGGACTCACAGTCACTAGGGTCACTCACTCTAATTTTATGGTTGCGGATGTCAACATACCCCCACAGCTTCTTGCCAATCTTAAGCGGTCTTCTCCCCACAGCAGCTATTCCATACCTCCATCATTTCCCTCAACCTATCTTTTTCACCTTTCCCTGGGAAATGGCTCTTTTCTCATAGATAGAACGTAGATTGTAGACACCTTCAAACTCTCACTCAGACCTCATAATGACACCTTTCAACACAACTTTCAACCCCAACCGCAGTATGAGAGACAAGAATGTTCCTATTCCCACTCTAGATTCATTAATTCATTCGGCAATCACTGAGAGCCAACTGAGTCCTACGAAGCACTGTGCTATATGCTTGGGACATTAGAGATGAGGGGGTAGACCCTAACACAAGGCGCTTACAATCACAAGGAGTTTACAATCATGTAGGGGAGACAGATATTATGGTGTAATGGTCCAAAGATGCATGGAGCATGTGGAGAGTGTGAAGGGAAAATCCATGTAACTCAGCCTTCAGAGGAAGGAGATGAAGTGTTGAAAGGGACTTTTCAGATGGGTTGGTATCTTGAACTAATCCTTAAAGAGTGAGTAGGTATTAACTAGGCAAGGTTGGAGTAGGAAGGAGACAAGAGGTTCAGGCATTAAATAGTAGAGTAAAATCACACTGAATATAGGGAGAGGGTATAAGTAAAAATTGGACATTGAGTCATTCCAATTCTTGTCTGTGTCCTACGCTTTGTGAAGACGTCATCTCACAAAGAACCTCAAACGAGCACATGTTCCCAAAATTTCCTTCTCCATTTTTTATTCTTTATCCTAGTGTAATTCCTCTCATTTCCTCACCAGTATGATTCAATTAGTAGCTCACTTCTGTGGATACTATGGCAACCACATTTCCTCTATGCCGCACCCCTCCGTATTTTGCTTGGCATCAGTGGAGCCTCATGATGGAGCTCATATCTCTACTCCGCTTAGAGTGGACTTTGTAACATGCAAAAGTTATTCCATCACTGCCTTCCAAGCTGTGGTTCCCCCACACTGCAGCATGAAAGAAAACACCTTTCCTATCCACACCCTGCCCCCACCTTTGCATTCTTACTGGTCCTGGGCCAATTGTTCATGCCCTTAGACTTCCTCATGATCAACTGTCAGCAAATTCCTTAATATGCCCTATTTATACCTATTTATACCTATTTATAATATGTTTTATACCGAGGGGCGCCTGGGTGGCGCAGTCGGTTAAGCGTCCAACTTCAGCCAGGTCACGATCTCGCGGTCCGTGAGTTCGAGCCCCGCGTCGGGCTCTGGGCTGATGGCTCAGAGCCTGGAGCCTGTTTCTGATTCTGTGTCTCCCTCTCTCTCTGCGCCTCCCCCGTTCATGCTCTGTCTCTCTCTGTCCCCAAAAAATAAATAAACGTTAAAAAAAAAAAAAATTTTTATACCTAGATGTATAATATGTATACATATATATGTATACATATACATATATATATATATGTATACATACATATACATATGTATACCTAGATGTATAATATGTATACATATATATGTATACATATAATATGTATAATATGTATACCTAGATGTATAATATGTATACATGTATAATATGCCCTATTTATACCTATTTATACCTATTTATACCTATTTATAATATGTTTTATACCTAGATGTCTTCCCCATCACCATGGGTATGTTTAGATGCAGCATCTTAATTGCTACGTATTTTAAGGCAGGCTAAAATAATTATCAAATCTCTAACCTATTCTCTTTTTTTTTTATTTCCCAGATAACAACGGTAATAGATGCTCTTTTTTTTCATTTTTAATTTTCTATTATTGAAGTATAGATTACATACAGTGTTATTTTAGTTTCAGGTGTATAAAATAGCGATTTGATAATTCTATACATTATTCAGTGCTCTCCGTGGTAAATGTAGTCACCATTTTTCACCATATCGTGTTGTTATAATATCAACTATATTTCCTGTGCTGTACTTTTCATCTCTGTAAGTTATGTAATTTATGACAGGAAGTTTGTAACTCTTAGTCACCTTTCCCTATATTACACACCCCACCCACTTCTCCTCTTGTAACCAAGTTTGTCCTCTGTATTGAAGAATCTGTCTGTTTGTTTTTCTGTTTTGTATTTTAGCTTCTACATAAAAGTGAAATTATATGGTATTTCCTTTTATCGGAATAATCCAACGTAGCATAATACCCTCTAGGTTCACACATGTTGTTGCAAACGGCAAGGTTTTATTCCTTATTTTAAAAAAAATTAAATTATATTCCATTATATGGACACTACATTTCTTTATGAATTCATCTGTTGCCAGACTCTTGGGATGCTTCCATATCTGGGCTATCATAAATAATGCTTTAGTAAACACAGGGGTGCATGCCTCTTTTCAAATTGGGGTTTACCTTTTCTTTGGGTAAATACCAGTAGTGGAATTATTGGATGACATAGTATTTCTGAGTTAATGTTTTGAGTAACCTGCATTCTGTTTCCTAGAGTGGCTGCACCTATTTACATTCCCACCAAGAGTGCATTGGTGTTACTTTTTCTCTTACCTTCTCACCAATACTTGTTATTTCTTGTCTTGCTGATACTAGGCATTCTGTCAGGTGTGAATTGCTGCGTCTTTGTGGTTTTGATTCAGGTTTCTCTGATTAGTGATGTTGAGCATCTTTAATGTGTCTGGTGATGTAGTAGACACTCTTAATTCATCCCTTTCCCCTTCCCTTTTGATTCTTTCCAGGGTGATGATGACACTGATGATGTTATCTGACAGCTTAACTCACCATTATAATCTTCTATCAAAGGTCATACAATACTTCAAGGGTCCTGCTTTCCTGCTTTAAGTTACGTTGTTTCCAATGCGTTACATGACGTCCCTTTCACGAGTCTTCCTAGGGCACCCCGACTCACCTTTTATTACTACCCACCGTCAATCATACTCTTAGAAAGTTGCTCTAGTTACTTATCCTGATCCAACACTCTCTTTCTATGCCCGGACTCAAACTCTATACACACTTCAATTGACACCTCTTACACATATTTTTTTTCCTAATGTTTATTTATTTATTTATTTATTTATTTATTTATTTATTTATTTATTTATTTATTTATGTATTTTTATTTTTGGAGGAGAGAGAGACAGAGCATCAGTGGGTGAGAGGCAGAGAGACAAGGAGGTGTAGAATCCGAAGCAGCCTCCAGCTCTCAGCTGTCAGCACAGAGTCCTACATGGATCTTGAACTCACAAGCTGTGATATAATGGCCCAAGCTGAGGTCGGCCCCTTAACCAAATGAGCCACCCAGGTGCCCCAACACATCTTACACTTTCATGTCTCCAATAGGACTTAATATTTCTGTGGACCAGGACTATCCATTCATTAAGTTCTAGCACCTCCTACAGTTTGGGAATAAAATAGACACTCAATAAATTGATGCTCAATTGACAAATAAAGGAAGGAATGGGTCCGAAGACAAAGGGTCAATAAAGACTTTTGTTCCTATGAATTCAACCCAGAGTAACACTAGAGCATTTGAATTCAACTGGAGAGTCCTTTAGCCAATCGTGGGAGAATTTACCATATTCTAAGAGTTGTAAGCTGAGAAAGATTTTTTTGAAGAAATATGAAAGGTAGTTTAATTTCCTAAAAAGCCAAGCCTTGAAAGCTTAGCTATAAGAACTATATAATGTAAGATGATTCTGGATCATGATGAACCTCAAGTGCAGTGAGAGCCGTGACAACTTGGGGAACACACAGCAAGGACCACAGTAGTCCCGGAAGTGCTGTCCTGTGTGAGAAAAGAGAGTTTAGTGACCCTGTATGGAGGGAGAGGAAAAGGGGGCCAGAGTAGGGAGGGGATGAAGTTGGGATCCAAACTGCAATATTGAAATATCAGAGGAGTGTTATTGTCATATTCATAAACTTCCCTATATGTATCCTAAGGAAACCTTTTTTTTTCCTTTAACGAGCTTTTTAAAGGTAATATACACATGGTAAAAATTCATATAGTAGCAAAACAAGTTGTTCAATGAAAGTAAATCTATGTCTTTACTAGGCCTCCATTATTCTTCCCCAGAATAAGACCACTTTTAACAGTTTGTAGGGTTTTTTTCCAGAATCTCAAAGTATATAATATGCGTATCTCACATGAAAAAAAATATATATATATAGCTGGTAGCAAGATATTATCTACACCTCTCTATTTTATAGGTACATGATTTTTTGTGATTGTGAAAAGGTTTGACATGAGATTTGCCCTGTTAAAAATTAAAGTATCAGGTCCAATGGGACATTATTTTTTAAATATACTTCATGGTATTTCCTACCCTGTTTTCATTAGAGGTATTTAATGTGTCCCTTGTTTATGTGTATTTAATTTGTTTGTAGTCTACGACTATAGAAAACAATGCTGCCGTGAAAGTCCTTGTACATATGTTTGCCTGCCAGAGTCCAGCAGAGTGTGAGTGGTGCCTTGAAAAACTTATCTGGAAAGAGTTTAATGGAGAAACTATGAACACAGGTGCTGGTGAGAAAAACGGGCTCCAAACTAAGTGGTTGAGTCCTTGGGGACGAGCAAGAGAAGACGTCACCTCTCCCAGGCACCAGGGGACAAGGAAAGGACAAGTGTTACTAGAAGCCAATGAGCCCACGGCTGGGAGAGAAGCCACCTAACAGGAGATGTGGCCATAGACTGAGGAATAAGCCACTGCCAAAATTCCAGAGTTCAGAGTCCATATAATGACTGCTTTTCTTTTGCTCTCTGGCTACCTATTCGTATACCTGCCAACTATGGATGGAAGCCAGAGGACAAGAAAGCTTCAACGATGCAGTCCATGGACGTGAGCTTACTGGCAGGCATAGGATGATCAAAAATATATCTGCAAGGATGAATGGAGGATTAGCAGTCCCTGGCTTAATATTGTTTGACTTCTAGTTATTGGACCTTACAATGGTGTGAAAATGATAGCATTGTTTAGAAATTGTCCTTGAAGAGCACCTGGCTGGCTCAGTGGTGTAAGCATCTGACTTTAGTTCATGTCAAGATCTCACGGCTCCTGAGTTCAAGTCTGCCTCAGGCTATGCTGACAACTTGCATCCTGGGGCTGACTTGAGATTCTGTGTCTGTGTGCCTCTCTCTCTGTCCCTCCCCTGCTCGCACTCTTTCTGTCTCTCTTTCTCTCCAAAACTTGAATAAACATTAAACGTTTTCAAAGATAAATTGTACTTCAAATTTAAGTTTTTGACCTCTCCCAGTGGTAATGAGAGGCGATAGGACCCTCTCCTGTGATGCCTGGCAGAGCAGCCAGCCACAGCTCCCAGTCCACCACATGATCATGGTGGTGAACAATCTATATGCTTACAGCCATTCTGTACTCACACAACCGTTGTGTTTATGCTTTCAACACAGTATTCACTGAAATACATGAGACAGTTAAACTTTAATGTAACATAGGCTGTGTGTTAGATGATGTCTCATAATTTCAGCTCATGCAACTGTTCTGAACACACATAATAGAGGCTAGACTAAACTATGATATTCAGCACATTACGCGTGTTAAATGCATTTTTGGCTTAGAATAACTTCCACTCACACTGGTTTTATCAAGAGGTGACTCCATCCTAAATCAAGGAAGATTTGTAATGTAAAAATCTTGGGAAATTTCCTAGAACTGGAATTGTGGTATCAGTAGGACAGAAAGAACCTCTTCCACATCCATTCCTCCACCTCCTTCCCTTGCAGGTTATTACCAGCGTTGAGCTGTGCCTACAGGCACTCAGAATTAGGACTACATACCCCAGCTTCCCTGGCAGCCAAAGCAATATAAGAGGAAGTGTCATGTGGCAGCTTCTGAGAAAGTTGAGACAGCTGTGGGCCTTGTGTCCTTTATTTTTTTCTTTGATGTCATTCACATGTTGCCTTGGATCATGAACTCTGGGGCCAAACCGTTTGGATGGAAAGTGAACTGAGATTCTTCCAGCAAGAGCTGGTAGGAACTAGATTTCTATGCACTTCATAGAATACAGCTGCCCAATCAGACTTGAGCTGTATACCTCCAAAGTTCATTGATTTGGGAGAGACATCCACTTTTACCCTGTTAAAACCATAGTCCTTCCTTGTTCTGTGTGGTAGGGAAAAACCTAACCCCCATGAAGGTGTACATATAACAGGTATAAATATGTTGAGTTTTTATGGATATTGTCAAGTTTGGTATTTTAAACTGAATTTTTAGTACTGAGTTTGAATTCAGCTACTCCATTCACAGCACATGTCTTAATCTTCTTGTGCCTCTGATTTCTCAGAGGGGTAGTAATATAAACCACTTCATTTGGTTGTTATGAGGAATAATTAAATTAAACTATGTGAAATAGATCAGTGTCTGTCCAACATGCCAAACACTCAATAAATGTTATTACTGTTATTTTTACCATTATCATGTTAAACTGTCCTCCAAAAAAGAGGTACCATTTCGCCAATTACATTTCTGAAATGCCTCTTTCCTCTTCCGTTTTCTATAGTGTGCATTACCAATGTTTTTGTCCAATAGAAGAGTAGTAGTATTTCATTTTTATTTGCAATTGCTTTCTAAAATTGTGGTTGTTCATCTTTACAGTTTTTAAAAGTCATTTATGCTTGTTTTCTAATGAATTTCCTTTTTCTTACCTCTATTTCTTCTATTGGATTTTTGTTTTGTTTAACAGTGTGGCTTAAAAAAAAGCAATACAAGCATTATGGGAATTTGTCTTCTGTGTTTCTATTGGTGGTGCAAATATTTCCACTAATTTTCATTTGTCTGTATTTTATTTTTTTAATTTTTTTAACTTAAGATTTATTTATTTGTGAGAGAGAGAGTGCGAGCAGGGAAGGAGAAGAGAGAGAGGGAGACACAGAATCTGAAACATACTCCTGACTCTGAGCTTTCAGCAAAGAGCTAGATGCAGGGCTCAAACCCACAAACCATGAGATCGTGACCGAGTCGAATTTGGACGCTTAACCTACCAAGCTACCCAGGCACCTCACTTTATTTTTTCTTTTCCTTTTTTTTTTTTTTGGCTTTGTTTTTTCTTTACAAAATTAAAAAAAATATATATGTTCAATATAATAAAAATGATCCTTCTCTACTATCGTTACATCTGAGTGTAATGTCCACCCCTATTTTAGAAAGATCATTGTCATTCTGGATTATAAGAATAATTCCCCCATATTTTCTCCTAGGACGTCATAGATTGTCTTACATAAAAAAATATCTTCTCCATTTGTAATAAAACTGGGGAAGGCAGTGAGATAAGATTTAAAGTGATTCTGCAGATGACTGCGTTGGAGCGTTGGCCAAAATGAATGCTTTGACACATAAATCTTACCTAAGAAAGTTATCGTTTCCTTTGATCCACATAAAAGACACTTCTTAAACAACATGTGGGAAGCCATCCTCCTTGCAGGTATGGGGTAAGCTTGCCTCCTGGGCTTTTGTGTTGTTTGTTTGTTTGTTTGTTTGTTTGTTTTGTTTTGTTTTACTCTTAGGGGGAAACGCATAGGTTGTGTATAATGAAATTTTGTATTTCCAGGTTAAGGTGCTGCCAGGTACAGCATACAAATTTACCAGTTTATAAGACTGCCTCTCACACATCGCTTCCTGGTGGTAGGCAAAATTTCTTTCTCTGCAACCAGGGCCATACTGCCACTTGTTCACAGGTTAAGTAATGATGCCAAGACATTTTTATGCCTATGCTAACAATGACTCACCTGTGGACAAGTGCAGGCAGATACTGCCGACCTGTTAAGGCCAAGGAGGGATTGAGCCCATGGCCTTCCACTGGGCTCCGCCATTGTTTCTGCTCTTTCTGGTGTATGTCAGTTGTTATCATCACGTTTGAGAACACACGATCTAGAGTAAAACTATCTAGGTACTCCATCTTGAGCTATAGGGAAACAAATAAAGTCCCCTTACCTTTTTTGTTCTTTGCTTTCTCTTTTGTGAAATGGGCATTATCACAGTGTGGAAATTCAATAATTAAATAAATAAATACGTAAGTGCCTAAAATTTCTTAGCAACAAATGCTCAGTATATATTAAGAAGGCTTTTCCCAATAGACAAGAAAAATAACTTTCTTGTTTTCTCCTAGGATTTTATAGATGCATTTTTATAAGAAAACATATAACATTAATAATATGACATAATGCAAATTAAGACATTTATAAGAAAAGTATTGAAACTTCATGAATAGTATCTTTGTTACTATTATTCGAACAATGCATTTGCTTTGAAAGGTTCAATTAGTTATATACTAAATTTGCATATGCTTTGAACCTACTTCTGGATTCTCTATGATGATTCATTCATTCAGCTGAACCACATTTGCTTTATAACATAATTTTTTATCTGGTAGAACTCACTAATACATATGCTTCCTTTTCAGAAAAATTTTTCTGAATCAGCTTGAATTTTGGTATTTATACAAAAATCTTAGAACCAGCTGATCTGATTTTAAAAATCCATATTTTATTGGGCTTGCAACAAATTTCCATAGAAATTTAGAGATAGTTGGCATTCTTACAATAATAACTTTTCCTATTCTACACAGGGAATGTATATATTTAAGCTTTTTTTTTTTTTAAATCTCTTAGATGAGTTTAAAGTTTTCTGAAAGGCTTATTTATATACTTCTTTCAGTTTCTTGTTAAGTTCCCTCCTTCCTTCCTTCCTTCCTTCCTTCCTTCCTTCCTTCCTTCCTTCCTTCCTTCCTTCCTTCCTTCCTTCCTTCCTTCCTTCCTTCCCTCCCTCCCTCCCTCCCTCCCTCCCTCCTTTCCTTCCTTCCTTCCTTCCTTCCTTCCTTCCTTCCTTCCTTCCTTCCTTCCTTCCTTCCTTCCTTCCTTCCTTCCTTCCTTCCTTCCACCTCCTTCTCCTTTTACTTCTGTTATGGCAAATGGCGCCAATTCTCTGACTATATTTCTAATTATTTCTTGTTTGTATGAGAGAATGCTAAATTGTTACCTTGTGAGCCTGGATCGTGTAATTTCATCAGGAAGATTCATGAAAAATCTGATCTCCCTTCCTTCATCGCAGTTATTTATAATTGACACTTGTTGGAAGGAGATAAACAGAGTCAAGAGAATTTCAGTCTTAGAAGAGAAGCCCCCGAGGTGAGAGTAGCCCGAGAGAGCAATTGGAGAGGGAACAAATGTGACCCAACTTGAAAGTGTTAGATGTTTTCCTTGTATATCTTGTACTTCTTGTATTTCCTTGTATTCTTGTATTTAACCAAGAAATTTAAAAGTTAACCAATTTACCAAGTCACTAAAATTAAACTTTTTTTCTTGTAAACAGAAAATTCAAGGAAATCAAACTATTAAAGTTAAACATGGTAACATTATAGAGCTTTTGGTTATTAAAAATTCCTATGTACACATGCCAATAAAACAGACAATGAATGTTTTGGAGACAATGTAAATGACTACAACTGGTTTAAGAAAAAGCAGCAAGAGAATGAAAGCGATGCAAGTCATTTCTTTGAAAAACTAGCATAACCCCATAACTCTAACACTGGAGCAAATGAGTAAGACTTGGGGACCAGCTGGCCTGGCTGGGATGTTTCTTGCCAACACTTACTTAGTTCTTACTCATACCAGGTGAGGTTCTGAACATTTCACAAGTACTTCCTGTCATTCTCCATAGGGCCCTATGAGGGAGGGGTTACTATTAACCTCCTTTTACATATCAGCAAATTGAAGAAGTTCAGAGGTTAAGGAACTTGTCTGCTCGCAAGGTCAACACAGGTGGCATGTGATGGAACTGAGAGGTGGCATGAAATAGTGTCCTCTAGTGTCAACTCACCCAAGTTTACATCCTGTCTCACCAGTACTAGGTGTGTGATCATCGGCACAGATTTTTTTAATGATTTGTGCTTTCGTTCTCATATATGTAAGACCAAGAGATGAATATAATGATCATCTAAAGAGTTTAGAACAATGTCTGAACATAGCAAACACCCCTTATATAGAATCCTATTATTATTGCTATTATTATTATATTATTATTATTATTATTATTATTATTATTATTATTATTATTATTATTATTATTATTATTATCATCATCATTAAAACAGGACGGGACAGAGAATACCTAAAAAGAGATAATAACACATATTCAAACAAATGAATTTCCTGAAACCTAAAATATCAGAAAATCCAGTAACTTAATTAGGTGCTCTAAATGTTTTTTTTTTCTTTTTCTGATAAACTGAATTTATTTTTAAATATTTTATGGTTTTGAAACAATATCTTATTTCTTTCTGAGAGAATGCAAGCAGGGTCAGAGAGAGAGGAATAGCATATCTGAAGTGGGCGTGATGCCTACAGCAGTGAGCCCAATGTAGGGCTTCAACCCACGAACTGAGAGATCATGACCTGAGCCAAAGTTGGATGGCCAACCAACTGAGCCACAAGGATGCCTCTTTTTTTTTTCACGTATAGTGTTATATTAGTTTCAGATGTACAATATACTGATTCAGCAATTCCTTACAATACCCAGTACTCATGGCAACAAGTGCACTCCTTAATCCCCATTACATATTTCACTCACTACATCTGCACCCCCCCCACACACACACACACTGGTAACCAGCATGTTTTTATCTATAATGAAGTGCATGTTTCTTGATTTGTCCATTACTCTGTTTCCCCAACATTTGATCATTTATTTAGTTTCTTAAATTTCACATATGAATGAAGTCATATGGTATCTGTCGCTGACCGACTTATTTTGCCTAGCATTATATTCTCTAGCTCCATTCATGTTGTTGCAGATGGCAAGATTTCATTATTTTACGTGGCTGAGTACTATTCCCCTGTGTGTGGGTATTATACAGAATATACCACATCATATAATTACGTGTGTATAATACCACATTATAACACCACATCATGTATACATACTAAATCTTTATCCATTCATCATTTGATGGACACGTGGCTGTTCCATAATGCTGCCATAATTATCAGGGTTCTTCTCTCTCTTTGAATTATCATTTCTGGATTCTTTGGGTAAATACACAGTAGTGTGATTGCTGCAGTTGTAGTTTTCACGTTCTGAGGAACCCACTATGTTTTCCACAGTGACTGCACCAGTTTGCATTCCCATCAACAGTGCAAAAGTTCTTTTTCCGAATCCTCATCAACACCTGTTGTTCATTGTGTTGCTGATTTTAGCTATTCCAAAGAGTGTGAGGTGGTATCTCATTGTCCTTTTGACTTGCAATTTCCTGATGGTAAGTGATGATAAACATCTTTTCACGTGTCTGTTGGCCATCTGGATGTCTTCATGGAGGAGTGTCTGTTAAGGTCTTCTGCCCATTTTGTAATTGGATAATTTTGTTTTTCAGTATTGAGTTTTGTAAGTTCTTTATATAGAGGATACTAATCCATTCCTGGATATGTCATTTGCAAATAGCTTCTCCCATTCTGTAGGTTGCCCTTCATTTTTGTGGAGTTTTTCCTTAGCTGTGCAGAAGCTTTTTATTTGGATGCAATCCCAATAGTTTATTTTGCTTTTGTTTTTGTATTTTTGCTTTTGTCTCAGGAGATATACCTAGAAAACGTTTCTTTGGCTAATGTCAAAAAATTACTGCCTGTGTTCTCTTCTAGGATTTTTATCTCTAATCCATTTTGGATTTATTTTCATGTGTTTTGTAAGAAAGTGGTCCAGTTTCGTTCTTTTGCACATTTCTGTTCAGTTTTCCAACACCATTTGCTGAAGAGGATACCTTTTTCCCATTTTATATGCTTTCTTGCTCTGTCAAAGATGAATAGAGCAGATACTTGTGGGTTTATTTCTAGGTATTCTGTTCTGTTCCTTTGGTCTACGTTCCAATTTGTGCCAGCACCATGCAGTTTTGATAACTACAGCTTTGTAGTATAACTTGATATCTGGAGTTTGTGATGCCTCCAGAGTTTCTTTGTTCGTCTGTCTGTCTGTTTGCTTGTTTGTTTGTTTGTTTGCTTGCTTAAGATTGCTTTGCTCTTCAGGTACTTTGGTGGTCCCATATAAAGTTTAGGACTGTTTGTTCTAGTTCTGTGAGAAATGCCGTTGGTGTTTTCATCGGGGTTACATTAAATATGTAGATCGCTTTGGTAACATAGACATTTTGACATTATTTGCCCTTTCTATCCATGAGCATGGAATTATCCATTTCTTGGTGTTGACTTCAGTTTCTTTCAACCTTATTTAATAGGTTTCAGAGTATAGGTTATCCACCTCTTTGTATATGTTTACCCCTAGATATCTTATTTTTTGGGTCCAATTATACATGGGATTGTTTTCTTAATCTGTCTTTCTGCGGCTTCATTATTAGTGTATACAAATGCAACAGATTTCTGTATGTTGATTGTACCCTATGAATTTACTGAATTAGTTCTTCAGTTCTCACACTTTTGTCCGTGGAATCTTTCAGGTTTTCTACAGTAGAGTATCATGTCCTCAATAAATCGAGAACATTTTTCTTCTTCTTTATTGATTCCATTGCCTTTTTCTTCTTTTTAGTGTCTAATTGCTGTGGCTAGGAGTTCTAGTACTGTGCTGTATCAAAAAGTGGTGGGAGTGTACATCCTAGTCTTGTTCCTAAGCTTATGGGAAAAGCTTTCAGGTTTTCCCCATTGAAAAAGATTTAGCTATGGGTTTTTCATAGATGGCCTTTATTATGTTGAGGTATTTTTCCTCTAAACCTAATTTGCCGAGGGTGTTTATCATGAATGCATGTTGTACTTGTTCAAATGCTTTTCCTGCATCTGTTGAAATGATGATGTGGCTCTTCTTTATCTCATTGGTGTAGTGTAACATGTTAATTGATTTGTGAATATTGGACTATACTTGCAAACTAGGAAAAAATCTCCCTCAATTCTGCTGAATACGTTTTTTTATAAAGTATTATTAGAGTCAGTGTGCAAGTATTTTCTTGAGAATATTTGCATCTATGTTCATTAAACATATGGGCTTGTCCTTCTTTTCTTAGTGGACTAGTTTTCAGATTTTGATATCAAGTTAATGCTGGTCTCATAGAATGAAGTTGAAATTCCTTTGAGAAGAACAGGGAGTAACTCTTCTTTAAGTTTATAGTAGAATTGATCTGGTCCTGGGCTTTTGTTTCTTCAGAGCTTTTGGTTTACTAATTCACGATTGAGATTCTATCTCACCATCTCTGTGCCCCTCCTCTGAACTCTCCCTCTCTCTC
This sequence comes from Puma concolor, assembly GCF_028749965.1. Lineage (NCBI taxonomy): Eukaryota > Metazoa > Chordata > Mammalia > Carnivora > Felidae > Puma > Puma concolor. The sequence goes on along the minus strand of NW_028240124.1, from coordinate 458,433 downwards.
TCTCTCGATGTCTCTTTATCTCTCTCTCTTTCAAAATAAATAACTTTTAAAAAGATAAGTTGAGACATTTTAAATTCAAATAAAATATCAACAATTTGGGCAATATTGTCAGATGGAATGAATTTGAGAGGCTTTTTAATATTGACTTCAAACTTGTCATCCCAATTTTCAATACATAAAAATTTAAGAGGTGTTCCAGATTGAAAATCAAATCATATTTTGAAGGAGTTTTTAAGAAATCATATAATAAAGCATAACAAATTTGAGAATGAATGTTGAAAATAAAATTGTGAACAAAACAAAATACCTAATTTTTTCATCAACCAATTTGATCACACACTCACACCCACAAGACTCCTGAAGGAGTCCTAGTACTGATGCCCTGTGTGAACTTCGCTGTTTCTGAAATGACCTCAGGTTACTAATGGGTGGCCCAGATTGCAAGCCAACAAAGGGGAGGTTCACGGGGAGGTGGGGCTCTCAAAGGCCACGGACATGTCATCCTCTCCCATGTGCCCGCTGCCCTCTCATCATCAGCCGTGATGAGTCGGGTGCAGTTCTTCCTCTGGGTCCAAAGGCTTATGCCACGTGTCCCACACCCAACGTGAGACTTGTGAGAAGACTCCCAAGGGCAAACACCAGCAGGCCCTCAGGGAGGTCGCCTCGTCCCAGGCGGCCTGCGTTCCTTGGCCTGAGTGTCTGGACAAAGGCTGCCTCGGCCACATAGGGAACGATGGACTTGTGCAGCCTTAGCATTCTGTGCAGAGGTCCTGTGCAGGCCTGGAGCTTAGAAAGGACTGGGATGAGCCTCACCTAGGAAGAGGTGAGTACTGGGGTACTCCTTCCACAGCAGATGGCTGCTTGCCAGAGATGTCTGTGCTAGGGATGGGGCAAATCTCCACCGTGCTAGCAGTGCAATAGACAGAGTTCAGCCCTGTCCATCGCAGGCTCTTCTCTATCCCCAAGTTACACGGCCCTAGTACAGCGTGCCTGAGACTGATATCCCCACACTAATCTTCCTGTCTCCCAAGCTGCCCAAGCCCGCCAGGATCCCCACTGCAGTACTCTGAAGCACAAGAGTCTTCCCTGCAGTGTCTCTATTCCAGAGAAGGTGTTGGCAGTCCCAATGCATGGAGGCTTCTTGCCCCTACCAATATGCAGACAACATGGTCAGCGGGGTGTCAGCACGCTGTGGAGTCCGGATTTGTACGCCCAAGCCTTACCTCTTCCAGGGCGGAGGCTGTCGCACTCTCTAGAAGGGATGGTAGGTCTTTTTCTCGCTGCTGTCTGCACACTGGCTGGAGAAGCACGTCTTCTCAGCTGCTTGATGTGTAAACGTCGGGGTACCCTGGAAGAGCTCCCTGTGCTGGCCCATGTCTTTGGGTATGAACATCCAAAGAAAGTATGGCCCATGATTCTGCAGTGGGAACACGGCCTCAGTGGTCATGATATGGGCCCTTTGGGGCATCTTTCTGCACAAGCAGGCCGTTACTTGATAGGTCTTGCCGAGCAGGAACACTTTACTGGAAAGGGGAAGACAGGGTCCCACACATGTTCATATCTCCCGCCAATACCTGCTGAGGGGCCAGGTGACTTTTCCCCCCGGCCTGTCCCAAAGAGAATGTACGGGCAAGGTGTGGGTGTGGAATGCCCTCACGGCTCCCAGAGCCAAACCCTCAAGTGTGGACACTTGTGTCCAGGGACCGTGGTCAGAGGCCTGGGTGCTCTGTGTCCGAGGGATTACAGCCCTCAGGATGCACACCCTGCAGCCCCGGGTGTCCTCCCGTAGCCGCAGCACTCCCTGGGGAGCCCCAGGGTCCAGGAGTTGCTAAACCCCCTGCACAACTGTATGTGCTGCCTACCGGCCTCTTCCACCACAACACCAGCGTGTGTGGGCTCCAGAGTGCTGTCCCTCGACAGGGGCCACCCTCTGCAATTCAGGAGCCTTCTGACTTCCCTATCTCTGAAGCACACCCGTCTCTCATTGGCCTGTTGGGACCGTCCTGCTGTTCTCTGTGTACAGGAAATGTCTTGCATTGCCTGTGCTCCTCTGTCTCCCTGAGTGAGCCCTGGCGTGTCTGTGTCCTTTCCTGGCTTTGCCTGTGCCAACGCCTCTCTGGTGATGCCTGCTTGCCTGGCCCAAGTGGGCACAGGTGTCCCCGTGTAACCGCCTTCGTTTCTGCACCTGCGTGTTGTGTCAGCTGTGGCTCTGCTGGCCTGTCTTGTCTTTGGTGTCTGCTTCTGCGCTTGAGTGTGTTTCCCTCTGAATTCAACCCCTTTCTTCCACTGACAGATCCAATTGCTGTCCTGCTGTCAGGTGGAGGGGCTTCTGCGTGTTCTCTTAAAAATTTTTTTTTTCAACATTTATTTATTTTTGGGACAGAGAGAGACAGAGCATGAATGGGGGAGGGGCAGAGAGAGAGGGAGACACAGAATCGGAAACAGGCTCCAGGCTCTGAGCCATCAGCCCAGAGCCCGACGCGGGGCTCGAACTCACGGACCGCGAGATCGTGACCTGGCTGAAGTCGGACGCTCAACCGACTGCGCCACCCAGGCGCCCTACTGCGTGTTCTCTTATATGTTCCCGGAGCCAGAAATCCTTCCGTGCCCATAGGACCTTCGTCAGAGGATTGGCCATGCACTCACTGCCAGCCAGTTAATGTCCCCAAATGCAGCTGCCTTGCTGTGACCATTAAGTCACACATCTATTTTCCGTTCTTCTGTTTTCAAACCCTTTGTACCCTAGGGGCTCAAACGTCACTGGCTTGCACGTTTCAGATGCAGGCGTAAAGTGTGAAAGGTGGTCTAGCAACGTTTTCCCACTTCCTCCTTTGCCATGTGGCATGTTCCTGGCTGGGAGAGACTTACCCTGCCAGCGTGTGTCTCGTTTCTGTGTGCCTCCTGTGTGTTCTGTTCCCTCATTTGTCCATTACTTCCTACCTGGGAGTCTGTTTCATGTTTGCTGAACCATGCAGAGACCATGCAGAATTCCTGTGTGTGGCGGTTGAGTCAACATGACTGAGGATGTCACCATGCGGGATTCTGGGGGCACCATCATGGACATCATCAAACCCTGAGTATTGGACATCCCTGGCCTGTGCTGGCCTCTCCATTTCCTTGAATTTCCTCATTTTCACAGGAAAGATATGAACCTGGGCGCTGGCCTTTCTCTCAGGTTTGTGCCCTGTCCTCCCTCACTCAACTCTCCATTGGTTCAATCTTACTGACCTCACATGCAATCCCAATGTGTGACCCATCCCTAAAGACAATGTCCTACGTCCCGCCCTTTCTTGGAACTCCAATGTGCAGGCAGAGAACACTTACACCTCTGGACAGTCGCATGTATACATGGACACGCCCGAGAGCGTACCTGAGCCGAAAACACACACAAAGACTTCATGCTGTTTATCACCCATTCTATATTTCTTCAAATGTACTGGACCCCCACCCTGTGCCACGTGTCACCACGAGCCTTGACCTTATTTCGTGGGCAGGAGAATCTTGTGGACCATCGGTGAGCGTCAGAGGCTTTCCACTAGGGTCCATGAAGTGCGATGCTCCTTATAGTCTTCTCAAGATTGTGCATATCCCTGGGATATAAGGGTACACACAGACAGAGACACACAGACACAACCCCCCCCACACACACACACACACAGGACAGGTGAGAGTCTTATCTTGGCCCTGTTTAAGGTTGCTTGCCTGTTTCCAAACGGAAAGTAGAATGGGAGGGTGTGATAAGCTGTGCCAAATCTGACAAGTGGCTCCAGAAGCCAGACAACATGTGGGATGGTGGTAGGACGCCTGAGGGTGGGGTTCATGGTCCTGGAATGACAGTTGTCACCATGCTAACTGATGAGCCAGCTTTGGATGTCCCGATTTGCTCATTCTTGTTGTCTAGCCCACTGCCCACCTTCAGCCTCCCCAAAGGGGCAAAGCCTCTTTGACACGTTACTTCTTAAGACTCCCTGTCTCAGGCCGATGTCCTTTTGACCTGGTGTCACCTTCTGTGCCACTGTGAGTCTCGGTGCCTCCATGCAGAAGAGAATTGTGCCATGGGCCCCACGGCACACATTTCAGTGCCCACACCCTTGGCTGCTCACCTCTTTCCCTCTCAGTTCTCTCTCCTGGGGCCTCCTTCATCTTGAAATACGGCAGGGGATTGTGCCAAAGATCCTCTATGATTATCTGGTAGGGGAGACAGGCCAGGCCTCAGGTAGCTATCCCACGCAGTGGGGGAACCCATGAAAATCACCTCCCTTCCTTGTTACAGGGTCCCACCTCAGCAATCCTGCTAGAGCCGGCAAAGCTGTGGTCAGAGAACCAGGTGAAGAAGTTGAGGCTGCTGTTGTCATGCCTGCGTCTGTAGGCCTCCTGTCTGTACCTTGGGTACCACTGGATGGGACTGGAATGAGACGCCCTATACCCTGCAGGAAGACCAGTATGTGAGAAGGCGCCAGAGAACTAATCACATTCAACCCTCCACCCACTGCCGCCCATGCATTCAGTGGACACTTACCAGCAAGGCCAAGGACCTACTCCTTCGTAACAACTTCATTCTGGAAGTAGGAGTTCTTGCCAAAAAAACAGCAGGATCTTCCGGCATTCCCTGGGAAACTTGTGTTGCTCCACCTGCCGTGGTAGAAATGTGGGGCAGAAATGTGAAATCTTGTTCCAGGAGACCCGCCCTCCCCTGAGAAAGGAACACACCACTTCTCCCCACCACCTTCCCCACCCACACAGCCACCCACCCACACCACCTCCCACTCCCAGGCCGACCTTCAAATTGGTCATGTGGCGAAGCATGCTTTCATCGTGCTTACTAATCAGGGCTGACATCTGAGGGTGGTTCACAAACTGCTGCAGGTCAAAGAGCCTTCAGGTGCTGGGCGTGAGAGACCTCGAACCAGAGAACCAGTGTGGACCGCATCCTGGCGTCCTCCCCCAGGCACTGGCGTCCTCCCCCCTGGCCTCACGCCCTCCCCACAGGCTGCATCCAGGCCCACGGGGTCTCAGGATTCCGCAGGGCTCTGCTAGACACGCACAGGAGGCTGTGCACGCCCAGACGCCCGCATCCACGCCTAGCCTTGTGTGCTCATGAGGACACTGAGGACGCTTACTTCCACACAGCCACACAGCACACATCCGGTCTCGCGCCGACCAGTGGGCATTCGCACCGCCTTCCCCGCAGCAAGATCTTAGCGGCACCCATAACGTGCCCCCACGCAGCTTTGCATGGGAAGAAGCCCTCGGTCATTTCCCAGTCCTGGCCTCGACCTCCACCGCCACTCCGCACTCTCTCAGCGCTGTTTCCGTGCCAGGTGTGACATAAAGCACAGGTGCCTCCACCACCCCAGCACTGCCCTCCTCCCACACTCATTGCAGAGCCAGGACCACTGGATGGGATCATGTTTGCACCTTCCCGGCCACTGGAGCGTGGCTTAGCTCCAGTCCCTGTCCTGGGTTCCTCTAAATGTCACCTCCCTTTCCTTCCTCTTGTGCAAGCCCAGCCCCCTCTAGACCCTCCACCAGCAGCAGGAAGGACACAGCCTTGGCCCAGATACCACGGATGCCCTGGATAAGGGCACTTCTCTGTTCCAGATGATGCCGCCGCCTCTGCCACATCCTGAGTTTGAGTCGAGCGTGCTCCCGGCTGGCTTGTTTATTCACGGGCTGTAGCTCTATCTGAAGGGCCTCCAGAGCCTCCAGTGGGGAAGGGCAATGACTGAGGCCTGTCTCGAACTGCCTCTTCTTATCCTGCTTCACCTGCAGATGCTGGGCTTCTTCCACCCATCGACCTTCCTGCTCACTCGGCTTCTGTTCCACCTCCTCCCGCTCCTCCTTGTCCTCCTTTCCTTCCACCTCCTCCTGACCCTGCTGCTCCTCCTCCAGCGCTCCCTTCTCCTGCTCCTCTTCCTCCTCGGTTTGCAAATCGGCTCTCCCTTTAATGGTTCCCACGCCTTCCTTTCCTCCTCCTGCTCCTCCTCCTGGTCCTCTTCCCCTGCCACCGCCACCACCGCCGCCGCCACTGCCCCCTCTTGTATACCCCGTTGCTCCTGCTCCTCCCCTTCCATTTCCGCCAACTCCTCCTCTTTCTGCTCTTCCTTCTTCTGCTTGGGCTTCTGCTTCTCCTCCTCCTTCTATTATTTTACTCCTGCTGCCTCTCCCCCTCTTCTTCCTCCTCCTCCTCCTTCTGCTCTTCTATTCCTGCTGCTCCCCCTCGTCCTTCACGTTCTCCTCCTCGTGAACCTGGACCTTCTCCTTCCCCGGCTCCTGCTCCTCGTCCTCCTCCCCCTTCTTCCTCTGGTCATGCCCCTCTTCCCCAGGCGCGTCCTCTTCCGCGGCCGCCACCTCAACCTCCTTCTACACCAGACCCCACAGCGCCTCCACCGCCACTATGCCATGCCCCAGCGGCACTGATATCTCACTGGGGCCGCCCACCTGCCCCTCGGGTCGGGCCTGGCCTTCCTGCACAGGCTGTTCGCTGGTGGCCTGCAAGCCTTCGGCCTGCGGCACCTCCGGCCCTGCCGGAGACCCACTGTCCCCACGGGCCCTCGTCTCTCGACCGCCCCCTTCCTGGTCGAAGGCGGCATAGGGACACCGGGCATCCTCAATGTTTCGGAAACACGAGTTGCGCATCATGCGGCCCCGGCCCGAGACACGAACTGTGGCTGCTATCGACGACGAAGCGGGAGGTGAGAGCATGGCCCCCTCCCCAGACCCAGTCAGTGGAGACCTGAGGGCAATGTCTGGCAACTCGCTCCCCCCTTCCTCCCAGAGCCCAAACGTCGAGGGGTCGCATGCGCATGGTGCTGTACCCAGGATGCCTCGCGGTGTCTAGCGCTATGCTGCTGCCGCCTAGGAGACTTTTGTGGTGAGAGGTGCGCCTGTGGCTTTGAGGCTGAGGGAACTCCAAGCCACGCCCAGGCTGCTTCACTGCCTTCAGGACCAATCATAGGGAGGGTGGTGTGCGTGGCTTCGGCGGGCCCGCCCCTAGGTCACCCGGAAACTGGGGCGCTTCTGTTGCCTAGTCAGGAAGACTCTGGGCCCCATGCAGTGCAACTCCTCCCGCGGGCTTGCAGCAGGCCCTGCGTGCCCTCTGGGTGTCCTGTTTGGCTTCTGGGCATGCGAAAGTGACCTTTGCATTCCACGGTGCTTTGGGCACGCGGCTCTACACACACGGGTAAAGGGGACCTCCATGCTTTTCCCATTTACACCGCCACCTTTGTTCATTGTGCCACTAGTCCAACAACTCCGCTGAGCGGATCACCCTGGCTGTCTGGGAGAAGCATTTCAGCTGTGCGCCTGCTGTCTGTGCCCCCTGGTTTTCCATCTGCTCAGCCTCCTTTGCATACTCTCTACGTCCATCCTTGCTCCAAGGAGACATGTATGCCATGACAGCAGTCTAGCAGTGCACTGGCTCGGGAAGGTCGGTGACAAGAGGTGTGTGACGTGGGGAGGACGCCACACTAGGGGAGGCTGCGTAGCATGCGCGCTGCTCTTGCCGTTTGTCCCCGTTGCCTGGAAAGTGACACGCTGGCACGCACACACCGCCCCCCTCATGATCGGCTGCACATTCCTCCCGTGTGTGGCCGTGCACAGGAAAGACCCGTGATCATGGGACCTGGGACTCCTGAAGCTTGTGCCTGTCTCACGGACAGCGGTCCCCTTCCTCCCACAGTGCTTGGCCATCTTCTCACAGGGACCCTCCCCAGGTCTTCGTTGGCTGTATGTCTGTTCATCCTGGTCCCATTTCCTTTACCACTCACTTAGGCGGCAGGCTGCCTTGAGCGTGGGCGCTGACTCAAAACACTGTCCCCCTGTGCCACAGACAGCATGATTTCAAGGGCCTCTGAAAGGTATCAGGGGGTTGGGAGATGTAGCTTTGGGACGCAAGTGAGGGACACACCCCAGGGTCTACACGAAGCCACGTTACCAGTTTGGGGAACCAATAAGCTGCAGAAGGTGTGAAGCGAGGGCAGTGATGTGGTCTCCCTCCGTGTCAGGGCAGTGGTGATGTGGACTCCCTGCCTGTCTCCTTCAGACAGCAGCAGCTACACACACACACCACACAGAGACACTGCAGGATTGGAGGCTCGAGATGCATTGCCTGGCCAGGCAACACTCTCATGCATTGCCTTTTCCCTTTGGTGGAATGAAGTGTTCCCCTCCCTCTTTAGGGGACCAGGAGGCTGCCAGGCAGGCGGGGTATTCTAGGATTGCCAAATTGGTGTGCCGGGACCCCTGGCCAACATGTTGCTTCTGTGACACAGAAGAGGTTCCTCCAGACTGGCTGGACCATGTCAGGATACGTACGGGGTACAGAAATGCTCCAGGGTGGCTGTGATATATGAGGCAGCACACCACAGCTTCAGGTGACAGCAAAGCATAGAAACGCAGGTGGATGGGGAGAGGCTGAACAGGTGGTAGGGGGCTGAGAGGGGGTGGCCACTGTGACAGACAGAGAGGCAAACATTTACCCAGAAAGAGAGACGAACAGGTCCAGTGGTGAGCCCTCAAGCTGCCCTCAGCAGAGGATGTAGGGGGTGGGCAAGACAGAGAAGCAGACCCAGAGCCTGGTGCACCTGACCTATGCAACTCACTCCCTCCAGAGAAATGGGGCCTGTCAAACTCCCATGCAATGCTGGGAGACCCCGTGGCAGGAACGTGGGAGCAAATCTGGGTCCCAGGTGGAGGGACTGCCTGGGACAAGAAGGCAATGCCTTTCAGTTTGAACAACACCTACCACAATATTGGGGCCCAGGGGCCGGGCCCCAACTTCGCAAGGGGCCCTAGACCAGCCAGGCCTGTCTCTGCAGGGTCATCCAGGAGGACGTTCACCGAGACCCATACCCTGGCTGGGACCACAAGACCTTGCGATGATCCCCCTAGGCCGGTCCAGGAGCAGGTCCAGACTTACTCATGCTATCTGCTGCCTCCCTCCACTAATCCCCGCTTCCTTGCAGGGAACGTTGTTCCTCCTCCGCTGGGCCATGGAAGGCCCAACCCCAACTTGCCCCTGGCCAAGGCAACACAAGACGAGCGGACCCAGGCAAAGTCCAGGCTTTCCTCCCGTCATGAAAGGTGATCAGGTAGCTCCGTGTCGATCCCAGGAGCGAAGGGATTACACTCGCTGGACTTGGGCACTTGAGCCTCCCCCTTACCCACCAAGTCAGGAAAGCCCCCAGTCTCTTTCCTTCACTTGCCAACGGCCTACACACACTCACTCAGGCACAAAGATGCACGGCCACGCGGCACGTGGACACAGACACGCACACGCTGCCAGCACAAACGCTAGGTCTCAGGCAAAAGTACTCACAGGCGCCAGCCACAATACACTCACAGACACTCTACTGGACCTCTGCACTCACGCATGCCCTCTGCCACATCCCACTCACGAGGCTAGCTCCTCCCCACGACCCACACTTGCTTTCCCTCCTCACACCCCACACGCATTTGTCCTGGGGCCCAAACCTGGCTGAAAACTAGGGCAGATTCAGGACTTCCATTGGGTCACGTGAACTTGCGTTGAGATGCCGTGGAAAGGGAGCCACAACTGATACCAACATTCCAGTACCAATGGCACTGGAACATGGCATGTGGAGAAACACCAGCCACGACTAGGTTCCCAGCCTCCTCGGCCCCTGCCCTTTCTTCACACCCTCTAAACACTGGGGAGTCCCTTGGGTTTCAGTACCTCCCAGCTGGCTGCAACCTACAGGGCAAAGGCCAAGGGACTGACCTTTCACAGTTCACATGTATATCCAGTTTGTGTGGGCTGCCTGGAGGCAGTCACGGCTTAGGAGGTCTGGATGTGCTCTGACCCCTGTTACTTACGCGTCCCTTTGTGTGTTCCCTTGCAGCCCTGTCCATCAGCAGCCTACTATGTCCATATGGGCATGCACAGCACACGGAAACCCAGATGCAATGAGACTGTCCAGGGACAGGACAGAGACACAGAAAGAGAGACGGAGGTGGGGGAGGGAGGAAGCGTTCCCTAGAAAAAATGATCACAGGGACTCAGAGACAGACAGAGACCAGAGGGACATGGAAGGAGGCAGAGGAAGGAGAGTAAGTCACAACTAGAGATAGCCACAGAGGGGGAGTGTGTGTGTGTGTGCCTGTGCCTGTGTGTATTCATGTGTATGAATGTGGGAAATTGTCTGGGACTGAGACAGGGGTGTGGCCACGATTCCTGGACTCTCGAACGCCCTCTTCCAGCAGAATGGAGGCCCGGTATTCTCAGGAATCTCCGCGTTTTCCAGAACATGACTCATTTGCTTTGGGGCCCTAGCCCATCCTCAGGCTAGGAGGGCCATAGAGCACAAAGAGTGGGAACTTGAGGCATGAGGCTCCAGATAGTCTGGCCCAGCAGGTGGAGCGTCGAGGCCCAAGGTTTTTAAATGCCTGCTGCCTCCTTCTGGAGCCCACCAGCATTTGGGAGGCACGCCCATGGCCCCGTGGGCCTCCGCACACTGCAGTGGCTGTGGCTGTGGCTGTGGCTGTGGCTGTGGTGGAGGTGGGGCAGAGGCAGGGCAGTGAACTTTTTGACCGTGGGTCCTTGGGGTGAAGGATCTCCAGACCAGACCCAGACAGTTGGCTGCTGTTCAGGAACAATCAGCAGGAAGGGAAGTGGGCGTGGCTCCAGCATTTGAGCCCCTCCCTCCCCTTCCCGTGTCTGGAGCCAGTTCTCTGCCTCCCCCTCCAGGGTGGCCTCCCTGTTTGGCCCATGTCCTTTTCCGCTTTGTCATCGACCACAACTGTCCTGTGGGATATCTCATATCGGAGAACTGGTGCTACAGATCTCACCTCCCTGGGGAGGAGCCAAGATGGCAGACAGCATGGAAGTTTCTTAAGTGTCTCGTGTGCATGAAATACAGCCAGACCAACACTAAACCATCCTACCCACCCAGGAAACTGACAGGAGGATTAGCACAGCAATCTGCATATCCTGAACCACAGACTTCAACAGGTACCTGGCATGGAGAAGTGAACTTGGAGAGCGAGGAGGCTCAGGAAGGGAGGTGCTTCTGTGCCCGGAGAGGCGAAGGAGACTGCACAGGTGGAAATTTTACTAATTTTCTTTAATATGCTTCTACATTATTCTTTCCTTTCGTGTCTATATTCACAAATTCTATTTTACTCCCATATTCTCCTTTTAGTCTATTTCAGTGTTTTGATTTTTCAAATTCTCACAACATTTCCCTTTGTAATATTTTTTACTTTCTAAATTTTTCTCCACTCCCACTTTTTTTTCTCTCGTGTCAAACCCCTTTCAACACCCAGATGAAACATGCCTAGAATCTAGCATCATTCATTCCCTTTTTTACGTGTGTGTTTTTAATTTTTTACTTTTAACATTTTATACTTTGAATAGTTCATTTGCATTTTCTACCTCATGAGTTCCTTTTCTCCCTTCAAAATGACGAAAGGAAGGAATTCACCCAGAGAGAAAGAGCATGAAGCAACGAGAGCCAGGGATTCAACCAACACAGATACAAGCAAGATGACTGAAGCAGCATGTAGAAGCATGATGATAAGAATACTAGCTGCGGTCCAATGTAGATTAGAGTCCCTTTGTGCAGAGAAAACATGAAGTAAAAGCTGTCCAGAATGAAATTAAAAATGATATAACTGAGCTGCAATGACGGATGGATGCAGCGGTGTCAAGGATGTATGAGACAAAACAGAGAATCAGCGATACGGAGGACAAACTGATGGAGAATATGGAAGCAGGAAAATCGAGGGAGATTAAGGAAAAGAGCACGGTTGAGCAATTAGAGAAATCAGTGACTCATGCAGAAGGAACATCATCAGAATCATAGGGGTCCCGAAGAGGGAGAGAGAGAAATAGGGGTAGCAGGGGTATGTGAGCAAATCATAGTGGAAATTTTTGCTAACCTGGGGAAAGACACAGCCATCAAAATCCAGGAAGCACCAAGGACCCCCATTAGATTCAACAAAAACTGACCCTCAGCAAGGCAGCAAGGCATATCATATTCAAGCTCACAAAGTACTCAGGCAGAGAATCATGAAGGCAGCAAGGGGAAACAAGTCCCTAAACTACAAGAGAAGATAGATCAGGTTTGCAGCAGACCTGGCCAGAGAAACTTGGCAGGCCTGAAGGGAGGTGTAGGATTTGTTCAAAGTGCTGAATTAGAAACTTACGCAGCCAAGAATTCTTTATCCAGCAAGGCTGTCATTCAAAATAGAAGGAGAGAGAAAAAGGTTCCCAGACGAACAAAATGTAAAGGAGTTTGTGACCGCTGAATCACTCCTGCATGCTATTTTAAGGGGGGACACTAAGAGGGGAGAAATGATTATCTATCTGTCTATCATCTATCTATCTATCTATCTATCTATCTATCTATCTATCTATCTATCTATCTATCTATCTATCTATCTATCATCTATCTATCTATCTATCTATCTATCTATCTATCTATCTATCTATCTATCTATCTATCTATCTATCTATTTCTCTATCTATCTACCTATCATCATCTATCATCTCTCAATGTATATGTGTATGTATATGTATATGTATACTTATAATTATATTTTTATTTATTTTTATTTATTTATATTTATAGATAGAAATATATATTTAGATATATAGAGATATATAAATATATATATGTAGATGTAGATATAGATATGAAGATATATAGATTTTTTTTCTCCAACTCTTCAAAGAAGATAATGGCCATAAATTCATATCTTTCAGTAGTCACTTTAAATGTCAGTGGAGGGGCGCCTGGGTGGCCCAGTCGGTTAAGCGTCCGACTTCAGCCAGGTCACGATCTCGCGGTCCGTGAGTTCGAGCCCCGCGTCGGGCTCTGGGCTGATGGCTCAGAGCCTGGAGCCTGTTTCCGATTCTGTGTCTCCCTCTCTCTCTGCCCCTCCCCTGTTCATGCTCTGTCTCTCTCTGTCCCAAAAATAAATAAACGTTGAAAAAAATGTTTTAAAAAATAAATGTCAGTGGAGTCAATGCTCCAATCAAAAGACATAGGGGAACAGAATGGATGAGAGAACAAGCACCATCGATATGCTGTTTACAAGACACCCACTTTAGGTGTAAACACAAGTTCAGAGTGAAAATAAGAGGATGGAGAATCATCTGTCATGCTAACCGTCAACAAAACAAAGCCAAAGCAGCCATACTTCTATGAGACACTCTAGACTTTAATGTAAAGACTGTGTCAAGTGATGCACAAGGGCATGATGTCATAGTCAAGGGGTCTATCCACCAAGAAGACCTAGCAATTGAAAACATTTATGTGGCGTATTTGAGAGCAACCAAATACACAAATCAATTAATCACAAACATAAGGAACCTCATTCTTAGTCATGCCATCAGAGCGGGAGACTTCAACACCCCACTCGCTGCAATAGACAGATCATCTAAACAAAAAATCCACAAGCAAACGGGGGCTTGGAATGACACACTGGACAAGATGGGCTTCACAGAGATCTTCAGAACATTTCATCATAAAGCAGCAGAATATACGTTCTTCTCCAGTGCTCATGGAATATTCTCCTCTATAGATCATATCCTGGGGAAAGTAGTCAACCCTAAGGAAGTTCAAAGAGATCGAGGTCACACCGTGCATATTTTCAGACCACAACACTACGAGACTCGAAATCAACTACAAGAAACATTTTGCAAAGGTAACAAATACTGGGAGACTGAAGAACATCCTACTAAAGAATGAAAGGGCAAACCAAGGGTTTAAAGAGGGTATAAAAAGTATATGCAAGTTAATGAAAACGTATATGGAAGTCAGTGATAACACCACAACCCAAAACCTCTGGGACGCACCAGAGTCGGTAATAAGAGGACCTATCTAGCAAGTCAGGTCTTCCTAAAGGAGAAAGAAAGATCTCAGAGACACAACCTCACCTTACGCCTTAAGAGGCTGTGAAAAGAACACCCTATGAAACGCTAAACATTCAGAAGACAGGAAATAACAATGATTAGAGCGGAAATTAATGCTATGGAAACCAAAAGTCAAACAAAACAAAAACAAAAACAACCTCAAACAAACAAACAAACAAACAAACAAACCAAAATAGGAGAACAGATCAATGAGCCCAGAAGCTGCTTCTTTGAAGGAATTAACAAAATTGATAAGCCAGTCATCAGTTTGATGAAAAAGAAAAAGGAAAGGGCCCAAATAAATAAACTCAAGAATGAAAGAGGAGAGATCACAAGCAACACATCAGAAAGGCAAACAATAATAAGAGAACATTAGGAGCAATTATTTGCCAATGAAATGGGCAATCTGGGAGAAATGGACAAATTCCTAGACACATATACACTACCAAAGCTGAAAGAGGAAGAAGAGGAAAATTGGAACAGACCCATAGCCGGTAAAGAAATCAAATTCCTAATCAAAAACCTGCCGAAGGAAGAAGACTGCAGGGCCAGATGGCTTTCCAGGGGAGTGCCAGCAAACATTTCAGGAAGCGTTAACACTTATTCTCTTGAAGCTGTTCCCAAAATAGAAATGGAAGGAAAACTTCCAAACTCTTTCTATGAAGCCAGCGTTACCTTGATTCCAAAACCAGAAAGAGACCCCACTAAAAAGGAGAAGTATAGACCAATTTCCCTGATGCACATGGATGCCAAACTCCTCAACAAGATGTTAGACACTCGGATCCAACAATACATTAAGATGTTATTCACCATGACCCAGTGGGATTTGTACCTGGGAGGCAGGGCTGGTTCAACATCCACAAAACAATTCACGTGATTCATCACATCAATAAAAGAAAGGACGAGAACCACAGGATCCTCTCAATCGATGCAGACAGAGGGTTGACAAAATACAGCATCCTTTCCTGGTAAAAACCCGCAAGAAAGTAGGGATAGAAGGAGCACACATGGAGATCATAAAGCCACCTATGGACGACCCGACCTTACTGTCATCTCAATGAGCAAAAGCTCTCAGCTCAAGTCACCAACGAGACAGGAATGTCCACCCTCTCCACTGTTATTCAACATAGCATTGGAAGTCTTAGCCTCAGCCTCTTCATCCTTCTGCTCCCCCTCTTCAGCTACTGCTCTTCCAGCCCTGGCTCTACCTTTTCTCCTCATTCTTCCCTCTGCTCACGTCCTCCTCAATTTCCTCCCCCAGCTGCTCCTGCTCTTCGACTCGTGCTCCTCCTCTTCATCCTCCCGGACTTCCTCCTCCTCCACTTCTTCCCTCGCCTGCATCCGATCATTCACTCTTCCTCCTCGTCGTCCTTCTCCTCCTCCTCCCGTAACTCCTCCCAATCCTCCTCCTCCATCTGATCCTCCACCTCCTCCTCCTCCTCCAACTCTTCCTCCTAGGCATCTTCCTCCTTCTCCAGGTCCTCTCCTGCTACTGCCCTTCCTGCCCTACCTCTGACTTTTGACCTCCTCTTCTTCCCTCTGCTCTCGTCCTCCCCAAATCCCTCCTCCAGCTGCCCCTGCTCCTTTGGCTCGTGATCCCCCTCTTCCTCATGCTGGACATCATCCTCTTCCATTTGTCCTTCTCCTGTACCCAGTCATTCACTCCCCCTCCTCCTCCTCCACTTCTTCTTCTAACCCCTCCCAATCCTCTTCCTCCAGCTCCTCCCGTTCCTCCTCTTCCTCCTCGGTCTCTTCCTCCTTCTGCTCCTACACTTCTGCTCACGCTATTCCAACCCTGGCTCTACCTTTTCTCCTCATCCTCTTCCCTCTAATCTCGTCCTCCTCAACTTCCTCCCCCAGCTGCTCTTCCTCTTTGGCTCGTGCTCCTCCTCATCCTGGACATCCTCCTCCTCCACTTGTTCCCTCTCCTGCACCCAATCATTCACTCCTTCTCCTCCTGCTCTAAGGCCTCCCAATCCTCTTCCTCCAACTCCTCCTTATCCCCCTCCTCCTCCTCCTCCTGCTCCTCGTCCTTCTCCACCTCCTCCTCCTCCTCCTCCAATGCTTCCTCTGGTCATTCTTCTCTTCCCCAGGCACATGTTTGTCCCTTAAGATCACCACAATCTCCTCTAAGAATGGGAGCCAAAGCTCTCGCAATGCCCCCAGGACATCCGCAATGAGCACCGGACCCTGGGGCATGGGCTCTCACAAGCCATCGTGTCCCTGCAAAAGGAGCCTGGCAACATCCCAGGCCTCCAGGGGGACCTGGTAGTGGGAACCTGGGAGCAGCGACAGGGTCCCCGGTGCAGCGATACCCAAGGGGCGATCATATCATGCTCTGTCTTTTAAACAACACCTATAGCAGTATCGGATCTAGGGGCCAGGCCCCAACGGGCCTCACATGCGACCCC
The DNA here is from genome assembly GCF_028749965.1 of Puma concolor. NCBI lineage: Eukaryota > Metazoa > Chordata > Mammalia > Carnivora > Felidae > Puma > Puma concolor. The sequence goes on along the minus strand of NW_028240124.1, from coordinate 442,143 downwards.
TGACCAGCCAGCCCTGTGTAGGCAGCGCCATCCAGGAGGAAGCTCACCGACACACATGCCATGCCTGGGACCCCAAGGTGTTTCGATCACCCCCTTGGCAGATAAGGTCAGGGCTAGGTTACTCCATGGGACCTGATGCATCCCTACAGTCGTCCCCAATCCTTGTAGGACAGGTCGGACTTCCTGGGCCATGGGGTCTCCATGCTGTCAAGCTGGCAGCAGCCAACACAGGACCAGTGGTACTTGGACACTGTCCAGCCTTTCCTCTCATGCTGGACGGTGGCCGCGTCTTTACCGAAAGCCCTGTATGGGGGCAAAGGGCTGTGGGGAAGGCAGATAGGCGGGTAGCCAGGCACAGTTGAGACCACCCGCTGTGATCCCTCAGGGTCACTGGGACTTCACTTCCATCTGGCCCACCCGCAAATGCCAGGGATGGGGCTTTGGGGGCAGTGCAGACGCCTTGCAGCTTCAGCGTCAAGGAGCTGGGCACACACACCTGTGGGCACAGCCGGCAACAGACTGGGACCAGTGTTCCTACCTAGGCCCCCTTGACCCTCCCCCACCTGAGAATACGGGGGGTGGGCTGTAAGGCTTTAGACTCCCCAAAGCGCACACACAGTGGGCCACGTGCTGCCCGCTGCGGTTTGGGGTGGGGCGGGTGGAGCACGATCGGGATCCCTGACTCCAATGTCCACAGCAACCTCCGTCGACATGCAACCGCTGAGACACTGAGAAAGGAACCCAGTTCTCCATGTTACATGAGGCCAGGAGTCGACAAAGCCTGAGGCTAATCAGGGTCGCCCGCACAGGGACTGAGAGGCTCATGCTGGCACCACTGACGTGCAGGGGGAACAGAGTTCTGGGACACACCTTGACATGTCCCGAGCCCAGCTGCAGCGGCAGGGGTGATCTTGTGCTGCGGGGAGAAGTGTTGCTGGCAACGAACTGTCCCCTAAGAGAGCAGCTGGCAGGCTGCTCACCTGCCCATCCACACACGGATCCCCACACACCACACTGCTATGGCACTCCACGGGGATGCAAATCACCTGAGGTCTGGGGTCCAAGCTCCTTCATTTGCCTCGGCCTGGTGCACAGGAAGCAGAGAGGAGAGCCCCAAGGAAGAGCTGATTGGTGACAAAACATGGCACGTCTGCCTAGAGCAGAGATTTTTCCTGGACGCCTCCCTCCAGTGAATTACCTACGCCCTCTGCACACAACGTAGCCTGATAGCTTGGGTTCCTTAGCTACACTGTGCACTAGGCCTGGGCCCAAACTTATAGCCCCTCCGTATTTGCTACTGTAGGCCACCAGGGCAATTCAACACACACACACACACACACACACACACACACACACACACACACACACACACTCACTCACTCATTCACTCTCACATAGATACACACTAACACACACACAAGCACACTCACACACAAGTGGTCCACTGGCCACTGGGCACAGGCTTTCCTCCCCTCGGTGCCCGTCTTGACCTTGCACCAATTTCCCTTTTGCATCCTGACTTGAGTCCCCTGGAAGAGCAACAGTTGCACCCATCCCAGAGATTACCATCAGGACTCAGGAGGGAAGGGACTGCACTCTTGTATTGTGGCACCTGACCGTCCCACATAAGCACCTCATCCACAGAGACCCCTGTGTCCCTCCTTGTCTCGCCAGCGGCCTACACATCCACTCCCGCACACACAGAGACACACGGCTATGCAATCGCACGAACATATGCACGCACACACTGCCGACACCACCACGGATCTCAGGCCCAGTTTGCCACAGACGCCTACACACACTCACAGGAACTCACGCTGGGTCTCCGCCCTCGCGCGTACTCTCTCCATGAAATCCCACTCATAAGCCTCGCTGCTGCCCACAACCCACACCTGCCTCTTCCCCTCACACATCCCATCCTAAGCCACTGTTTCAGGACAGGGCTCGCGGTCAAAAGCACCCCGGGTATGGGAGGCAGCAGCAAGGTATACGGGCATCGACTGTGAGAAGCCTGCCTACTCCTGAGTTCTCCGGGGACACGGGGACTTAGTCTGATCCTCACTGGAGGCGTTGCTCACTGGATTCTCTCTCACCAAGGAGACGACACCCCTCTGGGAGAAAGGGTCCTGGCTGAATCTCCCCAAGTCCTGGCCACACTGTACCTGGACCCAATGGACAAATTTTGTCCCGCTGTGCAATCCCCTTCCCTGCCTTTCGGCTCTGGCCTATACAACAAGTCTCCACGTAACAGGTCTGTCTCTTCCTCCTCCTCCTTCCAGACTCTCCCTGCCCAGGAAGGCAGGCCTCTGTGCACATGGCAACACCTGCCCCACACCAGTACTGCACCTCTCCTGCACACACAGAATCACCTTGGCAGTGGCTAGGACAGTACACTCAGGTCCCGTCCTCTTTGTCCCTCCTCGGGTCCCCCATAAACACACACACACACACACACACACACACACACACACACACACACACACACACACACACACACACAGAAACAGAAGGGTTTTTTAGCTTCCTGTATGTCTCCACATAAACATCGTGGCAACTCTCCAAGGCTGCCACATGTGATCACTTCCCCAATTGTCTCCGGGGCTCATAGAAGACAGGAGACGCTTTATATACACAATGGAGTACTACGTGGCAATGAGAAAAAATGAAATATGGCCTTTTGTAGCAACGTGGATGGAACTGGAGAGTGTGATGCTAAGTGAAATAAGCCATACAGAGAAAGACAGATACCATATGATTTCACTCTTATGTGGATCCTGAGAAACTTAAGAGAAACCCATGGGGGAGGGGAACAAAAAAAAAAGGGGGGTTAGAGTGGGAGAGAGCCAAAGCATAAGAGACTGTTGAGAACTGAGAACAAACTAAGGGTTGATGGGGGGTGGGAGGGAGGAGAGGGTTGGTGATGGGTACTGAGGAGGGCACCTTTTGGGATGAGCACTGGGTGTTGTATGGAAACCAATTTGACAATAAATTTCATATATAAATTAAAAAAATAAAATAAAAAAAAAAAAAGAAGACAGGAGACGCATCCACCCATCTCTTCCAGCGCTGGTCGCGTCCTCCATTGTTTCTGCGTGGGCAAACATAGAAGTTCTGTGCCTTTCACGCCCACACAGGTGCAGAGCCCCTGACGCACATGGGCACACGCAGACACTTTCGAGTACACGCACACACACACACCTCCCCACGCAACAGACACCAAGAGTGATACGGGATATTTGCAAATACATCCCAGATGGTGTCACTTGTGCTTCGCCCTTTTGTGATCCCTCTTGCTTTCTCACCCAGGGATTCATTTCCAGCCCCAATGGCCTTGGACTAGTTCTAAGAATGGCGGTCACGTTGCGGGAGAACATGGCGTGGTGGGGCACAGGAAGGAAGTGCAATATTCTCACCACAGTGGCGCCTGGGGACACGGCAACTCCAGTCCCAAAGACTGGCAGGCAAAACCAGACTGAAGGAGCAGGGGGAAGCCCGGGAGAGGGCGGACATCCACGGGGAGCATTTGTGGTGGAGAAGCATTGCTCCTCCCGAGTTGCTCTGCAAAGCCCCAGCCCACAGCACAACTGCGTTTGGTTTGCAGGCATCGACCCACTGTGTGTTTGCAGCTGAGTCCCTGCAGGTCCCTTGTCATCCTCCCACCCGCTCCCCATGCTACCTGGGTCCCAGTCTCGGGGCACCTTCCATTTCCAAGCCAATGTCTGGCCCACGTTCCCTTGCCCATACAACACACGTGTCAACACACCGCATACTGGCATTCTCACCGAAACGTGCACACGTCAGGTCACTGTCTTCTGGTCCTTTCCTCCCTCAGGTAGTACTGCAGGGGATTGGGCCACAGGTCCTCGATGATGATCTGTTAGGGGACACAGGCCGGCGCCACATTGGGCATAGCCCACTCTCCTCTCTGGCCGGGGGCCACCCACATCCCCACTGCTGACGAAGGCCTCAGGGGCCCCACCTCGGCAATCCTGTTTGTCCCTGGGCAGCTGTGCTCACACAGCCAGTTGAACAAGTGAAGGCTGGTGGGGTCATGCCTGCGACTGGGAGCTCCATGTTCATAATCGCAGAACCACTGGACTGGAGTGGCACGTGATGCCCTGTAGCCTGCAGGAAGAGAGGTTTTGAGGAACAACCTGATGGCCTCCACCGCACCCACCTCCACCTCCCCCTCTCCCTCCCCCTCCCTCATGCCCCTGATGCATGCTCGTCAGCCCCCTGCCCCGCACCATCATGGGACTCACACCCTACTAGCAAAGCTAAGCTGATACTCCTTAATGATCACTGGGTTCCGGAAGCACGGGTCTCCACAAAAAAAAATCACTCTGAAGTGGTACTTGGGATGGCCCACTTCCTCCACCTGCCGTGAGCAATGGGACAGGAGGGGGCAAGTGTCCTCCCTCGGGGTCCTGACCTCCTTGCCTGGCTGTGAGGGTGAGCACCTTTGCCTCACCCTCTCCTGCCCAAATTCCCCACCCGATGGGATGGCCCCCAGCCACAGCCTCCCCGGTCTGACCTCCAAGTCGACCAGGTAGCTGAGCACGTCTTTGTCCTGGGCACCGATCATGGCTGACAACTGGGGGTGATGCAGAATCTGTGCTGTGTCAAGGAGCTGTGCCTTCAGATGCTGTGTAAACAGACACATCCCACCCCCTCAACCCTCCCAGGCTAAGAGCAAGGGACTAGATCATGGCATGTGCAGAAAGACCAGGAAACACTAGCCCCCACACTCCTCAGCCTCTGCAAATGCATCAGACCCCATCGACACTGGGCTGTCCGTTGGCTTCCTGTACCTCCCACGCTGTCTGCACACAGCAGGGAGAGACTCCACTGCCTGGACTCCTCACAGTTCCTTCATATACCTGACCTGTGTGCGTTGCCAGCAGCCCATCATAGCTTGTGATGGCGGCATGTGCTCTGACCCCTCCTCACGGCTGGGTGTCTTGGCATATTCCCGTGAAGACCAGTGTTGTCACCGGCCTTCTGAGTCCAGAAGGAATAACACGGCTTACAAGAAACCGACTGCACACTTACGATGCAAACATAGGGTGTGGGAGGGAGAAAGAAATCGAGAAGCACGGACAAGGAGGGGAGAGGAGGGGAAAGAAAGTAGACACAGTGACACAGCCAGTCAGGAGAGAAAGACATGGGTGGGACCCAGCCAGAGCCTGAGGACAGAGAGGGAAGCAGGGGTGGAGATACCAGGAGAGAATCCTGTGTGTGTGTGTGGGGGGGGGGGTCTGTGGAGGCAGATTGTACCTCGCTCGGAGTCAGTCTGAGTCGTCCCACTGTCTAGAACAGGGGGGTGTCATCGTTCCACTAAAGGCCATGAGTGTGTGTCTGAAATGCTCTCTTTTAACGAAACTGCTAGAAAACGTGCACAGCCTGTGATTGTGAAGGTGGGTGTGCGGCCTGTGTACCTCTCCCATTTGGCAGCGAAACGTTTCCTTGCCTTATCTGCTCTGAGTGAAGGCTGCTTTGTGCTACCCTAGCTCTGGTAGCATGGGGACACATGCCTCACGTCCACAAATAATGTTTGAGAGCAGCCTGCAGGGCAAGCTGGCGGAGACCTGGAGGAAGCAGGTCCAAGTCCCCGAGTCCCCCCATCCCCAACAACCGCCCCTGTCCAAGGCCTTACATTGGATCCCAGACCACACCAACACAGGGCCAGGGGCCACTGCCCAGCTCTCCTCCCTGGGGGCCATCGCCCTGAGGCACCCTGCTCTCCGGGCCCAGCCCTCCAGCACAACAGCCCCCACCATCACCCACCAGCACAAGGAAGGATACCGCCTGGACCCCGAAGCCGGATGTGCTTGATGATGGCTCTTCTGTGCTCCAGGTAAGAAACCCGCCTCCGAAGAATCCTGCGCTTCAGTCACCATAAGGCTCTGGAATCTTGGGCATTCCCAGCGCTGATCTCCAGCTGAAGATGCTCCAGCGCTGCCAGCAGGTCCTGGGCTGAGGCAGGACACAGCACTGGCTCTTGCTGTTGCAGCTCCTGTGAGAGCTGGGGCCCCTCCTCCGCCTCTGCATCTGCCTCGGGCTTCTCCTCGTACTCTGGAGTCTCCTCCCGCTGCTGTCTCTCCTCCTCCACCTCCTCCTGCTCAGGCATGTCCTCTCCTTCTGGCTTGGCTTCCTCACACTTCTCCTCTCCAGCCACCTCTTCCTCGGTCGCCTCTCCGTCCTCTTCCTCCACCCCGATCACCACCTCAGCCGCCACCATTCCGTCATCCAATATCACCACCAATTCCTCCGCTGGGCTTGCCACCTGTATCTCACACCCGGCCTGGCCTTCCTGCACAGGATGGGCGCTTGCTGCCCCTGAACCTGGGGACTGCGGCAGCCCACACCCTCCAGAGCCCCCAACCCGCGGGCCGGGGACTCTCGACCTTTCTCATCCAGGACGATCAGGGCCCAGGGTTGACGGGAATCACCGCTTTTTCCGGACCCCGACATGCTGGCCATGATGCTCGGCCCCGGCCCCAAGGTAGCTAGGGCAGCCTCAGGACAAGGACAGGGAAATGGCAGCAGGTGGACGGAGACTTGTCCCAAGGCTTTGAGCTCCCTACTGCTCCCGCCGCAGCCCGCCCAAGTTGGGCACAGGCGCACAGGCTCTGGGATTTGATGACTCCGCATTGGCTGTGGCTGCTGTGGAGGAGGGGCTGAGACAGAGGCAGTGAAGAGTGTGCACATGCGGCCTGGGGGCGAAGTGTTTCCATGGCAGGTCAGGTCCGCTGGACAGCTTGGCAGAGCAATCAGGTGCAAGACAGCAAGACAGGGTGTTGGCCGCCAACTAGCGCGCACCAGCGGCCGGTCCGGGCTCTGGAGCAAGGGCCCAGCCTCCAGCGTGGACCCCGTTTTGCTGCATGTCCTCTTCAGCGCTGTCAATTTCCAGGCCTGACTCGCGAGGTCCCCGGTGTCACACAGTCTGTGTTCGCTTGTACACCCTTTCCCCAGAGGCCTCACTCCGGGCAGCAGGGCATTCAGCACAGGAACGTCCACAGCGTGAGCCACTACCTGCTCCGTCCCCTTGCCACTTTTTCATGAAGCTGGGGCAAGGCCTGGAGAAATCCTTAGGTGTCACACCTACTGGGGTCACTTGGCCGTCCGCACGGTTTCTCCTCCTTTGCCATCAGGCTGAGGGCGGCGGAAAGGTGGGTGCCCACCCATAACCAGTGACACCCACCCTAGACCCACCCCACCGCCGTGTCCTTGCAAGAAAGCAGCTCAGTAGTACTCACTGAACTGCAATTCAGAGCAAACAACAACCTCCAGAGCCCCATCTGCCACTGGTGCCCTACTGATCTCCGTACAGAGCACCAGGGAGATGGGGTAGTAGGATGTAGCAGTTTCCTCTGGTCCGGAAATCTAACCTTCCACTCAAAGGAGGACGATTCCAAGCAGGGCGCTTAGGGGCCCTTCACCGAGAATTACAAAATTGTCTGTGTCTGTCTCTGAGAAAGCCCCGTGCCTGCTGTCACTAGTACACATGAAAGCAGACGAGTTCCCTCCACATTTCCCAGGCGCCAACGAGAATTCTGAAGAAGCGTGCACCCAGACACAGAATGTCCACTGAGAGAGACAGTGAGAAAGAGACACACAGGGAGACAGAGATATAGAGGGAGAGAGAGAGACACATGCAAGCAGAGGGAGGAAGGACGAGTGGACGGGAAGACCGGCCTGGAGAGGGAGAGTCACAGGGAGATTGGCGGGAGAGACAGGGAGGAGGAGCAAGACAAGAAGAGACAGAGGGGCACCTATTACAAGGAAGACAGGCGGAGACAGGGGGAGGCATTAGTGAGGGAGAGGAGGGATACAAAGACAAAGAGACCTGGAAGGGAAGTGGGAGGGAGGGGCAGGAAGAAGACAAGGGAGGGGGAGGCAAGGGGAGAGTAAGAGGACGGACTGCAGGGGCAGCCCAGGCAGAGACAGGTGGGCTGACTCTGACGACAGGGTAACTGCAGTGTGCAGTTTCACCTGGTGTAGTTCACCTGTGCAATTTCCACAGAGACGAATGCTGTACAGTGGTCAGCCCTCAGCACAAATGGCACCGTTCTCACCTGGACCTTAAGGGCAGTCTGGAACGATCCCTGAACTAGAAGTAAGCTGCAGTGAGGTCAATCTGGGTGAGGAAGAGGGCACCGCAGGGAAGAAAGCAAGGACCCGATCCCCACAGGGATCCTGGAAGCCCTGTACTTACCAGGAGCAGACAGGAAACGGGACTGCTGGAAAAAGACCGCAGAGACCTAGGGACAGCACGTGCGGGAAGAAATCACGTCCCCAAACTCGGCATATTCAAGCAAAAGCAGAGGCTGCACATCCATGGAAGTCAATGCTTTCCGAGTGGAACCAAAGAGGTTCTCACAGATGCCCAGGAAATGTGCTCCACTCTGAGGGCCCTCACCTTTGGCAAGCTTCCCATCCAAAGTGACTCATCACAGAGAAACTGTGCACCGTGAGCAAAAGAGCCAAGGTCTCCTTCGCAACCCCGGACGCAGACAGGTGATCCGCCCAGTAATTTCAAGCCAACGTACGGTGATAAAGGTTACATTCCACCACACTGATGGAGGAAACTCGCACCCGAGGGGAGGACAATGAGTGAGAACCGCATCCCAGGCTGTAAGGTAAGGACAGACCGTCAAGCTGTATTGACAGGTCATGAGACCGTGACTCAAATGTCTGTACAGACACAGAGCGTCTGCACAAGCACGAGGGCTGGAGAGTTGTAAGCAGGGAGCTGGATTTCTAAGTCTGGGCTGCCCGTATGATATGAAAGGCTAACACGTGCAAGCAGAGCTATGCCCATGTGATGCGGATCAGCCTCCTGAGGCGGTACTTTGTACCCTGGGGAGGACCTGGGACACCCATGCAGGCGGGCTCCTTGTGCACCTCTGCCACTGGGCACATATGTGGGAAACGTAGGGCCAAAAGGTTCCCCGTCGGGCTTAGTGTGGCTCACCCTTCAGCAGGTGCATTGAGCATCAGTGCAGAAAGCACTGGGCTCCCTGAAAGAGGCCAACCCCTGACAGAAACACAGTGGTGGTGACCCCTGCTTGATGGACTCCTGAGGAGATTAAAAGGAGTTAAAGGCATGCAGTCCACCAGAGAGTAGAGAGGTGTTAAGCAGGGGAGGGTGCGATGAGGAGGTGTCGGGCCTAGGGTGTGAAAAGGCAATCATGCCATGTGCATGAGTTCTGGAGATCTAACTTGCACAGGGCAGCCGTAAGGAACGCTTCACCGCATCGTCAGGGTTCTCAGAGCTAAGTGCTCTCACCACAAATATAGACGGTTTGCTGAGAAATGTCCCGGTGAAGGTGGCTGGACGGAGCGCTTGCACGTGAAGGATACGGGCACCTCCGTGACTGCCCGTTGTGTACCTCAATCACGCACTAGTCCTGATGGACTAAGCTGAGCTCAGTACCTTGCAGTCAAAGGTGTCTGCATGGTTCCCGCAAACATGAATCAGACTCCCAGGTAGGAAATAATGGACAAATGAGGGACCAGAACACACAGAGGCACAGGGAAACGAGACACACCCAGGCAGGGGGACGTCTCTCCCAGCCAGGAACATGCCACATGGCAAAAGAGTAAGTGGGAAAACGTTGCTAGACCGCTTTTCACACTTTAAGCCTGCATCTGCAACGTGCAAGCCAGTGACTTTTGAGGCCCTAGGGTCCAAAGGGTTTGAAAACAGAAGGACGGAAAATAGAGGTGCGACTTAATGCTCACAGCAAGGCAGCTGCATTTGCGGACATTAACTGGCTGGCAGTGAGTGCATGGCCAATCCTCTGACGAAGGTCCTACGGGCACGGAAGGATTTCTGGCTCCGAGAACATATAAGAGAACACACAGAAGCCCCTCCACCTGACAGCAGGACAGCAATTGGATCTGTCAGTGGAAGAAAGGGGTTGAATTCTGAGGGAAACACACTCAAGAGCAGAAGCATACACCAAAGACAAGACAGGCCAGCAGAGCCGCAGCTGACACAACACGCAGGTGTGCAGAGACTTAGGCGGTTACACGGGTACAGCTGTGCCCACTTAGGCCAGGCAAGGAGGCATCACCAGAGAGGCGTTGGCACAGGCAAAGCCAGGAAATGACACAGACACTCCAGGGCTCACTCAGGGAGACAGAGGAGCAGAGGCAATGCAAGACATTTCCTGTACACAGAGAACAAAGGACGATCCCGACAGGCCAATGAGGGACACATGTGGTCCAGAGACATGGAAGTCAGAAGGCTCCTGAATTGCCGAGGGTGTCCCCTGTCGAGGGACAGCACTCTGGAGCCCACACACGCTGGTGTTGTGGTGGAAGAGGCCGCTAGGCAGCACATACAGTTGTGCAGGGGGTTTAGTAGCTCCTGGAACCTGGGGCTCCCCAGGGAGTGCTGCGGCTATGGAAGGACACCCGGGGCTGCAGGGTGTGCAGCATGAGGGCTGTAATCCCTTGAACACAGAGCACCCAGGCCTCTGACTACGGTCCCTGGACACAAGTGTCCACACTTGAGGGTTTGGCTCTGGGGGCCGCGAGGGCATTCCACACCCACACCTTGCCCGTACTTTCTCTTTGGGACAGACCGGGCGGAAGAATCCCCCTGGCGCCTCAGCAGATATTGGCGGGAGATATGAACATGTGGGGGACCCTGTGTTCTCCTGTCCCGTAAAGTGTTCCTGCTCGGCAAGACCTATCAAGTAACGGCCTGCTTGTGCAGAAAGATGACCCAAAGGGCCCAGCCTCATGACCCCTGAGGCCGTATTCCCACTCCCGAATCATGGGCCATACTTTCTTTGGATGTTCACACCCAAAGACACGGGCCTGCACAGGGAGCTTTCCCAGGGTACCCCGACGTTTACACATCAAGCAGCTGAGAAGACATGCTTCTCCAGCCAGTGTGCAGACAGCAGCGAGAGAAAGACCTGCCTTCCCTTCTAGAGAGTGCGACAGCCTCCGCCCTGGAAGAGGTAAGGCTTGGGCGTACAGATCCCCAACTCCACAGCGCGCTGACACCCCACTGACCATATTGTCTGCATACTGGTAGGGGCAAGAAGCCTCCATGCATTGGGACTGCCAACAGCTTCTCTGGAATAGAGCCACTGCAGAGAAGGCTCTTGTACTGCAGACCTGTGCATTGGGGATCCTGGGGGGCTTGGGCAACTTGGGACACAGGAAGATTTGTGTGGGGATGTCAGTCTCAGGCACGCTGTGCTGGGGGCCGTGTAACTTGGGGATAGAGAAGAGCCTGCGATGGACAGGCTGAACTCTGTCTATTACACTGCTAGCACGGTGGAGCTTTTGCCCCATCCCTAGCACAGACATCTCTGGCAAGCAGCCATCTGCTGTGTAAGGAGTACCCCAGCACACACCTCTTCCCAGGTAAGGCTCGTCCCAGTCCTTTCTAAGCTCCAGGCCTGCCCGGGACCTCTGCACAGAATGCTAAGGCTGCACAAGTCCATCGTTCCCTATGTGGCCGAGGCAGCCTTTGTCCAGGCACTCGGGCCAAGGAACGCAGGCTGCCTGGGACGAGGCGACATCTCTGAGTGCCTGCTGGTGTTTGCCCTTGGGAGTCTTCTCACAAGTCTCACATGGCGTGTTGGACACACAGCATAATCCTGTGGACCCAGAGGAAAAGCAGCACCCGACTCATCACGGCTGATGATGAGAGGGCAGCGGGCACACAGGAGAGGATGGCGTGTCCGTGGCCTTTAAGAGCCCCACCTCCCCGCGACCATCCCCTCTGTTGGCTTGCAATCTCGGCCAGCCATTCGTAACCTGAGGCATTTCAGAAACAGCGAAGTTCACACAAGGACATCAGTACTAGGACTCCTTCAGGAGTTTTGTGGGTGTGAGTGTGTGACCAAATTGGTTGATCAAAAAAATACATATTTTGTTTTGTTCACAATTTTATTTTCACATTCATTCTCAAATTTGTTATGCTTTAATATATGATTTTTAAAAAGCTCCTTCTAAATATGATTTGGATTTCAATCTTGCAACACCTCTTAAATTTTTATTTATTGAAAATTGGGATGACAAGTTTGAAGTCAATAATTAATAGCTTCTCAAATTCATTCCATCACAATATTGCCCAAATTGCTGATATTTTATTTGATTTTAAAATGTCTCAACTTATCTTTTTAAAAGTTATTTATTTTGAAAGAGAGAGAGAGAAAGAGACAGCGAGAGAGAGAGAGAGAGAGAGAGAGAGAGAGAGAGAGAGAGAGAGAGAGAGTGGGAGAGTACAGAGGAGGGGCACAGAGATGGTGAGAGAGAATCTCAATCGTGAATTAGTAATCCAAAAGCTCTGAAGAAACAAAAGTCCAGGACCAGATTAATTCTACTATAAACTTAAAGAAGAGTTACTCCCTGTTCTTCTCAAAGGAATTGCAACTTCATTCTATGAGACCAGCATTAACTTGATATCAAAATCTGAAAACTAGTCCACTAAGAAAAAAAGGACAACCCCATATGTTTAATGACCATAGATGCAAATATCCTAGAGAAAATACTTGCACACTGACTCTAATAATACATTATGAAAAAAGTATTCACCGCAATTGAGGTAGATTTATTCCTAGTTTGCAAGTATAGTCCAATATTCACAAATCAATTAACACGTTACAGTACACCAATGAGGTAAAGGAGAAGAGTCACATTATACTTTCAACAGATGCAGGAAAAGCATTTGAAGAAGTACAACATCCATTCATGATAAACACCCTCAGCAAATTAGGTTTAGAGGAAAAATAACTCAACATAATAAAGGCCATGTATGAAAAACTCATAGCTAAAATCTTTTTGAATGGGGAAAACCTGAAAGCTTTTCCCATAAGCTTAGGAACAAGACAAGGATGTCCACTCCCACCACTTTTTTATTCAGCACAGTACTAGAACTCCTAGCCACAGCAATTAGACACTAAAAAGAAGTAAAAGGCAATGGAATCAATAAAGAAGAAGAAAAATGTTCTCGATTTATAGAGGACATGATACTCTACTGTAGAAAACCTGAAAGATTCCACGGACAAAAGTGTGAGAACTGAAGAACGAATTCAGTAAAGTCATAGGGTACAATCAACATACAGAAATCTGTTGCATTTGTATACACTAATAATGAAGCCCCGGAAAGACAGATTAAGAAAACAATCCCATTTATAATTGGACCAAAAATATAAGATATCCAGGGGTAAACTCACACAAAGAGGTGAATAACCTATATTCTGAAATCTATTAAATAAGGTTGAAACTGAAGTCAACACCAAGAAATGGATAATTCCATGCTCATGGATTGAAAGGGCAAATAATGTTAAAATGTCCATGTTACCAAAGCGATCTACATATTTAATGTAACCCCGATGAAAACACCAACGGCATTTCTCACAGAACTAGAACAAACAGTCCTAAACTTTATATGGGACCACCAAAGAACCTGAAGAGCAAAGCAATCTTAAACAAACAAGCAAACAAACCGACAAACAGAGAAACACTGGAGGTATCACAAACTCCAGATATCAAGTTATACTACAAAGCTGTAGTTATCAAAACTGCATGGTACTGGCACAAATTGGAACGTAGACCAATGGAACAGAAGAGAATACCTAGAAATAAACCCACAAGTATCTGGTCAATTAATCTTTGACAGAGCAAGGAGCATATAAATTGGGGAAAAGGTATTCTCTTCAGCAAATGGTGTTGGAAAACTGGACAGAAATATGGAAAAGAACGAAACTGGACCACTTTCTTACAAAACACATGAAAATAATCCAAAATTGATTAGAGATATAAATGCCGAACCTGAAACCATAAAAATCCTAGAAGAGAACACGGGCAGTAATTTTTTGACATTAGCCAAAGAAACGTTTTCTAGGTATATCTCCTGAGACAAGGGAAACAAAAGCAAAAATAAACTATTGGGATTACATCCAAATAAAAAGCTTCTGCACAGCAGTATTGTTTTCTATAGTCGTAGACTACAAACAAATTAAATACACAAAAACAGGGGACAGATTAAATACCTCTAATGCAGGCAGGGTAGGATATACCATGAAGTATATTTAAAAAATAATGTCCCATTAGACCAGACACTTTAATTTTTAAGAGGGCAACCCTCATGTCATACCTTTTCACAATCACAAAAACCATGTATCTATAAAATGGGGAGCTCTAGATAATATCTTGGTACCAGCTATATATATATTTCTTTCATGTGAGATATGCATGTTATATAATTTGAGATTCTGGAAAAAAAAAAACCCTACAAACTGTTAAAAGTGGTCTTCTTCTGGGGAAGAATAATGGAGGCCTAGCAAAGACATAGATTTCCTTTCATCGAATAACTTGTTTTGCTACTATATGAATTTTTACCATGTGTATATTACCTTTAAAAAGCTCATTAAAGGAAAAAAAAAAAGATTTCCTTAGGATACGTATAGGGAAGTTTATGAATGTGACCATAACACTCCTCTGATATTTCAATATTGCAGTTTGGATCCCAACTTCCTCCCCTCCCTACTCTGCACACCATTTATCCCCTCCCTCTATTCAGGGTCACTAAACCCTCTTTTCACATACAGGACAGCGCTTCCGGGACTACTGTGGTCCTTACTGTGTGTTCCCCATGTTGTCAAGGCTCTCACTGCACTTGAGTTTCATCATGATCCAGAATCATCTTACATTATATAGTTCTTATAGATAAGCTTTCAAGGCTTGGCCTCTTAGGAAATTAAACTACCTTTCATATTTCTTCAAAAAAATCTTACTGTCTCAGCTGACAACGCTTAGAATATGGTAAATTCTCCCACGATTGGCTAAAGGACCCTCCAGTTGAATTCAAATGCTCTAGTGTTACTCTGGGTTGAATTCACAGGAACAAAAGTCTTTATTGAGCCCTTTGTCTTCAGACCCATTCCTTCCTTTATTTCTCAATTGAGCATCAATTTATTGAGTGTCTATTTTATTCCCAAATTGTAGGAGGTGCTAGAACTTCATGAATGGATAGTCCTGGTCCACAGAAATATTAAGTCCTATTGGAGACATGAAAGTGTAAGATGTGTTGGGGTACCTGGGTGGCTCAGTTGGGAAAGGGGCCGACTTCAACTTGGGCCATTATCTCATGCTCTGTCTCTCTCTATCCCAAAAATAAATAAACGTTGAAAAAAAAAAAAAAAAAAAAACCACGATGTGGTGAAAAATGGTGATTACACTTACCAAGGAGGGCACTGAATAATATATAGAATTATCAAATCGCTATTTTATACACGTGAAAGTAAACAACAGTGTATGTAATTTATACTTCAATAATAGAAAATTAAAAATGAAAAAAAAAAGATCATCTATTACCGTTGTTGTCTGGGAAATAAAAAAAAAAGAGAATAGGTTAGATATTTGATAATTATTTTAGCCTGCCTTAAAATATGTACCAATTAAGATGCTGCATCAAAACATACCCATGGTGATGGGAAAGACATCTAGGTATAAAACAATAGGGCATATTAAGGAATTTGCTGATAGTTGATCATGAGGGAGTCTAAGGGCATGAACAATTGGCCCAGTACCAGTAAGGAAGCAAAGGTGGGGCAGGGTGTGGATGGGAAAGGTGTTTTCTCTCATGCTGCAGTGTGGGGGAACCACAGCTTGGAAGGCAGTGATGTAATAACTTTTGCATGTTACAAAGTCCACTCTAAGCGGAGTAGAGATATGAGCTCCATCATGAGGCTCCACGGATGCCAAGCAAAGATACTGAAGGGTGCGGCATAGAGGAAATGTGGTTGCCATAGTATCCACAGAAGTGAGTTACTAATTGAACCATACTGGTGAGGGAATGAAAGGAATTACACTAGGATAAAGAATAAAAAATGGAGAAGGAAATTTTGGGAACATGTGCTCGTTTGTGGTTCTTTGTGAGATGACCTCTTCACAAAGCGTAGGGTACAGTCAAGAATTGGAATGAGTCAATTTCCAATTTTTACTTATACCCTCTCCCTACATTCAGTGTGATTTTTCTCTACTGTGTAATGCCTGAACCTCTTGTCTCCGTCCTACTCCAACCTTGCCTAATTAATATCTACTCGCTCTTTAAGGATTAGTTAAAGATACCCACCCATCTAAAAGTCCCTTACAACACTTCATCTCCTTCCCCTGAAGGCTGAGTTACATGGATTTTCCCTTCACACTCTCCTCATGCTCCGTGCATCTTTGGACCATTACACCATAATATCTGTCTACCCTACATGATCGTAAGCTCCTTGTGATTGTAAGCGCCTTGTGCATAGGGTCTACTACCTCATCTCTAATGTCCCAAGCATATAGCACGGTGCTTCGTAGGACTCAGTTGGCTCTCAGTGATTGCCGAATGAATTAATGAATCTAGAGTGGGAGTAGGAACATTTTTGTCTCTCATACTGGGGTTGGGGTTGAAAGTTGTGTTGAAAGGTGTCATTATGAGGTCTGAGTGAGAGTTTGAAGCTGTCTACAATCTACGTTCTATCTATGAAATAAGTGCCATTTCCCAGGGAAAGGTGAAAAAGATAGGTTGAGGGAAATGATGGAGGTATGGAATAGCTGCTGTGGGGAGAATACCGCTTAAGATTGGCAAGAAGCTGTGGGGGTATGTTGACATCCGCAACCATAAAATTAGAGTGAGTGACCCTAGTGACTGTGAGTCCCTGTAACAGTTCACTGGGCTGAGTGGCACAGAGGATGGGCTGACAGAGTGGAGGACTCAGCCAAGCTTCAAGGCCAACAAAGCAGATGCAGCAGAGGACTAGGACGTTCCAGCACAAAGTGACATACTGAGGTGTATACACTGCATTAGGAAGGGAAGTGGAGCCACAAGGGATGATATGCAGGGAAATGAGAGGGAGAAAGGAGGGACCACAAGTCTCTATCGGGCTGAAGAAGAGAAGTTACGAAGTCAAGTAGTGAGACACCTGTTTAGGGGAGGTTATCTTCTCAGATATTGGCACGTTAAGTTTGACATTCTAGCAGGAGACATCTGGAAGATCATAGAGCTCAGAGTACCGTCATGGAAGTTAGCTACGGAGGAAACTGACTCTTAAGGTTGTGGGAGCCAGAAAATTTAAAGAACCCTGAAGCTACATTGCTAGAGCAATTTTACCAGGATTCTGAAATTGCCCACAACAGAGGTAGGAGCAACATGAGAAGAAAGAAGAGTAGGAAGGGACTCAAGAAATTTCCATGAAGAGAAGGGTAGCACTCTGGGATTGAATAGATGGACTAAGGAGGTGAAGGCAGGAATTTCAGGGGAGTAGAAAGATCATGGCCTGGAGGTGGTAACAAAGGGCCTGTAGATCACTATCCAGCCTCTCCCCTAACCCTGAAGGAATTTTCTCTCTGCTGGAGCAATGTCTCCAACCTCTAGAACCTACACAGCATTTATCTTTGTTCCTCATTCTGGCATCTTGATTCTGCTTGCTGAGACATCTCTTAAATGGAGTCCCCAGTCTGATTCTTTTTTTTTTTTTTCATGGGCATCACTACATGTCCCAGAATGTTATGACATCAAATCGAATATGGCCTGTTTTTCAATCCTTCATGTGACCAATGGGACCAAGTCTACTGGACATAGACTGAGTTTCACTCCAAATGATGATGGACTCAACATGCTACTTTGCCCATGAAATATACTTGTATCTTAGAAGATCCTCCCAGAAATAACAGTGTTACCCAACCCACCCAGCAGAGTTGGCAAGTAAGGCAGCCTGCTAAGAACACGTCAAAATGCAAACATGTTTTCTCGTGCTGCATCTTTTAGCAGGTAGGCAGGTAGTCCAAAGTCAAAGAAGTAAATTATTTTAAGTTAGGGAATTAAAGGAAGGTAAACTGCCATAAACGTATTTTAAACTTTTGGGAGAAAGGAGTAGAATATGAGTGTCATAAACTCACAATCATTCATACAGGACATCATACATATATTCCAGGAATTTTAAGATAGTAACATGTGGTTCATATGGTAGAGAAAGCTCCACTATTGCCACTCCCTTTATGCTCTGCCAATAACGTGGTCACCATGAAAGCTGCCTGACACCTACGAAAAAACCCAATTAATAACAGATGATAATGGAGCGCCCATGAAATACTATGGTAGACATGTGTGGGCAGAGGTTAGGAAGCCCAGAACATGGTCCCTGCCCTTAAGAAACCTGAAACGTAAGGGAAAGTGAAGTGAAACCAATAAGAGTTAAAACCTGTGCTAAAATAACTGGTTGACTTCTAGTCAGCATCAAGAATCAAACATGTTATTTCTGTGGAACTGTGAACATCGCCTCTGTGTTAGAGAGTTCTCTTGAGTTTTACACTGTTGCGAAAAACTGGCCTTTTCTGAGCCTGGGCAATTCCCAAACTTGTGCATTGTGACACAAGCCTGTCAGATCAGAGGGCTCCTTATATGCTGCTTCCTGCAGAATGAGCTGGCAGTTTTATCTGTCTTCCACACCACCTGGCTTAGCAAATTAGATCATATTAGGGCTATTGTCTCAGAGACAATAAGAGGCATCTGTAACTGAAGGAGACCATGATGATATCTTCTAAAGAGACTTTAAAGAGTAGAAAGGTCAACAAGACGAGTATATCTATCATCAGTGTTTTTTTTTTTAATCCATCGTTCTCTTCCTCTGTTATACATGCTACCCTTTAGTAAAATATATAAAATCAACACATTTCTTTTATCTTGGCACAGAGTGTTGTGAGAAAGAGTAACTTGCATTATGCAGCACATTTTTATGTACAAAATCCTTCTGCATATATGAACTCTTTTGGTTCTCAAAGCAAACACTATAGAAGTAAGAATTGTTGACACAATTTACAGAAGTTCATTTGGGGTTTCGGCTCCATTCACTCCACCACTACAGGTGAGGAAACAGTTACCTTTCCCACTTTGATGAGCTTGAGTTCCCCTCCTTATAGATCAGACAATCTTGTTCTAAATGTCACCACTCTTTCGAGGCTCTGCCTCTCGTACCTGCCAATTCTTTCTACCAATTCTCTCCATGCAATTCAATTCAATTCAATTCAATTCAATTCAATTCAATTCAATTCAATTCATTCAGTACATTCGATTCAATTCGACTCAATTCAAATCAACTCAATTCAACTCAACTCAATTGGTAATTAACAAAGGCTACCCATAAGTCAAACTGTATACTAGGAACTACAATGACCAAAATGATCCCCTCAAGGAGTGGCCAAATTATCTAGGGAGACAGGGACGCAAATTATTACAATAATGCAAAAATTACCGTACAGGGCACTGCACTTGGTACCACAAGAGTTCCAAGAAGGGAGTAATGAACTCTGCCTGGTGGGATTAAGTAAGTAATGGTTGCGGCAAATTTGAAATATGAGTGATTAGGGTAGAGAGAGCTTCTCAGGCAGATGCAAACTTACTTATGCAAAGGTAAAGAAGGGCGGAACCGCAGGAAGTTCAATCTACTTCCTGCACATAGCAACATCCTATGTAATTGGAGGAAAGCAGCACAAAAGTTACTTGATGGCCACTGACTCAAGAGGTCAGAAGGCTACTTCCTCACACCCCTAGACCTCTAGTTCACAACTTCCTTCTCCACAAACTTCCAACTGTTCCCAACCCTTCTTCACTCTGGTCTTATAACTTTGCCTATTACCGCACTGAGAAAACCAGGTCAGTGAAAAGAGAATTTGCAAAATCACCTATCGCATCTACCATTCCATCTACATCTATTTCCTTATGCTCTGCTTTCACCAACATTAATATGAAGGATCTGTTCATTCCTCTCTGAGCCAATTATCTTTTGGACACTAGACCAAAGTCACTCTTGCCCTGTTAAGAACATTTCTGTCAGCAATTCTCCCCCACTCTGCCATATCATCATTTCCATCAGCAATATGGAAATTACAAAAATGCTTCTATTTTCAAATTTTAGAAAGAAAAAGCAAAGCCCTCTCTTGACCCTGCTCCCTTCCCTTTCCACTGCTGCCTCATTTTTTTCTCCCTCATTTGGTCACAACGCTCCTTGAAAGAATTGCCTTACTCCCTGTCTACAGTCATTCTCCTCCAATTCTCTGTTGAATCCACTCCCATTCGGCTTTTCCCCGGTGATACTGAAATGGTTCTTATCACATGTCAATGACATCCACTTTGCAAAACACAGTGATTATTTATATTTTAATAATTTTTAAAGTGTATGTATTCATTTTGAAAGAAAGGGAGAGTGAGCAGGGGAGGATATGAGACAGATGGAGGCATAGAGAGAATCCTAAGCAGACTCCACACTGTCAGCATGGAGCCCTACCTGGGGCTTGAACCCACAATCCAATGGATCATGACCTGAGGTGAAACCAAGAGTCAGAAACTTAACCAAGTGACCCCCCCCATGTGACCCTGATGATCATTTATTTGACCTCATCCTATTTGGCTTGCCATCAGCACTTGACCAATTTGATACCTGCTTCCTTGAATCACATTCCTTACCAGGCTTCCTGGACTCGAGACCCTCCTCATGTCTCGCCTACTCCTTCAGTGGCCACTGTGTCTAGTTTCCTTCGCTAGGTTTTCCACATCTTGCAGTACTTTTAGAGTTAGAGACCCCAGAGCCCAGTCCTTGCATGTCTTCTCGCTCATCCATTCTCACTCCCTAGCTGATCTCATGTGATCGCATACTAAGTAATCCAGCCTAGAGTCCACACTAAACTTCTTGCTTTAAACTCCAGATGCCTATATCTAACTACATTCACAAAAAGGCAGCGTGGATGTCTGATAAGCATCTCAAAATCACCATGTTAAAAGAGCAAGTCCTGATGTTTCCCCTAAAACCCATGATCTCTAACAGACAACTTAAAACTACCACCAACCTGTGGTCCAACCCAAAAAAACAAAAACAAAAACAAACAAACAAAACAAAACAAAAAAAAAAAAACAAACAAACTTGGTGTCATGTTTTATATCTGTTTTTCTTATACATTTTATTCAAACCACAAGCAATCCTATTATATCCACATTTATATTATACACATGGTCATAATTTTCTCACTATGTCCCCTTCTTCCATCCTTAATTCAGGATGGAAGTTATTTCAGGATTACTATAGTAACCTCCTTATTTTGTTGCTGTTCTTGCTTGTATGCTTGCTTCCCACTCCATCCTGCTCCCCAGACATTAGTCAGAGTGATTTGTTTAACCTACAAATTAGGGTCACCTGGGTGGCTCAGGTGGTTAGCCATCTGACTCTTGATTTTGGCTCAGGTCATGATCCAGAAAGCATGACGTCATGGGGTCAGAACCTGTATTAGGATCTGTGCTAGGCATGAATTATGCATGGAGCCTGTTTGAGATTCTCTCTCTCTCTGTCTCTCTCTCTCCCCTTGTCTCTGTCTTTGTCTCCCTCTAAACCCCTGTGGGCACTCTCATTAAATTAAATAAATAGACAGACAGACAGACAGATAGATAGATAGATAGATAGATAGATAGATAGATAGATAGATAGATAGATAGATAGATAGATAGATAATAAATAAATAAATAAATAATAAATAATAAATAAAATAAAATAAAACTAAGGAAAATATCAATTTGGTCAGACTACTCTACTGACTTTCCATCTCATCGAAAATAAAACTCAAAGTCCTTATAATGACTTTCACATTCTTCATGATATGCACCCCACACATACCCTCTGTGACTAAACACCAAATGAGTAAATGAGTGAATGGTTGGTAGAGAAGAGGAACATTAGATTAACCTTATAAATTAATCAGATGGTGAGCAACGTTCTAACTAAGCCAAGAAGTGTCTTCAGGTTTACTTGAATACAATGGGTAGTCATCAACGTCATTCGGGCCCAAAAGCTATCTCCTGTTAACTGTTTCTAGGATCCAATTCATATGTCACCTTCTACATTAATCCTCACTCTTTACCAATCTCCCATTCCCATATGAAATCCATCCAAAGGAAACTTTGCCACTCCTTTAATGTGTCACATTTTCATACTTCCATGGTTGCTCTCTCTCTTTTTTTTTCCTGCCTGCAATGCCCTTCCTTACTCTGTTGATTTGAAATATGTCTTCTCTAGAAGACTCACTTCAAGTGACTCTCATTTTTGTAAAGCACTCCCTGGGTGCCCTAGAGAATCATGTGTTTTCTTCTTTGCAATTCCAGGGTGCATTTATCCACCTCTATTACACATGTTATCAACTCAGTATAGTTAATTTGTTTACACAGTGGCAAATCCCTAGATAACGAGGTCCATTATTAGTTCTAGATAAGACCTCTGTTCTTTGTATACAGTGCCTACAACCTAGTACGTGCTCAATGCATGCTTGATGAGTGGAAATGAGGCAGGAGAATAGAATGAAAATTAGTAGAGGGAATATATATGAGAAACCAGGAGAGTCAAATGTTATCAAAAACAAAAGAAGAGGTAGTTTCAAGAGGTAAGGAGTGGTCCGTTCTTTAGAGTTTTGTGTTTTGTTTACTTGAGTTTGAAATAAGCTACAGGTATCATTGCATTTACCAAGTAGGAGGTATGTGGAAATAAAATAGTCAATTTTCAGTAGCATATGGCAGAAATTACCTTACATCCAAGCAGTGACTTAATATGAGGAATTATGTGTTCAAACCATAAAGAGAAGTGTTAGTTAATTGGGGTGTACACCGCACTCCCAGAATCCAAAGACACCCTGAAGAATTGTCTTGGCAGAATAACCCCAGCAGACTCACTGGTCTGTCCAGGCAGACTCACTGGTGTTCTTGGCCTAGGGTATCACTAGGTAAGAGTCAAGGGTCAGTAGGTTGGGTTCTTATCTGGAGAAATCTACTTCTGAGATTATTTCGGTTTCGGACAATTAAGTTCCTTGCAGTTATACAACTGAGGTCTTCATTTTCAGATTGTGGGATGGCCAGCCAGAGAAACTCTCTGCTTTGCACGCGTTCATGATGCATGGGTTCATGATGATACTAGGTTGATCCAGAAAATCTGTCTCTATAATAAACACGACTATAGAAATGGTCTCTCTTCATATTCATGGGTTGTCAGCATTAAGATATGGAACGTTGGGGCCATTTTTTTTTCTTTACAATAATATCTACCACATTCTGTTTTTTAAAAAAAACACAGCTGTAGAACCAATAGATAATACTTTTCACCTTCTGAATTACTAAGATTCAACAGACAAAATTTCTGTTTGTCATATATATATATAATATATATTATAATATATAATATATTTATATTTATTTATGTTTATATTAATACATTTATATAAAATATGAATGTATTAGTATAAATATATTTATATATTTATGAATGTTTTATTTTATGTATGTATGTATGTATGTATGTATGTATGTATGTATGTATTTATATATTTATTTATTTATTTATTTATTTATTTATTTATTTATTTATTTATTTATTTATTTATTTTAAGAAATTGGCTCCCATAAATGTGGACGCTGACAAGTTCCAAGATCTTCAGGATGTGTTGGATAGCTGTAAACCCACGAGATCTGAAGGCATAGTTGTTGTCCAATGGCTGGCAGGCTTGAATCTCAGGTAGAGCTGCTGTTTCAGTCTGAATCTGGAGAAGAGGCCAATGTCCCAGTTTAAAGACATTCAGGCAGGCAAGAGTAATTCCCTAGTATCCCTGGGAGAATCATCCTTATTGTATTCAGGCCTTCTCACTGATTACATAAGGCCCACTTACATTAGGAAAATAATCTGTTTTACTCACTGTACAGACTCAAGTATTTCCCATCACAAAACACCAGAAAAACGTTTCACCAAGCATCTGGACCTCTGTGGCCCAGTAAAGTTGACACATAAAATTAGCCATCATATCTTCCAAATTTCATGCAAGCGCATGAAGCGGATGAACCTAAGCCCTATCAAGAACCCAAGCTACAGAGGCACCAGGCAGCTTGATAAGGTGCATTAGCACAGCGGCTTTCAAATATTTTATCCCCAATCTACTGTAAGGAACACTTATTTCGCCACAGCCCAGTATAAGCATACACATACACATACACATACACATACATACAAATAAATGAAATAAACAACAATTAATGAATTATTGGTTATCCGTACTAAGGGTAAATGTACTTTTATATTTTCTTATTGGTTCTCTTTATTTTAATCCATTTTTCCCTTGATCCACACCTTCATGACCTTCCAAAAAACAAGGCGTCATTAGTAAGGTGTACTGATTTTGAGGGTTAATCTTTGGGAAATAATATTCCTTCAGTTATATGTTTCGCAATGTCTGACATGCAATACACTCTTTGTTAAGTTGAATTGAATACAGAAAATGGGCTTCCAATTCAGTCTTAAGACACACTAAGGAAATTATGAATACTTTTATCGTGGTAGGTCCATAACTATCGAACAAAATGAAAAAACAGGTACCAAGAGATGCCCTTTGGATATCTCCAACCCTATTCAGGAAGGCTAAGATTACAAGCCCACTGAAACACAGGGGACCATTTCTTTCTTGGGGAAAATGACCAACAATGGAATGTTCATGTGCAAAGAGCAAACAGGACTAATTATTACAAAGAGGAGTTGAAGCATGTAGAAATTGTCCACTTCAATGCCACTTATAATTAGTGCTTGTCTCACTTGGATTATCATGTCAATGCATAAGGCACAGTTAGAAAACATTGTTACCCAACAATGGCAGCTCTCAGATTTCATGTTTCTGTTATACATCCCCATAGGTTGAACTGAGTCTGTGCAATATTTAAGGCCCTAGAGAAGAATTCACCCACTTTGCACCACTCACTCTCCCTGATTAAGCTGTTCTGCAGGGAAACGGCTTACTTTTTCAAATGCTTGCTTTTTGTTCCTTGGATAAGCAGCAGACATATTTCTGAGTGCAGCATTTCTTTTGAACTGTACTCATGACCTAAAGAGATTCTAGGGATCAGCTCAGGGTATCCACTTGAATTGATCTTCTTCATCTCTATTGCAACATTACTGGCAGACGTTCACAGTCAGATTTCATTCTTTCTGACTGAGAGAAACGGAGGAATTTGGCTTTCTGAACCAAGACCACATTATGGAATTGTCTGCACTCAGTTGCAAAAGATTGTGAATGAGGAGGAGACAGGGGCATTATATGATCCAGGATGTGAGGTTGTAGGGTTAGGTTATGGTGGTTGTAACCAAACCTTAATATTGCGTGGAGACTAGACAACCTTGAAATCCCTATAATGTGATGGTCTGGGGACTCTTACCATATAGATTGTCAAAAATCGTGTTATATGTCCGATACAGAAGCAATAGAACTCATTCACTTAATATAGATTTAATGAGCATATACTATGTGGTATTTAGAGCTCTACTCTTGTTGGAGAAGTGAATAAAGTACTCCAAAGATGATCAAAGGGGCTCAAACAGACTCTGGTCTCTAGCTTAGAGACCTCGCTTCTGGGTTCTTCTTCCTTTCTTTAGTGCATGTGCGAAAACCCCCACAGATAAGGAAGCTGACGACTATAAATTACCCTCCCCACTTGACTCTATGCTCAGACGTTTGGTGAGCCAAACTCTCTGTCCAAACTCTCTGAGTGCCACTTGGTTTTTCCTCCAGTGTTCCAGCCTGGTTCGAAAACATACTAGATTGCTGACCAGGAAACCCAACCGCACTGGCCCATTGTTGCCCCCGGTTTGGGAGAAGGGCGAGGTGGTGGCAAAGCAAAGGCTCGAAAGGGAGAAAGTGCATGACCTGCCTGAATTTCCTCAGCCTACTTCTCCGTTGTTTTAGGCAGGTCCTGCTCCATGGAACTGGTAAGGATGGGGCCCCGAAGTGTCAGGCATACCCAAAAGGGCGGAAGGGGGACATGATCAATCCCCAGAGGACTTAATAGGTGTCCCAGGTAAAAAATTTTGTGGAAGGAAATGTAAAGGACTCTGGTGTGCGTGTGTGTGCATGTGTGTGCGTGTGTGTGTGTGTGTGTGTGTGTGTGACAGAGAGAGAGAGAGAGAGAGAGAGGGAGAGAGAGAGAGAGAGAGAGAGAGAGAGAGAGAGAGGATGTGCAGCTAAGCCAGGGTTGCCAGTCGAGTTAGAGTTTGTGGCTTCATGGACGGGCACCCTTAAGGACCCCAAAAGTCTATGGAGTCTGAATGGGCTCCCCTGTGTCATTGTGAGAGTATAAAGTCGAGGGCAGTATCAGATCAGTTGCCCATCACAAGTCACAAAGCCGAGTCCACTATAGTCAAACCTCTCCTAAACATTCCCTCAGGAATAGGACAAGAGGAGTATCTGAATAGTCCTGTCATCTAGCGGTATATCCTAACTTTGTCTGTCTTTGTGACACCAAATATGAGAAAGAAATTAATAATGGGATGAAAACACAGTAAGCCTACGATTTTAGAGGTCGTGATCAAAAAATGTTAAAATGGGTTTTCAGGTTACCATGGGGTGACAACGACACCCAAGAAGTTAAGGAAATTTTGTGAACTAGAATGGCCCACATTCAATGTAGGATGGCCTACAGAAGGGACGTTAGATACTCAAATAGTGCAGCAGGTTTGGCTAATAGTCACTGGGAAACCAGGCCACCCTGATCAGTTTCCATACATTAACTCCTGGCTTGAAATTGCCCCAAATCTACTGCCTTGAAGTGATCATCATTAGCAAGCAGAGCCAGGCAAAGGTTTAGCCACCTTATATGGAGGCTCCCACAGGGAGCCAAAGAAGCAACCCACTACTCCTCTAATATTTGAAGGAGATATGGAGGAAAATATTGTATTTCCACCTCCTCATGACTCTTCAAGCTCTCTGAGCTTGAGACTCCTCCTGCATCTGTCTCTCCAGCCACAGCCAGAGTCAGTGCAGTTGCCACTGCAGTCAGTGCCCCCCATCTCCCTGCCGCTCTCAGACCCAGATAACCCACCCCAACATGGGCCAGCAGCCAGACTGCGCAACAGACACAGACCTAAAACTCTCCGAATGTATGTAACGGAGACAAGAGAGCCTGAAAGACAGAATGAGGATGGACCAGTCCAGACCAGCCATTCCATGATGTGTTATCTACCTTCCTCTACAACCGACCTCTTCAATTGGAAACACAACACTCCACCATACTCCGAAAAGCCACAAGCAATGGTTGACTTGATGGAGTCCCTCCTCCAGACCTACTGACAGACTTGGGAAGATTGTCAACAGTTACTCCATACTTTGTTGAATTAAAAATAAGGATGACAGAAACATGACAGTACACAGAAGATCACACATCTCCAGGAATCAATAACCCTACTGTCTGGGCTCAAGCTGCATCCCTGAAGAACCCCCAACATGGGATTTCACCACAGAAGGAGGACAGGGTCATGTCTGAGGATACCAGGAAGCCCTCCTTCAGGGAGTCTGAGCTGGAGTCAACAATCCCATGAACATGACTAAAATATCATCAGTCACACAGCACCCTGGGGAGTCTCCCGGAGACTGCTATGAAAGATTCTGTGAGGCGTACCATGTATACGTCCCGTTTGACCCCGTGGCACCAGAAAGTCAACAGATGGTAAATACCTCTTTTGTGGCACAGGCTGCCCCACATATCCGACGAAAACTCCAGAGGTTGGAGGGCTTTGCTAGATGAATATCACTCAGCTGTTAGAGGCCGTCAATGCAGTTTTCACGAACAGAAATTTTCAGCTGAAAGAGAAGTGAAGTCTAAAAAAGAAGGCCACCTTTCTCACAGCAGAACTAAAGAACAGATGCTGCTGTTTTTTAGTAGCATCGAAAAACCCCAACCACAAAAGGGGGGAAGCCCATAGCCCCCTTCGCAAGGGACCAGTGTGCATACTGCAAAGGCAAGGGAAACTGTAAGAATGTCCGAATTGGATGGGGACCTCAAAACCCAGCCAATATCTGGAGGAACCTCGAGGTGAGAACCTTCTTGATCTGGCCGGGGTAGCATTGGACTGAGGGGCACCAGACTCTTTCTTTCTTGGCCCCCATGAACCCATGGCTGAAATGAGGTGGAGGGCTGAACAATAAATTTCATGGTTGAAATACTTTTCAACTGGGGCTGAATACTCCTTGGTTACTTCCCTGGTAGCACCCATAGGCCAAAAGACAGCAACCATACTTGGGGCTACTGGGACACAGGCAATGCAACAGCCCTTCTGTCAAGCTCAACAAGGTGCACTTGGGGGTCACAAGGTCCGGCATGAGTTCCTCTACTTACTTGACTGCCTGATTGCTCTCCTGGGTCGCGATCTACTCTCCAATCTTGGGGCCCAGATACTTTTTGAACCCACTGGACACACTAGCTCCAATTAAACCCAAGGCAGAAGGAAACCCTGGTCTTGGCGATACCCCTGCCAAGGGAAGAAGAATGGAGACTATTCTGTACCCAGGCCTTACCTTGTCGCCCCTAAGAATTCAGGCTTACGTTACCCTCCCTATGGGCTGATGATAACCCGCCTGAAATAGCTTGGAATCGGGTCCCAATCATTGTCGACCTGATCCCTGCAGCTCAACCTGAGACACCAAGGCAGTACCCCCTTCCACTAGAGGCTACAATGGGCATACAAGAGCACCTGACCAAGCTCAGAGAAAGAGGTATTCTAACTGAGTGCCAATCAGTTTGGAATACCTCACTCTTGCCAGGCAAGAAGCCAGGAGGAGGACAACAACCAGTACAGGATTTGAGGGCCATTAGCAAAGTGACTGTTTCCTTACACCCAGTCATTCCGAACCCTCAGTATACTCTCCTCAGCCAAATTCCGTGGTCAGCCAGAAGGGTTGCGTGCTTCGATCTGAAGGATGCTTTCTTCTGCCTCTGCCTGGATCCACAAAGGCAATCATTGTTTGCCTTTGAATGGAGTGAGCCCGTTAAGTGTGCCAGATGCAGCTGGCCTGGACACTACTTTCCCAAAGTTTCAACAACTCGCCCATTCTTCTGAGGGAAGCCCTAGGTTCAGATCTCGCTGACTTTCCGAAGAAAACCGCAGGGTATGTCCTTCTTCAATACGTAGAAGACCTCCTTTCCAGTGACACCCAGGAAGACTGTATGAAAGGTACACAGGCCCTCCTACAGCTCTGATCCTACTTTGGGTACCAGACCTCTTGGAAAAAGGCACAGATTCGTTAGCAGGGCCAATACTTAGGTTCCCTCCTCACAAAAGGAAATAGAAAACGAGGACCGGAAAGGAAGAAAATGTGGCACCACACTGCCCCAGCCCCAAACAAAACGAGGCTTGTGTGAATGTTTAGGGGCCAGAGGGTTCTGTCGCATTGGGAATCCTCAGATGCTCAGCCATAGTGAGGTCCCTATATGACCTGTTGGGAGGACCAAACTGGGAGCCCCTTGCATGGACTGAGGACGTGAGGGCTGCTTTCACAGAAATAAATTTGGCTCTGGGACAAGCCCCAGCCCTTCGTTTGCCTGACATAGACAGACCCTTTAACTTCTTCACACGAAAGGGAGTGCTCACTCAGAGCATGGTGCCTCGGCAATGGCCAGTGTTCCTACTCTCAAAAAAAAAAAAAAGTTGATCCTGAGGCTGGAGGATGGCCCCTGTGTCTCAGAACTCAGAGCCACAGTCCTGCTCATCAAGGTTGCAGACAAGCTCACACTGGGCCAAACGTTTTATGTTAAGGTCCCACACACGGTCGTCTGGCTCACAAGCACCCAAGGATATCATTTCCTCTCCATTTCTCAGCTGACACAATCCCAAGGCCTTCTCTATGAGAACCCAAGGCTCACACTTGAAACAGTGTTCTCGAAACAGAACACTAAACCTGGCCACCTTCCTTCTCAAAGAGGAGGGAGAACCTGACCATGACTGTTCTGGAGTAGTGGATGAAGTCTACGCCAGCTTTCTAGACTTCCAAGACCAGGGTATAACAAGCCCAGAGATTACCCCGTTCAGCGATGGGAGCAGCTATTTAGAGGAGTGCAGCCAAAGAGCAGGGTATGCGGTCATCACACCACGGAAGCTCGGAAAGCCATGGACTTGTCGGAAGGATAGTCGGCACAATGGGCTGGACTCAGTACGCCTTAACCTGAGCCATCATCGTCAGCAAAGGTAAATGAGTTAACATTTACATCGATTCCCCGTATGGCTTCGCTACTGTGCATGTACATGGGGCCATCTATAAAGAAAAAAGCCTCCTTACCGCATCAGAGAAAACTATCAAAAACGAGGAAGAAATACTAAAGCTTCTTGAGACCATATGGCTACCAGTCAAAGTAGCTATCCTACACTGTAAGGGACCTCAGAAATGAGATGACCCCATAAATCAAGGAAATCACCTGGCCGACAAAACAGCCAGAGTGGCTGCCTGAGGTGACCTAGGTGACGCTCCTCCCTACACTCTAACTCTTGCGCCCCAGAAGGAAGCCTCCCCACCCATGTACACAAGTGAAGAAAGAAGTTGGGCCTCGACAGAAGTGGGCACACTAAGCAAAGACGGATGGTGAGTCTTGTCCCGTCATCTATGTGAAAGCACCTAGTGAAGGAAGATAACTAACTCACCCTCTTAGGGAAAACTGCTCTAGAGGTCCTCCTCAAAAGAACTACGATATCAGCCAGCTGCCGGTTTATGCCAGGCTGTCAGTGAATAATGTGTAACGTGTGCCAAAAACAATGCTTGCTCGGCTCCACGGCCCCTGCCTGGCTCACAAAGGATGGACTTAGGGGCGGACTTTACCAACATACAACCAAATAAAGGGATGAGGTACCACCTTGTAATAATCTGCACCAATTTGGGATGCGTCCAAGCTTTCCAGACCAGAATGGAATGAAGTCACGAGGTGGCCTAGGCTCTTCTATGGGAGATTGGGCTTAACCACACACAGTAATAATGGGCCTGCCTTTGGAGCGGACATTATACGAACCCTAACAAAGTCCCTTAACATTGCCTGGAAACTGCACACTGCTTAACACCCCCAGGGCTCAGGGAATGGTAGAGCAGATGAACTGCACCCTCAAGGAAACCGTGGCCAAGTTCCACCAAGAGACTAACCCCCATGGCCAGATTTGATTCGGCTGGTCCTCCTGTGTGCCCAATGCCCGCCAGGGGCACTGGGATTCTTCCCTTTTGAGTTATTATATGGGCGATCCTCCCCCCCCCCACTCCCAGGCGCACACACACACATTTAGGAAAGCTCCAAGGAGACTTAAACCAGATTGCAACAAGGAAATAAGATAACAGCTCCAGAACTTGGGGAAGTCCTAAACAAGTTAGAGATACATCACAGAGAGGGTCACAATTTCCTTAGGGACCCCGTTCACTTCTTTCAGCCAGAAGAATCGGTGTGGGTCAAAGATTGGAAGAAGGAACCTTTTATACCATAGTGGACTGGGCCTCACACTGTTATTCTAACAACTCCTACAGCCCCCAAAACTTCAGGTATCACCCCATGGGTCCATCACTCCACAGTTAAGAAGTCCAACTCAGAAGAACCCACAACCTGGCGAAGTGATCCAGATCCAGTCATCCCTCTTAACCTTCCCTCAAAAGGGAACTGACCCCTGAGGTTTCCAGCCCTGCTCCAGCCACACCATGGGAGATGGCTGGCCTGCACACAGCAGAAGCTTGAAGAATCAATGCGTGAACCAAGCCCAGGGGTTTGAATGCAACTCTGCCAACCCTTGCCCCTTACTGGTGTCATAAGCCTGGTCTTACTTCTTACTGTTGGGCTGATAGAGACCGTGCCAACAAGCTGGACATGGTGCAAAAGATGCATCCTGCGCCTCACATACCTTCTCTGGTTGGGAGGGTTACCAAGCATTGCCTGTGTATTATGATAACCGCTCTCACCCTCACAACTGCCGCTTATCCACTTTGCCCCCACAATTGTCATGGGACAATAAGGGGGTCCAGGGGGTTCAGCACCTTTCCCTCCTTCCACAAAGATTGCTACATGGGAAAAACACCCACTCTCTGTCAATCATCTGATGCCCCAAGTACTAAGTATTGGACCCAGGATATAACCAAACTATCAGTAACCCATGTCACAACAAGGGCCTCCAGAGAGGGAAGCGAGCTGGCTACACTTACTTTCCTCAATGGGGAATCTCGAACAGGGGAGGGCTGCACTACAGGGCCCTTCAAAAAGTTATAAAGCATACTCAGGATAGGGTAATACAAGCCATAAAGGTTACCACTCTGCCACCAGCGTACCAACGTTTGAAACTTCAGCCGTCAATCAGATGCCTACCAATTCCTCACTCCAGTATTGGGCCGACACTGCTCTACTAGTCCTCCATAAGATAGATAATCACATGCAAACCTGCTGGATGTGCTTGCCCCTCAGCCAGAGGACTTACTTAGCTACTCCAATCCATTTGACCTAGGAAGCTCCTGAAAACCTGAAAAGCAACACCTCTGTCTCAATTGGACCCCTGGCCACTAGGGTCCATCTCCCAATGCTGACAATCTAATCCGTACAGTCCCTGAATTCCCTCCCTAGGAAAAAGAGATAGAACCTTAATGAGGACTACAACCCTATGTTGCACCCTTGGGGTGTTCTATCTGTGTTCTAATTCGGCCTATCGATACTTAGAGGCCAACTGGACTCCGAAATGTTATTCCATCTTCCGGACCCCAGAGATATTTGCATACACTGAAGATCAGTTCATAACAACCTTTAGCCCCAAGTCTCATGCTAAACGGGCAGTCCTGCTACCCATTCTGATAGGGTCAGAAATTGTGACAGGAATAGGAACTGGATAAGGCGGCATAGGTTTATGCATAGGACTGTACCATAGATTATCTCAAGAGCTAAATGAAGACATGGAACGGGTGGCCGATTCTCTGGTAACTTTACAAAACCAAATAAACTCTCTGGTGACAGTAACCCCCCAAAATAGACAGGCCCCCGACCTCCTCACATCAGAAAATGGAGGGACTTGCAAATTTTGGGTGGAGGAATGCTGCTATTTTTTAAACCAGTCAGAAATACTCACAACTAAGGTTAAGGAACTAATAATAATAATAATAATAATAATAATAATAATAATAATAATAATAATAATAATAATAATAATAATAATTCAACATAGACAACAGGAAAGTAGCAATCAATGGAACAAATGAGATCTCACGGATTGGAATCCTGGCTTCCTGTCCTGGCGGGGCCCCTCTTCTCCATAATTTTATTTGTACCCATTGGCCCCTGTATACTGAATACCAGAATACATTTTATTGAAAACACTGTTGCTCGCCAAACTACTGCAGGCATCTTAGCCTTCTGAGGGTACCAACCTAAAAAACTGAAATCTGATACCTACGAAAAGGTTTCTTAAAAGGCATAAAATGGGATAATGTTGGAGAAGTGAATAAAATAC
This sequence comes from Puma concolor, assembly GCF_028749965.1. Lineage (NCBI taxonomy): Eukaryota > Metazoa > Chordata > Mammalia > Carnivora > Felidae > Puma > Puma concolor. The sequence continues at coordinate 408,838 of NW_028240124.1, read as the reverse complement.
TGCACCATAGATGGCCAGTGGGACTAAAATGAACTCTGGTCTCTATCTTAGAGACCCCACCTCCTGGTTCTTCTTCCTTTGTTTTCTGTGTGCAGGAAAACCCCCACAGATATGGCAGCTGATGACTGTAAATTTCCTGCCCCACTTGCATTCAGCGCTCAGACGTTTGGAGAAACAGGGTCCTCTGAGCCCGCCGTTCCACCAAGATCTGCAATCCAAAGAAGATCTCCGAACGCCACTTGGTTTTTCCGCCAGCGTTCCAGCCTGGTTCTGGCCATTATAAACACAGAAGTGAGCAAGACAGACCAAGTCCCTTCTTATACAGTATAAGGAGGCAGAGGACCATGAACTGGTAAACAAGTAATGAACAAGTGTACAAGGGTAATGGGGTGCTGGGACTCAACCAGCTCCAAGTTGTCGAAAGCAAACATATGCTATATCACCCATCTCATGTATGGATCATAGTTCTAAGTGTTGTGACATTTATAATTGATACACGTGATAACTGCCAGGGTATTTCCCCTTTTCCCAAGTTACATTTATTTTGAAGAACTTATGTGAGTGTATGAAAGATACTGGCGATTCCGAGAATCAGTAGATGCTGGGGGACCAGGTTTGAAATAGCAGCCCCAGAGGTCAAAAGACACAATATCCAATCATGTTTGTTTTTTTTTTTTAACAACTTCATTAATGTTTAACTGATATACACAAACTGTACATATTTAAAGTACGTAATTGGTGGAGCACCTGGATGGCTGTCACTTGAGCATCGACTCTTGATTTTGGCTCAGGTCATGATCCCAGGTTCGAAAAGACCTTTATTGGGCTCCATGCTAAGCATGGAGTCTGCTTAAGATTCTCTCTTTCTCCCTTGCCTCTCTCCCCCACTTATGAACGCTTCACCTCTCTCTCTGAAAAAAAAATCCCTAATAAATAAATTACTTAATTCATAATTAATAATTAATACTAATACTAATACTAATAGATACAATTACATAATTTGGTAATTTTTTGTCACATATCCACCAATGTATACATAACAAGGAAAAGAATATGTCTGTCACCACTAAAAATGTCCTAGTATCCCTGAGATATCCCTCCATCCCCCACGTCTTCCTGATTCCCATTCCTAGGCAATCTCTGGTCTGTTTTCTGTCCCTACATATTATCTTGCATTTTCAGGATACTATACAAATAAAATTATATAAGACATACTCCTTATTATTTAGGAGTGGGGGATTAACTTCTTTCACTTAGCATTTTGAAGATTATCCATAGTGTTGTGTGTATCAGTAGTCTGTTACTACTTTGTTTATCTGTTCACATGTCTGTGGACATTTGTATTATTTCCACATGTGGCGTATTTATTTATTTTTTTGACAGAGAGAGAGTGAGAGAGAGGGAGTGAGAAGGAGAGAGGAGGGTGGAAGGAGAGGTGGGGGAGAGATAGGGAAAGGGAGGTGGAGAGGGACAGGGAGATAGAGAGGGAGAGGCAGAGGGGGAGGGAGAGAGAAAGAGAAAGAGAGAGCAGAGGGAAAGAGAAAAGAATCTTAAGCAGCCTACATACTTAGTGTGGAGCTCCATGTGAGTCTCAATATCACGACCCTGGGATAATGACCCAAGCAGAAATCAAGAAATCTACCAACTGAGGAACCAGGTGCTCCTTAGTCTATTGAAAACAAAGCTTCTATAAACATTCATTTTTTTCTTTTCTTTTCTTTTTGTTTCTTTTCTTTTCATTTCTTTTCTTCTCTTTTCTTTTTTTTTTTTTTTTTTTTTGTATGATCGTATACTTTGATCGCTCTAGGGAAAATATTTGAGAGTAGATTTGACTGAGTCATAGAATAGGTTGCATGTTCAGCTTTTTAGGATACTGTCAAAATGTTTGCCCGGGTAGTTTTATCACTTTGACATTCTCATCAGCAATGTGTGAGAATTCCAGTTCTTTCAGATCCTAGCTAACACTTCGGAGCCCTGTCTTGATTTTAGACAACTTGTAGGCATGAAGTAGTAGTTGATCTCATTGTATCTCATTTATCTCATTGTAGTTTACCTTTGCATTTCCGCTCATGATGCTGAACACATTTTCATGTGTGTATCTGCTGTACATATATCATTTTTGGTAATGTGTCTTTTGAAATCTTTTGCCTATTTTTTTGGATTATTTGGCTTCAGAATATTGAATCTTGCGGATTGCCCATATGTTCTAGATATAAGTCCCATTTCACATAGATGATTGGTAAATATATTCTCCCAGTCTCAGTATTGTGATTTCAAAGTCTTGGTTCTTTGAAAAGCAAAAGTTTTAGTGTGATAAAATCCAATCATATTTTTTTCTTGTAATGAATCATATTGTTGGTGGTGTAGCTAAGAAATGTTTGCCTAACCGAAGATCATAATGGTTTCCTACTTTAGGTACTTTAAAAATGTTATCCTACTGTATTCTAGATTGCATTGGTTCTGATGAGAAGTCTTTTCCCTCCCTTTCCCTGGATGAAAGCAATTTGACTGTGGGGTGCCTTGGTGTAGTTTTCCTCATATATCCTGTCTTTGAAGTTCATTGACCTTATTGGAACTATATATTTTTAGTTTGCATCAACCCTAACAACTATAAATTCAAATTAGTTTCATTATTTATTCAAATTAGTTTTCTTGTCTGTGTTCCTTGGAGATACAATTGCATATACATTGGATTGTTTGCAGGCATATTTTGTCTGTGTGTTTCAAATCAGACGATTTCCATTGCTATGTCTTTAGGTTCATCAACATTTTTTTCTGCACTGTGTCTATGCCTTTAATTCCATTCAGTAATCATAGACCAGATTGCTTATTTTAGTCATTGCTTTTGTCATGCGAAGTTTGGTTTAGGTCTTACATACCACTTGCATGTTTCTTTTTAACATGCTCATTCTGCCCTATAATTTCTTGGATATACTGATAATAGTTATAATGACTATTTGAATGTTCGGATGTATAAATTATATCATTTGTGTAATTTCTGGGTCAGTGTCAGTTGAGTTCCCCTTCCTTACGTGTCTTATTTTCCTGCTTCTTTGCATGCCCGATAATATTTTATGGGTTGCCAAACATGGTCAGTTTTAGCCTGTCAGATGCTGGATACTTTTAGATTCCTAAAAATACCCTTGCCTTTGTTTTTGGACATAGTTTAGTTACTTACAAATAGCTTGATCTTTTCAGGTCTTTCTTTAAAGATATTTTGGGCAAGGCACAGGCAGCACTTAGTTTAGGGACAATTTTTGTCCAGTAACTGACACAAAAATCAAGTATTCTCCAAATGGCATGTACATTCTGAGGTCATCCACACTGGCTGTCAGGCATTATTCCTGACCCTGTATGTCAGTGGGTTTTGTTCCTTCCCCTGGTCTCAGTGTCCTCATACACAAGAGTTTATCAATATTCAATTGAATACTCAAGGCAGACCATCTGTTGATCTCTGGAGTTCTCTCTGTGAACAACTTTCTCTTCTTTGGTACTCTGCTCTGTGAAATATAGCAGTCTTCCTGAATCAGTGACTAACCCTTCCACAATTCAGGGAATATGTTGGGCTATGCCAGCTTCCTCCTCTCTATACCACAGACTCAATACCGTGCCTAGTCAATAAGTTAGGGCACTATAGGAACCATTTCACTTATTTCCCAATATCAGGGATCACTGCCCTTCACTGCCTGAGTGTGATGTTTTGAGAACAGCTTCTTATATATTTTGTCTACGCTTTTAGCTGCTTCCATAAGGAGTATAAATCTAGTGTTTGTTATTACATTTGGCTGGAAGTAGAAGTGTTAACACCAGTTTACATTTTAGTATTGAGTCTTACTTCTCTGCCTTTGTTCTTTTATCTTTTTTTCTCCTTTGATGACAGATTTAATGTGGACATATGGAGAATGGCCATTGCTAGACATAGGGAGAAACTAGCGTTGAGCTGGCAGATTGGAAGTATAGTTAGAAAAGAGAAAAAAAGGAAAGAATGAGAATATGCAGTCAAATCTTGAAGAAAGGAATTGATGGCGATTGTCAAAGCCATGTGAAATCCCAGCTCCCCCTTTAACACACATAATATTAGAATTGAAACTAATGTTTTCGTCTTGGAAAGCTCAATCTGCCAGTGAGCTTTACTAATTTTTACTGGTCTTCATAACTCCATAACAAAGGCCGAGGTTTGGAATTTCTCACCTTTGTTTCTCAGAGAGAAAACACACCAATGTCACCCAGAAAGCAGTGTTTGGGTGAAAACTAGGCGTTTTATTTATTTATTTATTTTCTTTCAATTTTTTTTTTTTCAACGTTTTATCCATTCTTGGGACAGAGAGAGACAGAGCATGAACGGGGGAGGGGCAGAGAGAGAGGGAGACACAGAATCGGAAACAGGCTCCAGGCTCCGAGCCATCAGCCCAGAGCCCGACGCGGGGCTCGAACTCACGGACCGCGAGATCGTGACCTGGCTGAAGTCGGACGCTTAACCGACTGCGCCACCCAGGCGCCCCAAAACTAGGCGTTTTAAATGATTTTTTTTTTTACTGCTTTCTTCACATGATTCTTTAGCAGTGTTTGCCTTGGAAGACAACAAACTGTGGCACAGAAGAAAACACACTGGACATGGAGTAGGAGTGTAGGGTTGTTGTCTAACACGGTCATAAACAAGTTATGGGGAAGGCACTTGACTTTCCTAGGTCTCAGTTTCCTCACCTGGAAATTGGAATAAAGACTGCCATATGAAGGGCCATTGTGAGATTAAATGAGATGATGCATGTGCCAGTTTTACAGTGTCTAACAGTTAATATTACATGCAAGGGTCTGGGTATTATTTCTTCTAGAGGGAGGGATTTGCATTTTTTTTTCAGTGGAAGGAAAGAGATGAAGATACAACTGGACTATCAAATAAGAGGTGGATTGAGGACTGGCTTACTGGTCTACCTCCTTATACTCTTTCACCATCCTGGCCCTGGGCTGCCTCCAAATTGAAGAATCAGTGTCAGAAGACCTGAGATTCCCCCGTAGGTATCTGACCCCAGACAGACTATTAGCCTGTCTTAGCTGTTCAAATGAGGCTAATGATGGCTATCATCTGTGGAGCACGTGTTCCGTGTTGTCAGGTGTTGGATTAAGCACCTTGCCAATAGTGTCATTTAATCTTTTTGACCCTTTCTTATTATTTCCATTTGATACATTAGGCAACTGAGTTTCAGATATGTTAAGTAATTGGTCCAAGATAACACACACACGAGTGGGGTGGCTGGGATGGGCACCAACTCTGCTCCTATGCCAACATGCATGCTCTCACCTATGTTACACTGCCTTCCCATGAGCGTGTTAAGGGTTTGGAAAGCTAAGGGCCACCCCTGATAAAGTAACGTGGAGTATTTTGGTGCCCTAGCTAAGGTCTTTTTCCCTTACCTTACCGAAAACATTTTCATATCAACTCAAACACTAGTCCCTGCGCAAGACAACTTTCCTTGAATTTCTCTTAACCGCATACACTGGTCAGAATATAAAAAGCAACGACCTCAGAACTTGAAAGTTAGCAATAGGAGGTGAATGAGGGAAGGGAAGCAAAACAAGAGTGACCCTGAGATGGTTATTATTTCGTGTCTACTTGAGTTGGCCATGGGAGGCCCAACATTAAACATTTTTTCTTGGGATATTTGTAGAGTGTTTCTGGGTGAGATTAGCGTTTGATTTGGTGGACTCAGTAAAGCACTATCGTCCCCAGTGAATGTGGGCAGCATTCAATCTCCTGAGGTCCCGAAGAGAACACAGGGTAGAAAAAGGAGGAATCCATGTCCCACCGCTTCTTTTCTCAGCCTTAGAAGGTGATCCCGCTTACAGGCAGAGCAGTGGGTAGGAGTAGTGTTGGTTCCCCAGAAGTGCCTTTGGTGCAACCACCCACAGTGATGTGATTTCCCTGCAGGACTGAAATGAGGGCCCATGTGCGGTTTTGGGTCAGGGCTAGCGTTGGAAGGGCGGAGCCAACGTATGGGTGGGCTAGACTGAAACTGTCTCAGGATCTGCTCCTCCAACTCCATCACGGGCGTGGAGATGTCATGGAGAGAGTGTGACTTCCACTCAGGATTTTCCCCAATGGTAATTGGCCCCAATCCGTTATTTCTTTTAGACGTCCATGCTAGGTGCCTAAGCGCCAGAGCCCAGGCCAGCGTTAGGGTTAGGTCCTAGCTACCTGCATGTAGATTTCCTGGTTTCCCAATACCATTTGATGAAGAGACAGTCTTGCCCCCATTGTTTTTTCTTGCCTCCTTTGTTATAGGTTAATTTGCCACATAAGCATGGGTTTATTTCTGGGCTTTCTATTCTGTCCCATCGACCTATGTGGCTGTTTTTGTGTCTCTACCCATACTAATTGGTTTACTTGAAGCTCTGTAGTACATCTTGAAATCTGGGCTTTTGATACCTCCAGTTATGTTTTTGTCTTTCAAGATTATTTTCATGATTCAGGGTCTTTTGCGGTGCCATACAGATTTTAGTATTAGTTGTTTCAGTTCTGTGAAAAGTGCCTTTGGTATCTTGATAGGGATTGCATTGAAACTGTAGAGAGTTATAAGTAATATGGACATTGCAATGATATTAATCCTTCCAGTCCATGATCATGGGATATCTTTCCATTTGTTTGTGTCATCTTCAATTTCATCATTGACTTATGGTTTTCACACTACAGGTCTTTCACTTCTTTGGATAAGATGAGTCGTAGCTATTTTACTCTCCTTCTCTTTTTGGTGCAAATATGAACGGTGTTGTTTTCTTAATTTCTCTTTCTGTGACTTCATTATTATTATATAGAAACCCTACCAATTGCTGTGTATCAGTTCCGTATCTGCAACTTTCCTGAATTCGTTTATTACTTCTTCTGGTTTTGGGGGGAAAGTTTTAGGATTTTCTATGCATATTCTTATGTCATCTGCGATAGTGACAGTTTAGCTTGTTTACCAACCTAGATGACTTTAATTTCTTTTTTCTTATCTGATTCCTGTGGCTAGGACTTCTAGTGTTATATGAAACAAGAGTGGCAAAAGTAGACATATTTATCTTGTTCTTGATCTTAGAGGGAAAGCTCTCAGTTTTTCACCATTGAGATGTTAGGTGTGAACTTTTTAATATAAACATTATATAAAATAATATTTTCATGTGTTGAGGCATGTCTGCCCCCCCGACTTTGTTGAGAATTTTTACCATGGATACATGTTAAATTGTCTCGTATGCTTTTTCTGCATTTATTGGTATAAACATATGATGTTTACCCTCCGTTTTGTTGAGGTGGGATATTATGTTGATTGATTTGATGAGCCATCTTTGTTTCCCTGGAATAAAAGCCACGCAATCATTTTAGTGTGTTGTTGAGTGGAGTTTGATAATATTTTATTATGGATTTTAAAGTCTATTTGGTTTGATATAGGTGTTGCTACCTGGTTCTGAGGTGGTGTTGTTGTTTGATGTTATTTTTGTTGTCCTTGTTGTTGTTTGCTTTCATGTGCATGGGAAATGTATCTCCATCACTTCACTTTCGGTCTGTATGTGTCTAGGTCTGAAGTGAGACTATGCTAGGCAGCATATGGGTGAGTGTTGTTTTTTATCCATCCTGTTACCCTATGTATTTTGACTGGAGCACTTCAGCCATTTATATTTAAAGTAATTGTTGACTGTTATGTACTAATTGTAATTTTGTTCTTTGTTTTCTGGTTGCTTTTGTAGTTCTCTGATTCCTTTTTCCGTACTCTCTTTCTTTTTCTTGATGAACTTGTGTTGTGCTTTCCTTGGCTTTCGTTTTCCTTATTTTTCATGTATTTTGTGTTTTGAGTTTGTTATCACAAGGCTTACATCTAACATCCCAAGGAAACAGCAGTCTATGTTAATTTGGTGGTCACTTAAATATACACACATTCAAGAAATTTAAGAAGACTAACCTTTGGGGCAACTGGGTGGCTCAGGCAGTTAAGTGTGCGATTTCGAGCTCAGGTCATGATCTCACAATACGTGAGTTTGAACCGCACGTTGGACTCTGTGCTGACAGCACAGAGCCTGGAGCCTGCTTCAGATTCTCTGCCTCCCCCACTCTCTGTCCCTCCCTGTTAACACTCTGCCTCTCTCTCTCTCTCTCTCTCTCAAACATGAAATAAAACATATATTTTTTAGTAAAATACAATACAAACAGTAACTTTTTAAAGTCCCTCCTCCATATTTTATTTGTATGTTGTCAGATTTTACATCTTTTTATTCATAATTCTGTAATATCTAATTATGATTTTCCCCGGTTAACATTCCTTGCATTGCTGATTCGTGGTGATAAACTTCTTTATCTTCTGTTTGAGAAACTCTTTATCTCTTTTTTTTCAAATGTTAATGATAATCTTTCCAGACAAAGTTTTTTGGGTCGTGGGATTATCCTTTCAGGCCTTTGAAGATACCATGTCACTCTTTCCCAGCATGCCAACTTTCTGCTGAAAAATCAGCTGACAACTTTAGGTGTTTGTTGAGATCTGTTTTTCAAATCATAGGTAACTTTTGCTTCCCTCTTACAACTTTGAAATTCTTTCTTTATCTTTAAACTTTGACATTTTAATTATTATGTGTCGTAGTGTGAGGCTCCTTGGTTTCATCATGTTTGGAACTCTGTGCTTCTTGTCCTAGATGTCTCTTTTCTTCCCTAGTTTGGAAAGTCTTCTGTTATCTTTTCTTCAAATATTTTTGTACCCCTTTTCCTTCTTGTGGAATCCCTAGTATGTGGATTTTTGCTCACTTGATATTTCCAAAGTATCCCTTAACTTATCCTTTAAAAAAAAATATTTCTGCTGTTTGTTTTGGGTGCTTTCCCTAAATCTGTCTTCCATATCCACTAATATGTCCTTCCTCATGCCGTCTTCTAATGTTGATTCCCTCTAGTGTTCTTTTTTTTCCAGCTATTATCTTCTTGAACTCTGATTGTATGTGTGTTTGGTATCTCTTAATTAAGGGTCTCACTTAGTTCTTGTCTTTTCTCTGCAGCCCGGCGAGCATCTTGACCATCATTAATTTATATTCTTTATTTAATTGAGGCAAAATGCTTACCTCCGTTTCAGCTCTTTTCTGGTTTTTTTATTGTTCTTTCTTTTGTAGCATATTTCCCTGTCTCTCCACTTTGCTTCTCTTTCTGCATTTGTTTCTATAGACTGGCAGAGCAGCTACTTCTCCTACACTTGAAGGAATTGTCATCTACATGATTGTCCCCCTGGGTAGAATCTGTGTGCAAGTTGGTGACATTTGCTGGCTGGCTGAAGCCGTGGCTTGCATGGACTGGGGATCCTGGGGCTTTCTACATAGCAGGCGCCCTGTCAGGATAGTTAAAGCTGAAGTGAACGCAGACTGTGGTGTCCCAGGATTCTGTGTGTTGAGGGTACCCTGGCAGGACAGCTGAAGCTGAAATGAATGCAGGTTGAGGCATGCTGAGGTGCTGTGTACAGGTACCCTTTACAGGGTGGCTAGAACATAAGCAGTCTGGGAGTCAGGATGTCCTTGATCTCTCTATGCAGTGGATTCCTGGGCAAGATAGGTGAAGCTAAAGTGCGTACAAGCTGAAGGCACCTGGGGCTATACATGCAGAGGATACCTTGCCAATATAGTTGAAGCTGAAGTGGATATAAACTAGTGTGTACCAGGACTTTCCACGGAGAGGGTGCCCTGAAGGGGCCGTGGGAGCTGAGGTGGGTTACAGTCCAGGAATGGCTCTTTTTATATGCTAGTTGCTCTTTAAACTGCATTGATTAAGGGGGGAAAAAGCATGTCGTGTGTGTGTGTGTGTGTGTGTGTGTGTGTGTGTGTGTGTGTGTGTCCAGTGCAATTGGGGCTTGTGTTATTGTGGGCCTGGAACTTACTGAGGCATCAGGCCAGCTGTAGCAACTGGACCCTGCTCTGGTCTATGCATTTCAGGTAGATGGAGAATGTGGGGCAGCTGGGTGGCTCAGTGGATCCAGTACCTGACATCAGTTCAGGTCGTGATTTCACAGTTCATGAATTTGAGAACCATTTTGGGCTGGATGCTGTCAGTGTAGAGCCTTCCCTGAATCTTCTGTCCCCCTCTTTCTGCCCCTGCTCTGCTTGTATTCTCTGCTTCTCAAAAATAAGTAAACAGGAAAAAATGTGGATGTAAAATGTAACCCTGCCCCTCTCCTGTCTCTATGACCCAGAGAGAACTCCTGCGGCTCCTCTGACGTTGATAGAGTTCTACTGCTCTCTTTTATATGACAGTTGTTCTTTTCAAACTGCCGTGTTTTTTTTTTTTTCTTTCTGTTTTCTGCCCAAGGACAGAGGAGTCTGTTTCTGGTCCTTCCCCAACTGCCCTTGGCAACATTAGGGGTGAGTGTTTCCTTTGTTACTGTCTCACTGTCTTGTGTTGTCTTTTGATTTTCTATGTTTTGTTAGGCACCATCTGTGCAGTCAGTCCTCAGCTCCTCAGGAGGAATTGTTATATCAATAGGTGCAATCCCCAGGGAGCTGGACAAATTGGAAGTATACCTTCTGGATGGTTCAGCAGAAAATGTAGTCAGGGAGTTCAGGCACAAGAGCACCTCGCTCCAGGGGACCCAAAAAAGGTGAGGTTTGGCTACTCATTACTGATAAAATCTCAATTCAAAGGAACTAGAGGAGGTGAAACAAATGGGGAACTTATTCAGAGGTCGACACCAGAGATACAGCAGACTCCCATCAAAGACTCTCTGTAAAGTGCTGAGAATACCTCCAGGTTTATGTAAGGAAAATGTGGGATAAAAAGAGGTAGGTACACACAGGTGTTCACTAAGGTCAGGTTGGTCATTGTCTTGGGCTTGAGGGTGGAGTCTTATTGGCTCAGGGAGTCCTTATTGCTAGAGGGGTAGTTTCAGTTCCCATGAGGTGATACTTTGCTTTCAGGATCCTAAATTAAGAGATAAGCTGAGCGTGGGGAGGGGGCGCCTTGGTGGCTCCGCTGATTTAGCATCCGAATTCAGTTCAGGTCATGATCTCATGGCTCCTGGTTTCGTGCCCCACATTGGGCTCTGTGCTGACAGCTCGGAGCCTGGAGCCTGTTTCCGATTCTATGTCTCCCTCTCTCTCTGCCCGTCCCCCAGTTGTGCTCTGTCTCGCTCTGTCTCAATAATAAATAAACATAGAGAAAGAGAGAAGCTGGAAAGAAAAAGTGAATCAATCAGAAAGTTTATGGTCAATGTGGAGGTAGTTGAAACCCTCTTTCACCTTGGAGGAGTTGAGTTCAAGGCCTTCCTACACAGCCATCTTAAACAGAAACTAGAATAGGGTCCCTCTGAATCCTACTTTGATTGGAGAAAGTTTGCAGAAATCCAAGGAAGGAGACAATAAAAGCAGGGAATCAGCCAGTTCTGTGTTCAAATCAACATAAACACCAGTACCTCCCCTGATGACAAGCGTGGCATGTACAGAAAAAGGCATAGAAAAGGCCTTCGCATTGGAAAAAGTAAAAACAAAAAGTATCTCGATTCTTTCATTTATTGATTTTTCAATTCGTATTTTGGAAAGAGAGAATGAGCAGAGACGGGGAGAGAAATAGACAGAGAGAAAGACAGAGAGAGAAGCTTAAGCAGGCTCCATAATTAGCACAGAGCCCCAAACGGGGCTCAATCCCCTGACCATAGGACCATGACCTGAGCTGCTGAAGCCAGCAGTCTGGTAGTCAACCCTGGAGCCATTCAGGTGCCCTGAAAACTGCCTCAACTTTTAAATCATGTGATTATCAACATGAAACAAATTCTAAGGAGTATACATCAGTTTTCTAGAACTCAAACATAATTAAATAAGCCCCAGAATACACGGTCAATATATAAACCTCAGTCTCATTTTTACACACAAGCAATGAACAATTAGAATATGAACTGTTTTTTTAAAGAACCATTTAAAACCACACCAAACATTGAAATACTTACATTTAAATCTAACAACCATGCACAGGATCTGTACATGAAAAGCCACAGAAGGCTGATTGGGTAAATCAAGGAAGATATAAATAAATGGAGAGATATGCCATATCTATCCATGGAAGTCTCGCTAGTAAGATGTCAATTATCAACTTGATCTAGAGATTCAACATAATCCCAGTCGACATCCCAGGATTTTTTTGTGGATATCAGGAAGCTCATTCTAAAATATGTGTGAAAAGACAAAGGAACGAGAACAGCCAAACAGCTCTGGAAAATAACCAAGTTGGAGAACTCATGTTTCACCATTTTAAGACTTACTATAAACGTCCAGTAATCAAGGTAGTGTGATATTGAAGAAAGATGGACACACAGATCAAGAGATAGAACAGAGAATCCAGAAACTGACCCCATACACAAGCATCCTCACCCAAATTCTGATAATGACATATAGCCAACCTAACAGAAAAAGGGAGATAGTCGTTCCCAAGTGTTACTGGAACAATTAAGTGTTCGTATGCAATAGTAATCAATTAACTAAGTATTTAATTTAACTAAGTGAATTTAACTAAGTATTTAATTGTTTAATCAAACGGTTCATTGATTAATTAATTAATTAAAAGAAGCCTTGACCTAAATTCATCACTTATACAAACATTTACTCAAATGGATCATAGATGTAAGTGTAATGTACAAAATTATAAAACATTCTTAGGAAAGAAGGAGTGATGTTGATTCATTGAATCATTCAATAAATACTTTTGGAGCATTTGGAATGAGTCTACGCCCTGAGGATCCACTAGGGAACCAAAGGAGCGAGGACCACTGCGCTCTTGGTGCAGGGAGAGAAGGGTGTAAAGACTGCCAGCAATAGACAAGGTGAAGCGAAATCTGGTCATCCTGTTCCTCCGCCTCACATTACCGGCTGCAGTTCTTTTTATTTCTTAATTCACATTTACTAAACTGTGTCTACACCATGAAAAGCTAATTCTACTTGTAGCAACTAATTGAAGCAAGAAAATGGAACATCCTAAATGATCAATAGCCGTGTTTAAATAAGTTATGCCCTGGGGCGCCTGGGTGGCTCAGTTGTTTGGGCGTCCGACTTTGGCTCTGGTCATGATCTCACGGTCCGTGAGTTTGAGCGCCGCGTTGGGCTCTGTGCTGACAGTTCAGAGCCTGGAGCCTGCTTCGTATTCTGTGTCTCCCTCTCTCTCTGACCCTCCCCCGTTCATGCTCTTTCTCTCTCTGTCTCAAAAATAAATAAACATTAAAAAAAATGTTTTTAATAAGTTATGGCATGCTATGTGGACTTTACATTTCATAGCCCTGCAGAACATTTGAGACCTAGCGAAATGCTCGTATCACTAGAGGACCAAATATGGGATTTACAGCTTCATAGCAAATTTTGGTTAATGCCTGTACATACCTCTTCCCTGAAGATTATCCACAGTGTTAGAGGTGCTTACCTCCACGGGCGCCTGAATGGCTCAGTCAGTTAAGCATCTGGCTCTTGATTCCAGCTCAGTTATGATTTCACAGTGTGTGCGATCAAGCTCCACATTGAGCTCTGCACTGATAACGTGGAGCCTGCTTATGATTCTCTCTATCTCTGTCTCTCCTCCCATCCCCCACTCTTGCTCATCTCTCTCTCGTTCTCTCTCTCTGCCAAAAATACATAAACAAAAAAAAGGTGTTTAGATGTGCTTATCTCCAGGTGTTTGACTTATGACCATTTTTCTTTCTTTCTTGTTTGTTTTCTAAATTTTCTGCAATAAACTTTAAGACCGCCGTAATCATAAAGTAACATTTCAAATAAATGATTTAGTCTAGTATCAGTTTAATAAATAAAATGTGTCAATTCATAAATTCATTAGGTCCATTCAACATGTCAAGGATAGTTTCAAACAGTCCAGTGTTATTCCTTCAGCAGACTCCCCTCCCACCTGATTTGACGTTGACTCAACCACTTCACCAAGAAAGATTTCTAAACTTTGACCATGTTTGAGTGTTTATAAAAGTTTCCGAAAGCATGCAAGACCTCCTCCTTGCCTTCAAGAAACTTTCAATATTTGAGGGTAGAAAAAACCCAAACAGCATACAAAGCACAGTGAGACTTCAAGGTCAAGTTTCATGTAGCAGGAGAAGTCCACTGAGTCGAGATGATCAGTAAAGGCATCTCAGAGGCATAGCACAAAGAATCTTAAAGGGTGACCAAATTTCTAGTTGGCAGACAGAAAGGAGGATCCATGTGTGGATCCTGAGAAACTTAGCAGAAGACCATGGTGGAGGTGATGCGGGGAAAAAGTTATAGAGAGGGAGGGATGCAAACCATAAGAGACTCTTAAATACCGACAACAGACTGAGGGTTGATGTGGGGTTGGGGAGAGGAGAAAGTGGGTGATGGGCATTGAGGAGGGCACCTGGTCCAGGTGGCTTCCCTGGCAATTTCTAGCAGACATTTATTTTTAATTTTTTTTTCAACGTTTATTTATTTTTGGGACAGAGAGAGACAGAGCATGAACGGGGGAGGGGCAGAGAGAGAGGGAGACACAGAATCGGAAACAGGCTCCAGGCTCTGAGCCATCAGCCCAGAGCCTGACGCGGGGCTCAAACTCACGGACCGCGAGATCGTGACCTGGCTGAAGTCGGACGCTTAACCGACTGCGCCACCCAGGCGCCCCAACTAGCAGACATTTAAAGCAGAGATAATAGCTAACCTTCCCAAGCTGTTCCAAAAAATGGAAATGAAAGGAAAACTTCCAGACGCATTTTATGAAGCCAGCATTACGGTGATTCATAACCAGACAGAGACACAGAAAAACAGGAGAATTACAGGCAAATATCGCTGATGAATAGGGGTGCAGAAATTCTCAACAAGATACTAGCAAATCACATTCAATAGCATATAGGAAGTATTATTCAACACGATCAAGTGGGATTCATTCCTGGCCTGCAGGGCTAGTGCCATATTCACAAATCAATCATTGTGCTACATCACATTAATAAAAGAAAAGATAAGAACCATAGTACATGTCAATAGATGCAGAAAAAAAGTATTTGAGAAAATATCGTATCCTTACTTAATACAAACCCTCAAGAAAGTTGGGATTGAAGGAAACTACTTTAAACATCATAAAAGCCATTTATCAGAAGCCCACAGTAAATATCGTCCTCAAAGCGGAAAACTGAGAGCATTCCCCCTGAGATCAGGAACAAGACAGAGATGTCCACTCTCACCCCGTTTGTTGAACATAGTGTTGGAGGTCTTAGCATCAGTAATCAGACAGTAAATGAAATTAAAGGTATCATCATTTGCAAAGATGAAGTCTAACTTCCACTTTTTGCAGATGGCATGACACTATACATGGAATTTCCGACAGACTCCATCAAAAGTCCGCTAGTACTGATACATGAATTTGGCCATGTTGCAGGGTACAAAATCAATGTACAGAAATTGGTTGCGTTTTATACACCAATAATGAAGCAACAGAAAGAGAAATAAAGAAACGGATGCCATATGCAATGCACCAAGAGTCTCAAAATACGTAGCAATAAACCTAACCAAAGAGGTAAAAGATCTGTATGCTGAAAACTATAGAAGTCTTGTGAAGGAAATTGAAGAAGATACAGAGAAAGTGAAAAACATTCCATGCTCGTGGATTGGAAGAATAAATATTGGCGAAATATCAATACGACCCAACGCAGTCCTCACATTATAGGCAGCCCCAAACACATTGCACCAGCATCCTTCTCCAAGCTGGAACAAGCAATCATAAAATGTGTATGGAAACACAAAAGACCCTGAATAGCCAAAGTAATGCTGAAGAAGAAAACCAAAGTGAGAGGCACCACAATGCCACACTTTAGCCTCTACCACAAAGCTATAACCATCAAGACAGCATAGTATTGGCACAGAAACAAATACATAGACTTAATGGCATAGTTTAGAGACCCCAGAATTGGACCCACATACGTATGGCCAACTAATCTTTGACAAAGCAGGAAAGAATATCCAATGGAAAAAAAGTCTGTTTAACAAATGGTGCTAAGAGAAGTGGACATCAACATGCAGAAGAATGAAACTAGACAAGTTTCTTACACCACTCACAAAAATAAACTCACAATGGATGAAGGGCCTGAATGTGAGTCAGGAAACCATCAAACCCTGGAGGAGAAAGCAGGAAACATCCTCTTTGAACTCAGCATCAGCAAGTTCTTAGCTGACACATCTCCAAAGGCAAGGGAATTAAAAGCAAAATGAACTATTGGGACATCATCAAAATAAAAATCTTCTCCACAATGAAGGAAATAATCAACAAAACTAAAAGGCAACTGACTGAATGGGAAAAGATGTGTGCAAAAGTCATACTGGATAATTGGCTAGTATCCAAAACCTGTAAAATGAACTCACCAACTCCACACCCAGAAAACAAAAAATCCAGTGAAGAAATGGGCAGAAGACTTGAACAGACACTGTTCTTAAAAAGACATCCAGATTGTCAAGAGACACATGAAAAGATGCTCAACAGCACTCCTCGTCAGGGAAATCCAAAGCAAAACCGCACTGAGATACCACCTCATGCCAGTCAGAGTGGCTACAATGAGCAAATTAGAAGACTATAGATGCTGGTGAGGATGTGGAGAAACGGGAACCCTCTTGCACTGTTGGTGGGAATGCATGCTGGTGCAGCCGCTCTGGAAAACAGTGTGGAGGTTCCTCAAATCAGTAAAAATAGATCTACCCTAAGACCCAGCAATAACACTGCTAGGAATTTACCCAAGGGGTACAGGAGTGCAGAGACATAGGGGCGCATGTACCCCAATGTTTATAGCACTACTTTCAACAACAGCCAAACTATGGAAAGAGCCCAGCTGTCTATCAACTGACAAGTGGATAAAGAAGTTGTGGTTTATGTATACCATGGAATACTACTTGGCAATGAGAAAGAACGAAATCTGGCCATTTGGAGCAACGTGGATGGAACTGAGGGGTATGATGCTACGTGAAATAAGTCAGGCGGAGAAAGACAGATACCATATGTTTTCATCCATGTGTGGATCCTGAGAAACTTAGCAGAGGACCATGGGGGAGGTGATGCAGGGAAAAAGTTATAGAGAGGGAGGGAGGCAAAGCATAAGAGACTCTTAAATACGGACAACAGACTGAGGGTTGACGTGGGTTTGGGGAGAGGGGAAAGTTGGTGACGGGCATCGAGGAGGACACCTGTTGGGATGAACACTGGGTGTTGCGTGGAAACCAATTTGAAAATAAATTACATTTAATGAAAAAGGAAATCCAGGGGTTGCTCTTACTGAATATGAGGATAGCTTTCCATTTTCAGCACTTTCTGAACGTGAGGTAGTACTGGCTTAAGGTGCATAGAGGAAAGTTTGGTTTGTGTGTTTAAGAAAAGGAGTTGAGTAAAGACAGAGGCCTCTCACATGTATCACGTTGACCTTGGCAAGTGTCTCTTCTGATTGTTACCATGACTTATCCCTTTTATTGATTCACATAGTTTGGTGTCATCCTTTCATGAGGAAGTGGATTTCAATTGATCATGGTAGGTGGTCCTTGTAATATTTTGTGAATTATTTGTGTATGTGGTGATGATGGATGGACCATGCCGGTGGCTTTCGAAAGCACTTACACGGACCTTGTAACACGTTTTCTACCCATGGAATCCCATACGGTCTTTTACTACCTTGTGTATGACTTACCTAAATATCATGAATTGGTAGGTACTGAATAGGTTTTAGTGGCACTGAGTGCCCTCATGGCCACTCACACAGAATTCGTTGACTCTTTGCTCTTAAGCACACAATGACTCGGTCTTCCTTAAGCTGCGTGAAAGTGAGCATGCATACTAACTAGGCAAACTGTTTGCTGCTGCTGTGAAGAACAGCTTCCTGAAGTGTGAGCTATAGCCACAGACATATGGACCCCTAAGCAAGGCACAGTATATCTGTATTCTTTGAAAGAGTAGAGTAGTTACTTCAATTTGGCTTTCAGTGCGTTGCATGACAAGGCATTTAATTAGCTAAAACCCTCTTACAGTCATGTTTGATTGCAAGTTGTGTGTACTCTCCACTGCGAAGTGTCATCTCATGATAGATGGAATTAATGGAGGTGAGGCATCAGTGCATTCACGTCGAGGACAACCCTCTTGAACTCGTCAAGAACTATGGGCCTTTTCAGGTAAGATTACGTGCAGGTCTTTCTCAAGGGCACAATCTTAAACACAGCCCAACCTAAGACAGCTTTCTGCATTCGGCAGTGATAGGATAGGCAACATTGTGACCTCACAAAGTGCCTGGTGTCCTAGCAACAGCGGTGTAACTCTCACAGCCTGCAGCCTGATTTGGCTTCATGGTAGGAAATTCATGAGGGCCTGGCGGAGGCGGCCAGACCTGGCAAGCGCGGGCGGCCCCTAGCGGCCTCACCTCCTGAGCCTCATGAAGAGGCGGTGGCGCAGGCCCCGGGAGGCCCTGGCCCCTGCTGCCCGGGGAGGAGCCTCTAGCGATGCAGCATGGGCCGCGCTGGAGGCGCCTGAGGAGAAGGTGGTGTATACGCAGTGGCAACCGTCGCCACTGTCGGTGGCCAACAGCAGCAAGGCGCTGATAGACGCTTTCAAGCTATTCGTGCCCCGCAGCACGGAGTTCATGAGCTCAGACGCGGAGCTCTGGAACTGCCTCTGTAGCCTCAAGCACCAGATCTCCCCCCGCATCCTGCGCAGCAAGGACGTCTATGGCTACTCCTCCCTCCTGGCCCAGGTCCCGGACCCCTGGCACCAGCCCCCCGAGGCCCGCCTCCAGACGCGCCGGCCAGCTGCCAGGAGGAGGCGCCACGGAGCCCGGACGGTCTCGGTCAGCCAGAGGAAGGTGCCGCCCCCGCCGCCGCTGTCCCTGGAGTACAGCAGCCCCCGCAAGCCCGCGGCCCCCGGGCCCTGCTCCGGGGGCCGCACCCTGGAGGAGAGTGGGAGGGCGGCCACCCCGACGCTGACCACCTCGCCCACCATCCGCGTAGTCGGCGACGTGTGGGTCGAGAGCAGCCTGGCAGAAGCGCTGCGCCAAGCGCACTAAGTTCTGGGAGTGAACCTGGAACCCGTGGTGAGACTCCGCCGCGTCCCAGTGCCTGGGCGTGAGATGCGGTCCACAGCCGCGCGACATCCCAGCCCCGGGATGGGTTGTGCCTGGAGGGATGAACCAGTGAGAGACGGGCCCAGCGTCGCCTAGTGCACTTTACCGGCGAAGAAGCACCAGACGGTCCTGGCCCGCGCCCCTGGGATGCGGCGCCGCCTTCTGGGACTCCGGGACAGCTGTGCCCTCTGCTGCCTCCCAGCACGGGTCTGCGGAGGGAGGCGACCCCTGGACCGCAAGGGAGGTCCCCTTTCTTCCTAACCCCAGATTGAGAGGTCTCCAGCACTGTAGGGGCAGATCCATGATCTCTCTTGTTCCCTCATTGCTCTGAAGTCGTCAGAAGAAGCCATTCCACCCCCACCGTCTCCAAAGGAAATTGCTTCCATGCTTGTGTAATAAAGCTAGAGTTTCTTTGCCATTCACCCACCTCCCGGCTCCTCCCGCCAATTTCTTTCTTTCTTTGTGTATATGTGTATGTATATATATCTTCTAGGATGATTTAAATTACATATTCTTTAACTGTTTAGAAGAGGCAGTAGAGAAAAAAGGGTGTGACTTAGGGGTCTGCACTCAGATTAAAATAAGATTCCTGAAGTATAGTATACATTCAAAAGGACATATATTATTTTTTTCATGTTTGTTTATTTTTCAGAGAGAGAGACACCGTGTGAGCAGGGGAGGGCCAGATAGGGAGCCACAGGATCCTACAGGCTCCAGGCTCTGAGCTGTCAGCACAGAACCTGATGCAGGGCTCGAACTCACAAACCATGGGATCATGACTTGAGCCAAAGTTGGACACTTAAGTGACTAGCCACCCAGGCACGCAGAAAAGAACATATATTATTAAAAGTATTCTGAGCACAGCTTGATGCAATTCAGTTCAATATACTTGAGGAATCAGCACTCATTAAAAAAGGTACCAGGACCCCAAGGGACCACCTGTGCCTCTTTCATTCATGGTCTATCTCTCCTTTGGGACG
This sequence comes from Puma concolor, assembly GCF_028749965.1. Classification (NCBI taxonomy): domain Eukaryota; kingdom Metazoa; phylum Chordata; class Mammalia; order Carnivora; family Felidae; genus Puma; species Puma concolor. Next base: position 388,794 of record NW_028240124.1, on the reverse strand, counting down.
GCAATTTTTCTGACGTCTTACAAAATATACAATTTTTGCTTGGTTTTGGAGTATATAGAAATGGAATTATGTGTCCTACACCTAGCTTCTTTCACTCAAACTTATGTTAGTGATATTCATGGTATTGTATGTATAGATACTTTGTGCTCATTGGTGTATAGAATTTCATTATATGAATAGTTTACAGTATTTCTGCAACTCTTGGTGGACATTTAGGTAGGTTCTGGCTTAGGGCACTTATGAGTAAAGCTTCAGTGAACATTATGGGACACGTCATTTGGTGAACATTTCTTACAATAGTATTTATTTATCCAGGAGAGAATTTGCTGGGTCACATATCATCTAACTTCTCAGCTTTGGTAAGGTTCCTCCAAACTGTTTCCAAAATGGTTATACCCATTTACACAAACTTCTTTCTATAGTAGTGCCTGCGTAGTGCCTGTGAGCTGTGATTAGTTGATAGCCTTGCCAATACTTGCTAATATGGTCTTTTTCATGTTATCTATTCTGGCAGGTGTACAGATTTTTTTTTTATTTGAGAAATATCAATCCAAGTATTGTATAGAAATAGTCAAAAAACAAAACAAAACAAAACAAAAACAAAACACAGCATCCAAATTGCAGATCAGGACTTGCAATAAAAATATCAAAGCTTTGTTTCCCCCATGAACACCTCTTCCCCAGAGGCAACACTTTCTTTTGTTTTCTTTTTTCTTTTTTTTTAAATCAGGGTTTTTTTCAACAGACCATTTTTTAAGGACAATTTTACACTTGTAGACAAATTGTACAAAAAATACAGGTTCCTCACCCCCAGTAGTTTCTATAGTACCTTGCACTAATGTGGATGCATTAATTATAAGTGGTGGATGAGCCATTCTTGACTGACACATTATCATTAGACACATTATCATTAACTAACAGTTAGGGTTTATTTTGTGTTATATAGATACATAAGTTTTGAGAAATGTATAATGGTATGTATCTACTATTGCAGTATCATACAGAATAGTTACACCACCCTAAAGTGCCCTGTGCTCCGCCTATTACCAATTCCTCTCTCCCCCAAACCCTAATAGCCACTGGTCTTTTTTCTGTCTCCGAAGGTGTTTTGTGTTGTTGTTGTTGTCGTTGTTGTTGTTGTCGTCATCGTCGTTGTCGTTGTTTTGTATTCTTTCGTTTTCTTTTGTTTTGTTTTTCCAAAACGTTATCATAGTTGGAAACGTAAAGCAAATGGCTTTTTCGTATTGGATCCCTTCACTTAGTAATCCGCACTTAAGTTTCCTCCATGACTTTTAAGTAGCTCCCTTTCTACCTCTTTCCTTCCCTCCTCTTCTGTCTCTCTGCCTCCCTTTCATGGAGGGAGTTTATTTTCTAAAACAGCTTTTAAAAAGCTGGTTTACAGAAAAAGACTGGAAAATGCAGAGTTCCCCTGTTCTCCCTCCTACCCCCCAAAACATAGTTTTCCCTATTGTAAACTTCTTGTGTCAGTGTAGTGCATTTGTTACAATGGATGAGCCCATATGAAAACTATTATTAACTAAAGTCCGAAGTTTAGCTTAGCATTCACTGTGGTGTGCAGTTTGCTGAGTTTTGACAAATGCACAATGCCATGATTCAAAACATTTCACTGTCTTAGAAGATGTTTCACTGCCATAAATATTCCCTGTGCTTCATCGATTATTCATCTCTCCCTTCCCCCCTGAGTCCCTGGCAACCACAGGTCTCTTTACTGTCTCCATTATTTGAGGCAACACTTTTAACTGTTCCAGGTTTATATTCTTTTGTTAGGAATCTTCATGAAGATAAGTAGTATACTATACTGCTGATTATTGATTTGTCAGTTTTAAGCACCGTCTACTGACTTCCTATGTGACATTGACGAATAGGTCGCTTAAGCCACCTGTCGTCTCTCTCCTCACCTTCCGATATATTCCCGAACTTCTATCTGTATACTGTTTCAGTCAGGTCCAGCCAGCCGGTGAGTCACTATAGGTATTTTAAACAGTTACACACGTGATGGGAAATCCCAGAAGCCAAACACAGGATGGCGAAGCAATCAGGAATTAGTATCATCAGAAAGCTGTTTCCACCTGCAGAGCTAGAGAAATTCAGAACCATACCTAGCAGGAACTGAGAACATGGGAGAAGAGGCTCTTGGAAAGAAGCTAGAATTTGGAGGAGATAAAATCACTGGTAGGAAGTGGAGTGGGAGAGAGAAAAACCTCTGGGCTTATACCTTCCTCCCTTAGTCCCATTAAGCACCCATTGGTCAAACCCTCTGGAAGCCAGTTGGCAAGGAACCAGGAAACACATTCTGTAGGAGAAGTGCAGGAATTGGATGTGAGGGCAAAAAGACATAACGGGTGAAGTTACATATAGGTACTAGTTAGAGTTCTCCAGAGACTCAGTATCAATGGGAATTGGTTCAAAGGATTACGGAGGCTGAGAAGGGCAGACCCAGGAGATCCAGTAGTTTAGTTCCAGGCAGACTCCCAAAGCCTAAGAATCAGGAGAGCTGATGATGTATGTTCCATTCCATGTCTGAGCCTGAAGTCAGGAGACCAATATCGCAGCTTGAAGACAGTCAGATAGACACAGTGAATTCTCTCTTACTCTGCCTTTTTTTGTATTCAGGTCTTCAATCGATTAGTTGAGGACACCCAGTGGTTGGCAAGGCAATATGTCTTGCTTAGTCTACTGATATACAGATGTTAATTGTACTAAGAAATGTCCTCACAGACTCACTAAAATAATGTTTAGCCATATATCTGGGTACCCAGTGGCTTAGCCCATTTAAAACATGAAATTAACCATCACACGATATAATTTTATGTTTATATACATGTATGTATGTATGAATGTATGTTATTTGAGAGAGAGAGAGAGAGAGAGAGAGAGAGAGAGAGAGAGAGAGAGAGTATGTTCAAGCAGGAGAAGGACAGAGAGAGAATTCTGAGGTGTCAGTGCAGAACCTAATGCTCATCTTAGTCTTATGAACTGTGAGATCATCATCTGAGCCAAAATCAAGTGTTGGATTGTGAACTCACCGAGCCACTCAGGTACCCCACAAGATGTAATTTTAAAATAGAGATGTATTTGCCTTACCTGTACTATCATTTTTCATTCCTTGCATTGTAAGATAAAGTCTTCCTTAACCTTGCTGCACTTTTTCTCTGTCTCCCATCAGCTTTGGGCTTCTGTTTTGTCATTGTGGTTAACACTGCTGTTATGCTCCGCAATCTAGTCTCTTTAGAGAGTTCAAGGTTGATTCTAAAACTTGAAAACTAATAAATGGTTTAACTTATTGGGATTATTAAATAATATGCAAACATTAGAATTACTACTCTTTTCCTGGAGTCCTTGGACCTGCTGAATGAGGACATCTCTAGCATCAAGGTGAAATGGATCCTTTCTCTTTGTATTCCATCAGTGCTTTAAACCATGCCATGTTTCACTTGGCTCATTCAGACTAAGACCGTCTTATGGATATTTTCTGGTTCTCCTTAATTTTCTAATTGCACTTCTTTGTTTTATTGCACTCTTTCAGTACTCTCAAATCATGCCACTTATGACATCTTCCTGCTAACCTCTTAGTGGTCTCTCACTGGACTTTTCTTTATTCCTGCCTCATGTAGGTGGTGACTCAGTGGGTCTGCTTCATAGCTTCCTTCCTGTGATTTTCCTCTGCCCCGCTCCCAGTTTGTTTCCATGGTTTCATGGTAATATGGCAATCTGGGAAGTTAGGGAGCATTTAAAAGCCTGGACTCTTGAGCCTGACGGCCTGGGGTTAGACTTTACTTGTTCCACTTACCAACTGTGTAAGTTGGATGTTGGATGAGTTATGTGGTTTCTTTGTAACCCTCTTTCCTCCTCTCGAAGATAATAATGGTAATTGTACATATTTTATAAGTTTGTTGTGTGGTTCATATGTAATAATATATGAAAATAACCCATAATAGTGTCTGGCACAAAAATAAACACTATGTTGGTGTTGCCTATTATTAAGAATAATTTCTCTTTATTTTTTCTCTCCTTGTTTTGTTGGAGTACACCTTCATATAACTTCCTAATGAAGAAGGAGTTGAATCAAATGTTCTGAGTCTTTGCACGTCTGAAGATATCTTGAGTCCACTCTCAAATTTAATTCATAATTTTGATAGGTGTAGAATTGTAGCTACTTTTTAAATTGATTTATTTTTATTTTTTTAAAGATACCTCCAACTTAGTTAGCATGTATTGCAACAATCATTTCAGGAGTAGATTCCTCAGTGCCCCTTACCCATTTAGCCCATCCCCCCTCCCACAATCCCTCCAGTGAACCTCAGTTTGTTCTCCATACGTATGAGTCTCTTCTGTTTTGCCCCCTCCCTGATTTTATGTAATTTTTGTTTCTCTTCGCTTATGTTCATCTCTTCCACTCATAGAATCCTAGCGTCTAATGGCCAGTTGCCCCTTCCATCGACTTTCCCCTAATCACAACACCATTGGAACTACAATATCTGCTCTTTAGAGTGTTTTTAACTCACTATCACTTCCACCTTCTTCTAGTTTTCAAAATCATTCAGTACGTCTGGCCTATGCTTAAGGAAAAGGGAATGGAGGTCCCCCTTTTGAAGGGCTTAAAAGAGAATTTATGAACATATTTTAGACTGCCACAGCCTGTCTGCTGGCCTCGTATTATACACTCTCATCCTGCATGAAAAATATCCTCACCCTACCCCAAGTATCCTCCCTCTTAAAGACCCAACCCTTGTAACATCAGCTCAAAGACCAGGATATTTTTATCTAAATTAGGTCCAGGTGTGAATGAGTCTCCTTGGGCGCACTGGTCCTCGACTACACTTTCAATCTGAAGACCTATGAATGAAGACCTATGAATTCAGCATACGACCAACACGGGCATGGTGATAACCAGAATACACACAACAACACACACACACACACACACACACATACACACACACACAGAAAAAAACAAACCAACCAACAAAACACAAACGTTGCTGTTAAAAAGTAAGGAAGAAAGTTATCATGAATGAGTCACTGGTCCATAGCAATTCGGAAGTTCAGCTGGTACAGGTAGGCAGTCCTTTCATTGGGTCTTAAGGCCGGGGAATGATTTTCCATGGCCCTAGCTCCTCCAGGGTTCTGGCTTTCAACCTCCAAGTCATTCTTCCCTTCTCATGAAAGGTAGCCTGTGTCTACAGCCTTATGGTTGTCTCGACCTACTTCTCATTGTAGGAGTTAGTGGGTCCAAAGCCTTCTTTCATTTTACTCTCTGGGATTAAGGAAACCCTTCTCTTCCATGGACTTTTCCAAACATTTATAAGGAAAAACACTCCTAAACTTCAAGTGATATGGTAACAGAGAGAACCCAGTGTCCCACAGTTTACTCTGCGAGGGTATGCTTATGAGATAGAACGCTGGTATTCTCCAATTCCTAATTCTTCATTTAGGAAACTTTTCTGGCATCTTTTCACCAACGTCATCTGCTGAGTGATGTTGGTAATAATTTCACCTTCAATAAGAGTGACATTATTGATGTTATCTGTGCTAACAAAACATGAAATTGTATTTGAATGGCATTGAGTAAGTGCAAGTAGTATCGACTGGGGACGTGTTCAGCTGTCACAGAAAGGCTGCCACCAGTGGCATAATCAAAGAGAGTTTTACTCACAAAGAGGCTGTAGGCTGTGCTCCATTAAGGCAGCAATGTCATCGGCAGCAGGCTGCATGGAATGGCAGAGCTGCCAATTTCTTTATGACCTCCTGCAAAATTTTGGAAAAAAGGGTAGCAGCCATTAATATACTACTACCAATGTTTTTACCACTTACCGTCTTCAATGCAGCACATGTGTGAGTATTTCAAGCTCACAGCACATCTGTGAGGTACAATTGTTGATGTCTTTTGGAGGTCATTCGGTTTCTTCTTAAGTCAAAAATTAGCTGTCATATGTCTAGGGCATGTGGCTTCACCAAATCCCCTCCTAGGTTTCCTTGGCTTATCAATGCATCAAGCAAACTCATAGGAATTCTAGAATTTAATCCTTGTGGGCCATGGAGAAACCAGTTCTGTCTTATCACATCACATTACATACTCAGGCCATTCAGTATACTCTCAGATGAACCCTTGGAAGGTGCTCCTGTATTAGCGTTGTATTTCTGTTGGCAAGAACCTTGCCTCCTAGGAGGCACGGTAACTTTCATATCTATTAGTAATTCCCAACGAAGTACAAACCAAGAGTTTTCCTTGCCTTCTTGTTGACACGTTATAATGTATACTAAGTTACCACGTTTTCTTGTTTTAATTCTTAGCATCATATACCAACTGCAATATCATCACGGAACAATGGTGGCCCCGCATGTAGCATCATCAGCTGTGGACACTTCAGATATGGCCACGGTAACAGTTAGGGTGGACTCCATCCAGTTCTTGGCCAATTGGGCTTGTCTGATTCTCTCCATTTATCTACCTCCCACCCTACACCCCCAGCCCCAGCAGCAGTGAGAATCTGGTTAGTCAGGGAATCTCCAGCAGATACATATGCAGATGCAGATGCAGATGCAGATCATTTCTCTGGATAATCTTTATGGTTGACTGTGGCCTGGGTAGCAGGACGGGTTCAGACAGAAACACCTGATTTGGGTGCCATCAAGCCATCTCTGTGCCCCCCTGAGAAATGGGACACTATGCATTTCAAACACTTCAAGTCTCCACTTCTCCCTGCACAATTCTGTGTTTTGTTGCTTCCATCCACCTACCAAAGCAACCCAAACTTTATGCTAAAAAGAGTGGGGCTCGTGTGTCCTTTGCAGATTGGAATGCTGTTACTAGTTTGGGTTATCTTAATAAAAACTGGCACATTACCTAAAAATGCAGAATTCGGTGTGAATTCAGAATCTGTACCTGTAGTAAACCCTCCATGATTCCGTTGATTAGGGAGAGGTATCAGACCATACTGTAAGGAACCCTGCCTTCGAATGCTACAGCTCTATGGACTTTCAAAGCACTATTTTTAACCTGGTTATCCAAAGTCGGTAAGTCTTTGTGAGTATACATTCAGAGCCTATTTAAGATCTGGATTGTAGTCTCCAATTTTTTCATGACGTAACTAACCCATTGATTCCAAGAGTTCTCTTTATTTTTGAATCATTCTCTTGGGCATTTGACCAAAGCTGTCAAATAAAAAATGTCCTCAATTTGAATATATGTACATTTAAGAGCAGTCACGTGTTCAGTGCCCAAATATTTTATTGTTTCCGTTAAGAGTTTATTCTGTCTGTGGACGGTGAAGAAACAAATGCCTGTTTTTGTTTAGTTTTGTTTTGTTTTGTTTGTTTTGGGTTTTTTTCATTTTCTGCACATAAGTAAGTATATGTGCAAGGCAGAATGCTAGGTACCTGTCAAGGGTAATAGGACGTTCAGGAGTGTAAATGAGATTTCTGTCATCAAAAAAAGAAAAAAAAATTGTTTCATGAACTAAGATAAGCTAAGCTTTAAAAATGAAAGGAAAATAACCATGAACTCGGATAAAATTTAGGCAATGAGGTACTTTTCCCTAGGGCAGCAAGGAGTTATGAGAAATACCATAATCTGTAGAGTTTGTACTAAAAAGCTCTACTGACACGATGATAAAGCTCACCTTTAAAGCTTGCTTTGTGTACTGATATTATTCCTTTCTTCTTGAAATCTAAAGAAGCTTTTTCTCTTTGGCTGTTAACATGAAATGAAAAGACACTATCCCCCTATCTTTTCTTCTGCCGTATTTACGCTGAGCTTCTTACAAAAGTCTTTTATGTATTCATTGCTTTTTATCTTCATCCTTTGTCCAAAACAAGCCTTGAGATTGGGAATGATGTGGACTATTTCTAACCCAAGCTCACAGGACTTAAGTTCTCATAAAACCCATCATTTGAGGGGGCATTGAACTCGTATCATAGAGTTCCTTGTGCAGCCCATGGGCAGGATTCCACTGAAAGAATCGATAGCATCGTGGAGACCCTGTCTCTGGAAGGAACTAACACAAATAAGGATTTGACCTTATAGGCTGATTTTCCTAGGAATCTAGGAATCAAATATATATATATATATATATATATATATATATATATATATATATATATATATATATATATATATATATATATATATATATATATATATATATATGTTTTTCCTTTTCCCCACCCCTGTCAATTCTCTGTTTATATGTTTTCTTCCAACAGCAATGCCTCTACCTTGTTCTTTACTTGTAGCTGGTGTGTCTGGTCTGTTTGTTTGTTTTGTTTTGGTTTTTGATTTCAGACTGTTTTCTGTGTGTGTGTGAGCGTGTGTGTGTGTCCATTTATTTCTTTTATTTGCACGTTGCCTTACATGTCTCTGTTTCCTGTTTGTTGGTTTGTTTCTTTTCCTTTTCAAGGCTACTTCAAGGAACAAATAAAAGCACACCTTGTGGAGGGTCTAAAACATCATGACGAGTAGAGAACTCAAAGAGCCAATGTCACAACAACAGAGAGCAAGGAACACTTTCCAAGAAACACTACCTGCAGGGCTAGAATCTGCAGAGGGCGTGAGCCCCGGTTCCTATAGCAATTCTTGCAGGTGCAGAGCAAATAACAAGCTTGTAAACCTCCTAAGAGAGAGAAATCTAGCCAAAATAATGACACAGAAGAATTCCCCTCAAAAGAAATTCCGGGAAGAAGTGGACAGCTAACGACTTGATCAAAACAGATATAAGCTACATATCAAAATTTAGCATAACAGTCCAAAGATTAATCGTTGGGATTGGCAAAGGCGTAGAAGACAGCATGGAATCAATTATTGTGGAGATCAAGGAAATAAAAAGTAGTCGTGATGAATTCCAATGCTATAAATGAGGTGCAAATTAAAATGGAGGCAGCCACAGCGCGGATTGCAGAGACAGAGGGGAGACTAAATGAATCAGAAGGTAAAAATATGGGGAAAAGGAGGTGAGAAAAAGATAGAGAAAAATTGAGGATCGAGAGGGGAGAATTAGAGAACTAAGTGATGAAATCAAATGGAACAATATCCATAACAGGATTTCCAGAAGAGACAGAAAAGGGGTGTGAAGATGACCTTGAACAACTCATAGCTGAGAACTTCCACAAGTTGGGGAAGGACCCCGGCATTGAAACCCAACGGGCACACAGAACTCCCTTCAGATGTAACCTGAGTTGATCTTCTGCACAACATAGACTGGTGAAACTGGCAAAATACAAGCATGAAGAGAGAAGTCTGAAAGCAGCTAGGGATGAATGGACCTTCACATACAAAGGTAGAGAAGTATTGGGATAGGAGCTGACCCATCTACTGAAATCAGACAAGCCATAGAGGAATAGGGGAATCTTCAATGTGATGAATAGAAAAAAATATGCAACCAAGAACCCTTTATCCAGCCAGCCTGCCATTCAGAATCGAAGGAGAGGTAAAGGTCTTCCCAAACAAACCAAAACTGAAGGAATTCACCACCGCTAAACCATCCCTACAAGAGATCCTAAGAGGGATTCCTTGAGGGAAATGTTCCAAGTATCACAAAGTACCACAGACACCAGTACAAGCATGAAAACTACAGACATCACAATGCCTCGGAACCATCGCTTTCCATAATAACACTGCATGGAAGTGGAATAAATGCTCCAACCAAAAGACACAGGGTATCAGAATGGATAATACAAAACAAGACCCATCTGTTTGCTGTCGTACAAGAGACTCATTTCAGACCTGAGGACACCTTACTCTTGAAAGTGGGGGGATGGAGAACTACTTTCATGCTACTGGGAGTCAAAAGGAAGCTGTAGTAGCCATACTTCTATCAGACAAACTTGACCTGAAATTAAAGTTGGCAGCAAGAGATGTTTAAGGACATTATTAAATAATTACAGTGTCTGTCCATCAGGAAGAACTAACAATTATAATGACTATGCACTGAATTCCGAAGCACACAAATATTTAAAACATTTAATCACAAACATGAACAATCTTATTAATAAGAATGTGGTAATTGCAGAGGGCTTTAATACTCAACTTGCAACAATGGACAGAAAATCTAGACAGAATCAGGAAAGAAACAATGGTCCTGAATGATACATTGGACCAGAAGGACGTGACAGATATTTTAGGACTCTACATCCCAGAGCAGTAGAGCACACTCTCTTCTGCAGTGCACGTGGAACATTCTCCAAGAGAGACCACATACTGGGTCGCAAAAAGCCTTCCATACATATAACAGCATTGAGATGACACCATGCACACTTTGAGATCACAATGTTTGGAGCTTGACATAAAGTACAAGAAAAAGTCTGTTCAACCTCTAAAAGCATGCAGGTTAAAAAACATCCTACTAAAGAACGAATGAGTCAACCAGACAATTACAGAAGAAATTAAAAGACATAAGGAAACAAATAAAAATGAAAACACAAGAATCAACGCGTTTTGAAAAAATTTAATTAAAAAGATGGTAAAAGGGTTACTGAAGCTGAGTTTTGCATACTTGAGACAGCATGTTATGCACTAAGGAGTCTGAGTGCTTGGGGTAAAGGCCATTTCCATAACTTTCTTAGTTCTGTGACCTTGTGCAGTTATAACATCTCCTTCAGCCTCAATTCGTCCCTCTGTACACATGGTCAATTGAGATGCTTTATGAGGTAACGTGCCTGCACAGGGAAGTGATTGGTAGCTGTAAGTTCATTGCTCTGCCCCTCGTATTCCCAGGACTCCTGCCAGGGAGCCTGCAGGCCTGCGTGCTGGCCTGTACCTGCAGCATTTTCAGGCAAATTGTTCACTTTGTGATTAAGGCTTCCCGTTTCACTGAGCCCTTGATTCACCCCATGTGTTCTGGCATCTGCTGCCCTGCGTGGGTTCCCTCCTCCTTTTTCAGACCCTTACTTGGTGTTGTGGGATAAAGTGATCAGACCACCTGAGCATCAGTTATTAGCAATAAGCGTGACTCCTCTGAGTACCTATGGTATTCTGATTATTCCCACATAAAGCCAGTGTTCTGCAGCTCTGATTATCTGCTAAATTATACCAAGGCATAGTTTAGAGGATTCTTTTGTTGTTGTTGATTTTGTTGTTGCTGCTGTTGTTGCTGCTCTTGTTGTTGCTGCTGCTGCTTCTGCTGTTGTTTTTGTTGTTTAGAAATCATTTGCTTCAGGTTCATCTAGTCTATCCAGTAACACCTGCAATAACAGTGAGGTAAACTTTGGTTTTACCTTTTTTCACTTTTTAACGCCAGTGGATTTTGTTTTTGTTTTTGTTTTTCAGCCTCCCTTTGGGAAGTTCTATTTCTTCCATCTTCTCGCTCATGTGTCCTAAATAGACAACTGATTGTTTACTAGTTGCTGTCTCTGGGAGGTTGTTGCTGTTTGCCAGGTGTTAGTATTGACATGCCAGGCCTGGGGTGTTCATTCTTTCCCAGATTTTTGTTCCAGGTCTTCATGACAAAGGCAACAGAATGAAGAAGGTACTGAGTGGAAGCAGTTAGAAATTCACTTCAACTAGGACTGCCTGAGGAAGTGGGCACTGCATTTAGAGCAGGAGACACAGAAATGAGCCACAAGTGGGCAAAATGAGTTGGGTATAAGAAAGGAAAATAATGTCAGCACGATAGTCCAGTTTTCTTTGCTTTTATGTGAACTATGGGATAAATGTGTAACATACTAGAGACCCTTATGATTTGGGCTGCTTATTTTTATCTTAATGTTTGTTGGTTGGGTGGGTGGTTGAACGACAGTGTGTTTGAGGCAGGGGAGGGGATGAGAGAGGGGGAAGAGAAAATTCCAAGCAGGCTCTGTGCAGAGTATGACCTGGGGCTTGAAACCACAAATGGCGAAATCATGACCTGAACTGAAACGAAGAGTAGGTCACTCAACTAACTGAGCCACTCAGGCTCCCCTTGGCTGCTTATTGTATTTGCACATTGGGTCTTCGTGTTGGAAATACCATAGGGAGTGGTGTACATGCATGATCTAAGGAAGGTGCAGCTAGGTAGATCTGGCTTATTTGTTTTCCTTATGACACTTTATTCATGGTAATATTTCGTAAGTTTATTAGAAAGACAGAGTGAAGATTGTAATTGGGAGGAAATCAGGTAAGGAGTCATCGCAGTTGACCAGGAGAGGTGAACATGACAGCAATTAGTGTGGAAGCAGGAAATGGAGAGAGGAGGACAGATGTGGTAGTTTTTTGAAAATGCTTTTTGTTGTGTAATTAACATTATACAAAGTAACTCTTTTGGTGCATAGAGCTTTGAGTTTTAAAGATTGTATATACTCATGTAAATGTCACCCCAATGAGAATACAGAAGAGTTCTGTTCCTGGGTCACATAGGTGGCTTTGTCACTTAAGCATCCCACTCTTTATTTCGGCTAAGGTAATGAGTTCACTATTCTTGAGTTTGAGCCCCTGCTCACGAACTTCCCGGGGCCTACTTGGGATTACCCTTCTCTACCACATTTTCTGTGCCTCCCCCACTCTCACTCTCTGTCTCCCCCCCCAAAAAAAAATTAGACAAGAAGAGAACAATTCCATCAGCTCCCAGAATTCCCTCATGTTGAGTCACGGTCACCCCACCCCTGAGGCCTGGCAACCATCTATCTCCAACTTTAATATCATATAAATGGATCGTTATTGTAGGTAACTTTATGAGACTGGTTTCTTTCATTCAACATCATTCCTTTACAATACATGTGTTTCTTAGTGTTTCCCTATACGGATATACCAGGGTTTCTTTAACCATTCATTTCCTGAAGGACATTTGTGTTTGTAAATTTTTGTCAGTTATGACCAGATTTGCTGTAAACATTTGCGTGTATGTTTTTTTTTTCTTTTTATAAGTATAAGTTTCCACTTCTCTAGAGGAAAGATATAGGAGTCAGATTTATGGGTCACATGCAAGTATTAGGTATTGTCTTTAAAAATGAATATATATATTTCATGGGCTCCCGGTGGGCTCAGTAGATTGAGTAGCTGACTTCAGCTCAGGTCATGATCTCACAGTTTGTGAGTTCAAGCCCTATGTTTGGCTCTATGCTGACAACTCGGAACCTGGAGCCTGCTTTGGATTCTGTATCTCCCTCTCTCTGCCCCTCTCTGCTCACACTCTGTCTCTCTTTATCCCTGAAAAATAAGTATAGATGGAAAAAAAAAAAAACATTTTCAATATGTGGATAGTAGTATCTCAGTGCAGTTTTAATGTGTTTCCCTGAAGCCTAGTGTTGTGGAGCATCGTTTTGTGCACTTCAATATATGATATTCTAGACACAAGACCTTTGCTGGATATATGATTTGGGAATATTTTGTCCAAGTCCATAGATTGTCTTTTTGTTCTTTTAACAGAGTCTTTTCCCAAGCAAAGTTTTAGTACTAACGAAGTGCAATTTAGAGATTTTTTTTTCTTTTGTATGAATCCAATTTATACACCTTATAACTTCAGACGTCATTTGTACTCCTTGTTCATATATTTGCTATTCTACACCAGCATCAGAATGTTTTCAGTTTGTTGCTATTGGTTGCACAAATTGTATACTGCACAGTTCTAGGAGGCATGATTTATATGAACTGTAGTGCGAATGGGAACCCTGAAATCTGTAAAATGTACAACTTGTACAAACATGTATTATCTCTTAGAGGGCCGACTGAGCCACCCAGGCGCCCCATGAAATGGTGAAACTTTTACGATGCTAGTTGTAGGCTTTTTTTGTGGGGGTTCGTTTTTGTTTGTTTTATAAAAGTCCTGTATCAACTTGATGAAGTCTCCCTGGACTCATAGGATGAGGAGAGGATGCTGTATTTATTATGAATGGAGGTAACAAATGCCTTCTCTGCATCTCATTTTAAGAGCATCTGATCGTTTCCCTGTCTTTCTTCTTTATCCTATTGTTGTGATGGGTTAAACTGATTGATTTTTGAATATGGAACCAGTCTCCCATACTTGTACTAAATCCCTCTTGGTTATGGATGTATAATTCTTTTTACACATTGTTGATTTGTTTTGCTAACATGTATTGGGTATTTTGTGTCTATGAAAATGCAAGACACTGGTCTCCAATTTTCCCCTCTTATAATGCCTTTACCTTGTTTTGTCAATGCTGGCCTCCTAGAATGAGGAAGTTTCCCCTCTGTTTTTATTTTCGGGAAGAGATTACAGGACATTAGCATCATTTTTTCCTGTGAATGTTTGCTAGAATTCTTCAGTGAAACCACCTGGGCCTGACGCTTTCTTTTGGGAAGGTTATTCGTCCTTGACTCTATTTACTTAATAAATATAGGCCTATCCAGATAATCTATGTTTCCTTATGTGGGTTTTGGTAGTGTGTGCCTTTTATTTGTTTTCTATATTTTTCTAAAATGTTTTCATTTATTTCTGAGAGAGAGCTGTAGAGTGGGAGGTGGGAAGGGGCAGAGAGAGAGGGAGACGCAGAATCTGAAGCAGGTCCCAGGCTCTGAGATGTTAGCACAGAGCCTGACACGGGGCTCAAACCCACGGACCAGGAGATTATGCCCTGAGCTGAAGTCAGACATTTACTGACTGAGCCACACAGGTGTCCCATCGTGTGCGTCTTTTAAATAATCGATCTGTTTCATATAAGTTATGAAATTTGGGGGCATCGAGTCATTCATAATATTTTCCATTATCCTCTTGATGTTCATGGAATCGATAGAGGTTACGTCTCTTTCACTTTTGATATGAGCCATTTGTGCCTACCTTTTTTCTTGGATAGCCTAGTTAGGGGTTCATTACCTTTATTGATATTTTCAAAGAACCATCTTTTGATTTCTCTATTGATTATCTCCAGTATTGGACTATCTTTTATTTTATTGATATCTGTTCTGATTATTATTTTTTTAATTATTATATTTCTTTTCTTCTACTTCAGCCTTCAACTGTACCTCCTCCCCTATTTTCCTAAGGTGGAAGTTTAGGCTACTAATTTAAGGTCTTTCTCCTTTCCGATTTTGTTACGTTTATTTACTTACTTTGAGAGCCCGAGAAAGCATGTACATGAGCAGGGGCATGGCAGAGAGAGGGAGAGAGAGAATCCCAAGCAGGAACCCAATACAGGGGCTTGATCTCATGACCATGATAGCATGACCTGAGTGGAAACTAAGAGTTGCGTGCTAAAAACACTGGGCAGCCAGATGTCCGAAGGTCTTTCTACTTTTCTAATAAATGCATTCAATGTTGTACATTGTACTGTAAGCCATGTTTTCACTGCCCACCCCACCCCGCCCTGCACAGTTTGGTAGGTTGTATTTAATTTTCATTGAGTCCAAAGTACTTTGAAATTTCTCTCAAGATTCCTTCTTTGATGTGTTATTTAGATGTATGTTCTTTAATCTCTAAATATTTGGGGACATTTCCTGCCATCTTTTCATTATTGCTTTCAATCCAGTTCAATTTCAGTGTGGCATGACAACATACTTTGTGTAGTTTCTATTCTTTGAAATTTGGTAGGATGTGTTTCATGGCCCAGAACATGTTCTGACTTGGTGCACGTTCTGTGTGAACTTGAGAAACATGTTTATTCAACTACTGTTCGATAAAACATTCCATACGCTTCAGTTCGATCTAGGTGATTACTGCTACTGCTTCGTCCAGCTGTAGCCTTACCTATATCCTTCTAGACCTGTCAGTCACTGACAGAAAGGTGTTGAAGTCTCTACTATAATAATGACTTTTTCTCTTTCTCCTTCAAATTCTAAAAGTTTTTCCATCATGTATTTCCATTCTTTGTTGTTAGGTATAGAAAATTAGGGATTGTTATGTTTTCTTACAGAACGGACCTTTTTATCTCTCTATAGAATCTCTTTATATAATGACACTCTTTATCTCCCTAGAGTTTCCTTGATTGGAAGTTTGCTTTGCGTGGAGTTAATGTAATTACTCCAACTCTCTTTGGATAAGCTCTAGCATGATAAATCTTTCTTCATCCTTTTACTTGTAACCTATCTGTATCTGTATATCTCATGTGAATTTCTTATAGACAATATAGAGTTGCATCTTGTTTTTGGATCTCCTGTGACAATCTCTGAGCTTTAATTGGTATATTTAGACTATTCACATTTGATGTGAGTATTGATATAGTTGGAATAATATCTGCCATGTTTGTAACTGTTTTCTATTCACTGCATTCATACTTTGCTTCCTTTCTATCTTCACCTTTTTCTGCCTTCTGGATTTTAATGCAGCAGTTGGTATATTCCATTTTCTTCTTTCTCTTAGCATATTCATTACACTTGTTTATTTTAAAAGTTAGAGTGGTTTCCCTTTTATTTGCATTTGCATTACTCATTTATAACTAGTCAAATTCCTCTTTCAAATCACACTATACCCCTTCACAGGTAGTGCAGCTACCTTATAACAGCTGTCTCAATTCCTCCATCCCACGCCTTCTAATATTGATGTCATCTACCTCCTTATCCATAGGCTATGATCACCGAGTATATTGCTGCTGTTATCACTTTAAGAAATGGTTATCTATCAGATAAGTTGGGAATGAGAAAAATAAACTATTTTCTCTTACCTTTCCTTATTCCTACTCTAATCCTCTTCTTTTTTAAGCATAGATCTAAATTCCTTATTTGTAACTTCTGTCCCTATTCCTTTTTCTAAAGACCTTGTCTTGAGAGAGACAGGGGGCACAAATGAGCAAGGGGCAGAGAAAGAATCTCAGGACAGGCAGAGAGAGAGGGAGAGATAATGGGATCTCACTCAAAGCATGGCTCATGCTCACTTGCAGGGGGGTGGAGCTCACTTGATGTGGCACTTGAACTCACAAACTGTGGGACTTGAACTCATGAATGCTGACATCATGACCTGAGCTAAAGGCAGGTATTTAACCACTGAGGTATCCTCGAAGGAACTTTTTTATTTTATGTATTTATTTCTTGCAAGGCAGATCTACTAGTGATAAAGTCTTTCTTTTTTTGTTTCACAACGTATTACTTGTTTTAGGGTTGTTGTTGTGGTAGTTTTGTTGTTCTTGTTGTTTACAAAGGTGAGGGATTGTAAAATTCAGATGCTTTGGGGAAGAGTAACATACTCCATGCCTAACATCTTTTTTAATGTTTATTTATTTATGTTGAGGGAGAAAGGGGTGGCGGGGGTGCGGTAAAGAGAATTCCAAGCAGACTCCATTCTGATAGCAGAGAGCCCTATGTAGGGCTCAATCTCATTAAACATGAAATCATGACTTGAGCAGAAATCAAGGTTGGATGCTCAACCGACTGAGCCACACAGGCACACCTACAAGTCTTTTTTTCTTCAGTTTGAAATACACTTTTGCAGGACATAGAATTTTCAAGGGGTGTTTTTTTTTCCTTTCAACACTTTTATGTATTTGTATATGTATTTTATTTTTATTTATTTTTATTTTATTTTTATTTTTATTTTTATTTTTATTTTTTCTTCTACCCTGGCTCTGAAGAAAGGGATAGATGGGGTAAGAGGAGAGAGAGTGATGCTGGCTGGAGGAAGGGCATCATCTTAGCCTGGCTGGTGAAGTGCCGTCTGACAGAGACATTAAATGGAGCATTGAAACAAACGTGCAGTCATCTGAGGGAAAGAAAAAAATATTTCGAAATACACTGCCTTTGGATTCGCTATAAATCTACACACTACTGTGGGGGGATGTTTTCTTTCTGTTTTATTTTACAGGAACAGAGAACACATATATACATGTGCACACGCACACACACACACAGTCTCTGAGCACCTAGTAAATGTCAGGCATGCTAGACACTTCAAGTGTTATTTCATTTAATCATACAAGCACTTGAATTAAATGAGTCATCCAAGATGACACAGTTGTTGAAGGAAGCAGAATTCGAACCCAGGTCTGACCCTGGTGCATGTGCCTCTGAGGCAAGATTCTATACTCCTAGATGGAAAGACTGCACATCCCAGCCTCCTCTCCCACCTCTAATGCATCCATCCTGCACGTACATGCATACTTGCACAAAGAAGAAGGACTAACACTCATGGCTGGGCACCTAGTAGTATTCAGTCAATAACCACAGCTGACTTGAATACATCAAAAGATTCCACATTCCAAAAACAACCATGCACAGAACTCTCATATCCTAGGACTGTACTTTGATACAAAATAGCAGAGAATGATAATAAACTAGTTATCTTGTGTAGCATGAATATTAATGCTGAGTCGGCCCAGTGAAACTAAAGCCCTCGCCAGGTGGTTAAAGAAACTACTACACAAAAAAACTTTGGGACTCAGGAAGGAGAGATCATTTTTTGGAGGGGGGGTATAGGTCTGCATGAGAGAGGTTTTGTTGTTGTTGGTGGTGGTGGTGTTGTTGTTAATTCTTACTCTCCTTTTTCAAACAAAAGGTGAGTGTTTCTAACCTGCATAAAAATGATCTCTTGGGGTGCTTGGTTGCATCAGTTAGTTAAGCTGAGATCTTGATTTAATCTCAGATCATGATCTCATGGTTGTTGAGATTGAGCCCCTCATCAGGCTCTGTACTGAGCATGGAACCTACTGGGATTCTCACTCTCTCCTTCTGCCCTTCCTCTCTCTAATTAAATACACATTAAAAATATTTTTTATTTAAAAATTAAAAAAAAGTATCTCCAAAGCTACCACAGAAATTCTCCAGAGTACATCTATCATAAAAAGAATGACACGGTGGTTTCTAGTCTATAGATAGTGAAACAGTAGCAACCACTGTTCTCATTTTCCATGTGGCCAGTGAGGAATATAACATATTACCAATACTCAGGCGGAGAGAGGGAACATGAATAAAAAAACATACCTGGAAGAGTGAAAAGCTGATGGCATCTGCGATGCCGCCTGTGCCTGGCGTGCAGCTCTAAAATGTCTAGTTTATCACACAGGGGGATGCAGCAGAAGTCCCATCCCACAGAGGCCCTACTCACCAGGCTGCTGTCAAGCAGTGCTTTGGTATTTCTAGAATCAAACTCTGGTCCTGAAATACCAAACTGAAGTTATTTCAACTTTTTGGATCTTTCAGATAATTTTCATCAAATCTGGTACTTAAACAATTTCTTCAGTAAGATTTTGTCCCATTTTCTCCCTCCTCTCCATCTGGGACTCCTATTATACATGTGTTACATCATTATGTTGGAACACCTGATATTGTCACACAGTGCTCTACTGATTTGTGTCCAATTTTTCTCCCCTCTCTATTGTTTGGCTTGGGACATTTCTCTTGATTTACCTTCAGGTTCACTGATTCCTTCTTCTATTTCTAACCTACTGAGTTAATCTAGGGAAATGTTATTTGAGTTATGTATTTTTCAATTTCATAAATTTCACTTTTTAGAAAATCACTTCCATTTGTCTATTGTGATTCCCGGTGGACTCACATCATGTTCCCTACTGTATCTTTGCATACATTTTCCTTTAGGTTTTAAATATAGCAGCTGCTGGAAGCCTTTGTTAAACCCAAAGGTGCACCTAGTCAGTATCTATTTAACTAATCTTTTTCCTTAGTATGGGTTAAACTTTGATAATGTGCATGTTTATTATTTTTTAGATGAAGAGTAAACACTTGTTTAGATTATCTGCTCATTTGAGTGCATGCACACGCATGCACACACGCCTTGGTATCATGACTGGCAAGAGATAACATTCTCTCTACTCTTACTAATTAGCATCTCCATAACAAAATCCTAGAAACAATGACACACTCATACATGCTAATACAGGCATAGACTCCCTTTATAAAAGGGGCCACTAAAGAACAATTTAAGTTGCTTGAGGAGGAAAGAAGGGATTTGAGATACAGGATGAACACGTGTACCTTTTGAAATTCACATCCACAAACTACCTATTCATTTAAAAAACAAAAACAAAAACAAAGCTGTTTCACTGATACTCAGCAACAGCACTGTGTATTAAAACCTAAAAGCACCTGTTGGTTTGCATTTACTCCCTTCTCATTATAATCGATTCTTAACTATGAAATAGCAAAATGCACTTTAAAGCAGGAAGCAAGAGTTAGCCTCCAAAACATGGCTAAACCGCCACATCATACACTTTTGTGTTTACAACCATCATCCGTTTATGAACCAAATAAGTGAGGTACCACTCCAATGGTATTCAGATGCTAGCTGACTATTAGCCTTTCAACTACTGACAGTGGGGACAGGTTTGGAAATCCTATTCCGTTTAAAAGTAGCAAGCAGATCTCTTTTAACACGAAAGGGACTCAGAGCTGAGCAGAAAAGGTGGGAGCAGTGAATTTACTCCTGGATGGAAAAACCTAGGTTGGCTGAAGTCAGAAAATGCTTTTGAGATCAGCTTGTTAAGAAGCTCCCCATCTGAGATCCTTGGAACTGAGAAAACAGAAATGATCTCCTGCACTTATTCAACATTTCAAGGAGAATTTTTAAAGACCTCATAAGATTATCAGTGAAAAAGCTGCTCTGGATAACCAATACAGGTATTTTTTAGGCCCTACATCTTTTCTGGTCATACCAGCATTACCAACATTATTTCTCATCATCAGCGCCCAGGACAATAAGTTTCTCATGTCCCCGCATTGATACTACATTCTCTCTACCTTATATGCCAGTCCCCACTGTCCTTTAAACTTCTCTTTATCTTACAAGATCCACCTCAAGTATTATCTCTTTAAAAAAAAAAAAAAAAGAACACATTTTTATTTGTTTTGAGACACACACAGAGAGAGAAAGTGAGAGAGAGAGAGAGGGGCAGAGAGAGAGAGAGAGAGAGAGAGAATGAGAGCACAAGCAGGCGAGCACCAGAGAGAGAATCCCAAGCAGGCTTAACCAACTGAGCCACCCAGGAGTACCATCTCTTAATGAAAATATTATCTCTTAATGAAAGCATGAGCTCTGCAGCCAGATTACCTGCCTGGGTCCAAGTTGCGGCGCTAACACTGATTGTAAGACTAGTCTAGGTCTCATCAGGTATCCCGTCTGCATCCTAGGTCCTTCCCCATCAAAATGGAGATGATGATAGTACCTACTTCATCAGACTGATGTGGAGATTAAATAAGATAATGCATATAAAGCACTCAGCAAGGAATAAACAATAAACGTGCAGTTGTTGTTACTATCATATAGTATGAGTTCTATAACTAATCAGGTTTCCCAAAGGTGCCCATAAACTTAATAATCCAGGTGGCGTGTTCTTTCTAAAATTCCAAAACCAAAGATATCACTTGATTCAGTTTTTCTAAGGCCAAACACCCAAAGGGACTCCAAGTTCTAATAAAACACCCGACATGTTAATAACCCTGTAGAAGGAACACAGGCTATCCTACCATACGATGAAATTCACAAAGCTAGTCACTGCATGCAGATGTTATCACCACAGCATCAGACTTTGCAGAACATTTTCAATGATAAAACCACCACACAAAAAAAAAAAAAAAAAAAAAAAAATTCTGGGAGCCCTGAGAAAAGTGGAGTGAACTTCACCTCAAGCAGATTTTGCAAGCTCTTAAAAATGTGATTTGCCCCTGTACTTCTTAGTCTCTCCTTACCTGGACCAGATGATACTACCAACACCTAAGGAGAACACTGAAATTCATTATTTTGAATTTGACAATGCCAACTAGCCTTTATTTAATATCATTCCTGATAACACCCAGTCATCCTGTAAATATCTTAAAGTGCTCCAAATACAGTTTTTTTCATCTGCCATTCAAGTACTGCTTCAAATCAACCAATGATAATAAAGACAGCTTTCAAGAAGCAATGGACATCCAGGCAAGGACTGAATCAGGAAAGATCATACATAGCTGCTCCTCGCTGAGTCTCCCCTGCTTCATCACACTATCTTCGTGTGTTCAAGCAAGAATCCTCAGGAGTAATTCTGGATCCGACCCCCACCCCCACCCCCGCCCTAATCCCCAAATCCAGCTGGTCTGATTGGCTCTACCTCCAAAGCAGATGTCTAATTGAGGAAGCTATCATCTCCATGGTAACCACACTGGTCCAAATGACCATTTCTCACCGGGACTACTATAATATCTGCTAAAGGGTACTGCAGCTTCCTAAGTGGTATCTAGTCACAGCATGATGATATTGGTAGGATAGACAGACTATGCCACTGCGTGGGAAAAAAAAAAAAAAAACTGGATAAAAAAAAGTACTTACTTTATGATCTCACTCATCTAGAACTGTACAAAATAGAAACAAATATATTGTGACAGAATGCAGATCAGTAATGGGTGGCAGAGAGGGGCAAGAGGAAAGGATGACCAAAGGACACAAGGAAACTTTTCGGTGATGGGTATGTTCACTATCTAGACTGTGGTGGTTTCATGGATATGTGTGTGTATATACTTTTTGATCTGTGTGTATACACATCCACACTGATGTATAAACTTATCAAATAGCACACTTTAGTTTCCTGCAAGTTATGCCAATTATACTACAACAAAACTTTTTAAAAATAAAAACAAACAGGATGATATTCTTAATAAAATGCAACGTGTGGGATTTGCTTCAAATAAACCAGGGGAAGAGGGGAGCAAGGACAAAACGGGTAGAAATACAGATGAAACAAGATTAGACATGAGTTGATAATGTTTACAACTAGGTCCTAAGGACATGGGGGTATGATATACTAATGTCTTGACTTTTACATATTTGAAATTTTCTATAATAAAAACAATTTTTAAGTTAAAAGGGAGCAAATCATGAACCAGGATAATCTAAAAGAAGAAAATTACTATGCTGGCTCCAGAGCCCAGACTGCTGGTAGCCAAAGACTTCCTTAGAAGTTGAAGAGCAGGGGAATGTGGATTTTAAAGGGAGACATTTTATTCTCTACTCTATCACCTGAGAAACGTGCATGCTCCTTTGAGAGCTACGCCATCCTTTCCCTGGTTGGCTCAAAGCTGGGCTCCCTTGCACACTCTCTCTGACACACACACACACACACACACACACACACACACACACACACACACACTTCCCACAGATGGACAAGAATCTCTCTGAGGTGCCCGCCCAACTCCATGGCCAGTACATAAACTTCACCAGTACTCAGGACTAGACATCCTCACTAAGGTCTTCCCAGAACAAAATGGAAGAAAACAGCCTCTGTCAGTCCCCCTCTCCTGCCTGTTCAGTTTCCTCCCTCCTGCCAGGTCTCCCTGACCCCCACCCCACCTTGCTGTCACAGCCCATTCTATACGTACCTGAGAAACCTAGCTAGTGTTTGATTCTGCAGCAAAATGCAACAAAGTTCCAAAAGGTCTCAGCCCTCCCAGGCCGATGAGTCAGCAGGAAAACAGGAGGCCAAGAATCACACTAGGAGAATTCTCATTCCAGCTGTACCACTTCCTAACTGAAGATGCACAGTGAAGCTGTCATCCAACAACAGTCTAGCTCCGCATCTGTAGGCCTCTAGCCCACCTGCATTGCTACCAGGCTCAGGGACACATCCAACGATTTTGTTTCTTGAGCCCCGTCTGGACTGTGTTTGCTTTGTTTCAAATGTCTGCCTCTAGGGTAAACTAGATTTTGAAACACAAATATGCACAATTCCCCAAGGTAAAAGACACGTCCAGGAGTCTGTTCACTGCAGTCATCCATATCCCCAAAGCACTGATTTCTACCGTGTACATAATTAGAGAGAAGAAGCAGACAGACACCTGCCCAATGACAATGAAAAAGCAACAGAGGGTGATGGAGAACCCCACGTGATGTAGTAGCTGGAAGCCCAGAAGTCAAGAATTACCCACAACCACCACGGAGGCAGGGGCATACCTCGAGAACAGAGCCTGGCACACAGAGTCCCTCAGTCAGTTTTCGGTGAGTGGTGAATAAAGCCACAGGTGGAACAATAAATGGACAAGTAAGCGAGCAAAGGCTGACAAGGGAAAACCCACCTGTTCTATGGTGGTGTAGAGAAAGTAGGTGCTTTTAGCAATGCCAGTGAGAGGGTAAACATTACGGAACAGGCGAATTAATGAATTCTTCTTGCAGTCCCCAGCATCAGGGAATTGGGCCTCATTCTACCAAGTAAGCCTGACTCTGACATGGTGCCTTCCACAGTTCATCTGTTCTGTACATTCAACACAGCCAATGTGAAGGTTTTAAGTAAGGAAGCAGCGACTTTGTCAAAAACGTAATTACATCACTGATAGAGGCGAGTGTTTACTGACTCGCAGTTAAGGGGGTTCCATGCATTATTCTAAGTGTTTTACCATTGTTACGCCACTGAATTCATTTCAGAGACCTATGGTGAAGGTGCTAGGTTGTGCCTGATTTTACACCTGAGAAAACTGAGTAGCAAAGAGAAAAAGTAAGTTGTCCAAAGGTCTGCTGCTAGAAATAGAGCAAAATAAGATTTGAGATCCTAGGCAGCCTGTCTCCAGGGGCCACCCTCTACTCACTGAACTATATTGCTTCTTGCTAAGCAAGAATTTACTGTAGGATAGGGAATTTAAGTGGTATTGGGTTGCAAATAAGATCCCAAGAGATGGCAAATGTTCCACCCAATTCATCTGATCACAATAGGGTAAGAGTTAGTCAAAAGTTGATAATGTAGGTGTTTGTAAAAAGAGAGAATGTGAGAGAGACTCCCCCGTATAGACTGCTGCTGTTACACATCAAATGGAAGTGAGACAGCTAGTTCTTCTGTAACAATTGGGAGCTGAAACTCCATAAACATATTGCATTCATTCAGTATGGACAGGGTCCTTTGCCCATGGCTGGCACTGTAGTAACGACACACAGAGGGCTAGGGTGAGTCCTGCCCATGAGGAACACATGGCCTAGGAGGGGAGCAAGGGCTACGTAAGGAGGTTCATGACAACACAACTAGTGGGAAGAAGAACTGTGGACACACAAAGGGGAAGTAAGCACCCCCAAGACACTTTCCATAATGAAAGACATAAGAAAGGAAAGAGACCTCTTAGAGTTGTGGAAGCATCCTTCTTGTAGGCTCTCATGAGTGTATTTTCACTAAGTCCGTAGCAAATGGGAGCTGATTCCTGCTGAACCAAGCTCCTCCAGGACAGAACCTTTCTCTGCTCAGTTGGCTTCATGTGAACCTGGGTATTCAGCCCTTCTCCAGTGTCCCTCTCCCACCATCACACTTCTGGCCCTTTTGATTCCTAGGTTCCTAGGAAAATCAGTTATAAGGTCAAATCCTTATTTGTTGTTAGTTCCTTCCAAAGACAGGGTCTCCACGATGCTATCGATTCTTTCAGTGGAATCATGCCCATGGGCTGCACAAGGAACTCCATGATATGAGTTCATTGCCTCCTCAAATGATGGGTTTTATGAGAAGTTATGTACTGTGAGCTTAGGTTAGAAATAGTCCACATCATTCCCAATCTCAAGGCTTGTTTTGGACAAAGGATGAAGATAAAAGGCAATGAATACATAAAAGACTTTTGTAAGAAGTACAGCGTAAATACGGCAGAAGAAAAGATAGGGGGAAAGTGTCTTTTCATTTCATGTTAACAGCCAAAGAGAAAAAGCTTCTTTAGATTTCAAGAAGAAAGGAATAATATCAGTACACAAAGCAAGCTTTAAAGGTGAGCTTTATCATCGTGTCAGTAGAGCTTTTTAGTACAAACTCTACAGATTATGGTATTTCTAATAACTCCTTGCTGCCCTAGGGAAAAGTACTTCATTGCCTAACTTTTATCTGAGTTCATGGCTATTTTCCTTTCATTTTTAAAGCTTAGCTTATCTTAGTTCATCAAACAATTTTTTTTCTTTTTTGGATGACAGAAATCTCATTTACACTCCTGAACATCCTATTACCCTTGACAGGTACCTAGCATTCTGCCATGCGCATCTACTTACTTATGTGCGGAAAATGAAAAAAAAAAAAAAACACAAAAACAGGCATTTGTTTCTTCACCGTCCACAGACAGAATAAACTCTTAACGGAAATAATAAAATATTTGGGCGCTGAACACGTGACTGCTCTTAAATGTTCATATATTCAAATTGAGGACATTTTTTATTTGACAGCTTTGGTCAAATGCCCAAGAGAATGATTCAAAAATAAAGAGAACACTTGGAATCAATGGGTTAGTTAGGTCATGAAAAAATTGGACACTACAATCCAGATCTTAAAAAAGTTCTGAATATATACTCACAAAGACTTAACGACTTTGGATAACGAGATCAAAAATAGTGCTTTGAAAGTTCATAGAGGGGCGCCTGGGTGGCGCAGTCGGTTAAGCGTCCGACTTCAGCCAGGTCACGATCTCGCGGTCCGTGAGTTCGAGCCCCGCGTCGGGCTCTGGGCTGATGGCTCAGAGCCTGGAGCCTGTTTCCGATTCTGTGTCTCCCTCTCTCTCTGCCCCTCCCCCGTTCATGCTCTGTCTCTCTCTGTCCCAAAAATAAATAAACGTTGAAAAAAAAAAAAAAAAAAAAAGAAAGTTCATAGAGCTGTAGCACTCGAAGGCAGGGTTTCTTACAGTATGGTTTCATCCCTCTCCCTAATCAACGGAATCATGGAGGGCTTACTAGAGGTACTGATTCTGAATTCACACCGAATTCTGCATTTTTAGGTAATGTGCCAGTTTTTGTTAAGATAAACCAAACTAGTAACAGCATTCCAATCTGCAAAGGACACACGAGCCCCACTCTCTTTAGCATAAAGTTTGGGTTGCTTTGGTAGGTGGATGGAAGCAACAAAACACAGAAGTGTGCAGGGAGAAGTGGAGGCTTGAAGTGTTTATAATGCATACTGTCCCATTTCTCAGAGAGTGCACAGAGATGGCTTGATGGCACCCAAATCAGGTGTTTCTGTCTGAACCCATCCTGCTACCCAGGCCATAGTCAACCATAAAGATTATCCAGGGAAATGATCTGCATCTGCATCGGCATCTGTATCTGCTGGAGATTCACTGACTAACTAGATTCTCACTGCTGCTGGGGCTGGGGGTGTGGGGTGGGAGGTAGATAAACAGAGAGAATCAGACAAGCCCAATTGGCCAAGAACTGGATGGAGTCCACCCTAACTGTTACCGTGGCCATATCTGAAGTATCCAGAGCTGATGATGCTACATGTGGGGCCACCATTGTTCCGTGATGATATTGCAGTTGGTATATTATGTTAAGAATTAAAACAAGGAAACGTGGTAACATAGTATATATTATAACGTGTCAACAAGAAGGCAAAGAAAAATCTTGGTTTGTACTTTGTTGGCAATTACTAATAGATATGAAAGTTACCGTTCCTCCTAGGAGGCAAGGATCTTGCCAACAGAAATACAACGCTAATACAGGAGCACCTTCCAAGGGTTCATCTGAGAGTATACTGAATGGCCTGAGTATGTAATGTGATGTGATAAGGCAGAACTGGTTTCTCCATGGCCCACAAGGATTAAATTCTAGAATTCCTATGAGTTTGCTTGATGCATTGATAAGCCAAGTAAATCTAGGAGCGGATTTGGTGAAGCCACATGCCCTAGACATATGACAGCTAATTTTTGACTTAAAAAGTGAACGAATGACCTCCAAAAGACATCAACAATTGTACCTCACAGATGTGCTGTGAGCTTGAGATGCTCACACATGTGCTGCATCACGAAGACGGTAAATGTTAAAAACAATGGTAGTATTATATTAATGGCTGCTACCCTTTTTTCCAAAATTTTGCCAGAGGTTATAAAGAAGTTGGCAACTCTGACATTCCATGCAGCCTGCTGCTGATGACATTGTTGCCTTAATGGAGCACAGCCTACAGCCTCTTTGTGAGTAAAACTCTCTTTGATTATGCCACTGGTGGCAGCCTTTCTGTGACAGCTGAACACGTCCCTAGCTGATACTACTTGCACTTACTCAATGCCATTCAAATACAATTTCATGTTTTGTTAGCACAGATAACATCAATAATGTCACTCTTATTGAAGGTGAAATTATTACCAACATCACTCAGCAGATGACGTTGGGGAAAAGATACTACAAAGGTTTCCTAAATGACGAAGGGTCTTGGAGAATACCAGTGTTCTATCTCATAAGCAAACCCTCGCAGAGTAAACTGTGGGGCACAGGGTTCTCTCTGTTACAATATCACTTGAAGTTTAGGAGTGTTTTTCCTTATAAATATTTGGAAAAGTCCATGGTAGAGAAGGGTTTCCTTAATCCCAGAGAGTAAAATGAAAGAAGGCTTTTGACACACAAAATCCTACAATCAGTAAGTAGGTCGAGACAACCATGAGGCTGTAGACACAGGCTACCTTTCATGAGAAGGGAAGAATGACTTAGAGGCTGAAAGCCAGAACCCTGGAGGAGCTAGGACCATGTAAAATCATTCCCAGGCCTTAAGACCCAATGAAAGGACTGCCTACCTGTACCAGCTGAAATTCAGGATTGCTATGGACCAGTGACCCATTCATGATAACCTCCTTCCTTTCTTTGGAACAGCAACGTTTGTGTTTTGTTGGTTTGTTTGTTTTTTCTGTGTGTGTGTGTGTGTGTGTGTGTGTGTGTGTGTGTGTGTGTGTGTGTGTTTTGTGTGTGTTTTCTGGTTATCACATGCCTGTGTTGGATGTATGCTGAATTCATAGGTCTTCATTCATAGGTCTTCAGATTGAAAGTGTAGTCGAGGACCAGTGCGCCCAAGGAGACTCATTCACACCTGGACCTAATTTAGATAACAATATCCTGGACTTTGAGCTGATGTTACAAGGGTTGGGCCTTTAAGAGGGAGGATT
This sequence comes from Puma concolor, assembly GCF_028749965.1. Lineage (NCBI taxonomy): Eukaryota > Metazoa > Chordata > Mammalia > Carnivora > Felidae > Puma > Puma concolor. The sequence goes on along the minus strand of NW_028240124.1, from coordinate 360,125 downwards.
CTTGGGGTAGGGTGAGGATATTTTTCATGCAGGAGGAGAGTGAATAATAGGAGGCCAGCAGACAGGCTGTGGCAGTCTAAAATATGTTCATAAATTCTCTTTTAAGCCCTTCAAAAGGGGGACCTCCATTCCCTTTTCCTTAAGCATAGGCCAGACGTACAGAATGATTTTGAAAACTAGAAGAAAGTGGAAGTGATAGTGAGTTAAAAACACTCTAAAGAGCAGATATTGTAGTTCCAGTGGTGTTGTGATTAGGGGAAAATCGATTGAAAGGGCAACTGGGCATTAGAGGCTAGGATTCTATGAGTGGAAGAGATGAACATAAGCGAAGAGAAACAAAAATTATATAAAATCAGGGAGGGGGCAAAACAGAAGAGACTCATACGTATGGAGAAGAAACTGAGGGTCACTGGAGGGGTTGTGGGAGGGGGGATGGGCTAAATGGGTAAGGGGCACTGAGGAATCTACACCTGAAATCATTGTTGCACTACATGCTAACTAAGTTGGAGGTAAACTTTAAAAAAATAAAAATAAATCAATTACAAAAAGAACCTAGAATTCTACACTATCAAAATTATCAATTAAATTTGAGAGTGGACTCAAGATATCTTCAGACGTGCAAAGACACAGAACATTCGATTGTACTCATTCTTCATTAGGAAGTTATCTGAAGGTGTATTCCAGCAAAACAAGGAGAGAAAATATAAAGAAAAATTATACTTAATAATAGGTAACACTAACATAGTGTTTATTTTTGTGCCAGACACTGTTATGGGTTATTTTCACATATTATTACATATGAACCACACAACAAACTTACAAAGTATATACAATTACCATTCTTATCTTCGAGAGGAGGAAACCGGGTTATAAGGAAGCCAAATAACTCATCCAACATCCATCTTACACAGTTGGTAAGGGGAACAAGTAAAGTCTAACCCCAGGCCGTCTGGCTCAAGAGTCCAGGCTTTTAATTGCTCCCTAACTTCCCAGATGGCCATATTACCATGAAACCATGGAAACAAACTGGGAGCAGGGCAGAGGAAAATCACAGGAAGGAAGCTATGAAGCAGACCTACTGAGTCACCACCTAAATGAGGCAGGAAAAGAGAAGGGTCCAGTGAGAGACCGCTAAGAGGTTAGCAGGAAGATGTCATAAGTGGCATGATTTGAGAACACTGAAAGAGTGCAATAAAACAAAGAAGTGCAATTAGAAAATTAAGGAGAAGCAGATAATATCCATAAGACGGCCTTAGTCTGAATGAGCCAAGTGAAACATGGCATGGTTTAAAGCACTGATGGAATACAAAGAGAAAGGTTCCATTTCACCTTGATGCTAGAGATGTCCTCATTCAGCAGGTCCAAGGACTCCTGGAAAAGTGTGGTAAATCTAATGTTTGCATATTATTTAATAATCCCAATAATTTAAACCATTTATTAGTTTTCAAGTTTTAGAATCAACCTTGAACTCTCTAAAGAGACTTGATTACAGTGCATAAGAGCAGGGTTAACAACAATGACAAACAGAAGCCCAAAGCTGATAGGAGACAGGAGACAGACAAAAAGTGCAGCAAGTTTAAGGAAGACCTTTATCGTACAATGTACGGAATGAAAAATGATAGTACAGGTAAGGGAACTAGATCTCTATTTGAATATACACCTTGTGGGGTATCTGAGTGGCTCCGTGAGTTCATAATCCAACTCTTGATTTTGGCTCAGATGATGATCTCACAGTTCATAAGACTAAGATGAGCATTAGGTTCTGCACTGACACCTCAGAATTCTCTCTCTCTGCCACTATCCTGCTTGAGCATACTCTCTCTCTCTCTCTCTCTCTCTCTCTCTCTCTCTCTCTCTCTCTCTCAAATAACATACATTCATACATACATACATACATACATACATACATACATACATACATACATACATAGAAACATGAAATTATATCTTGTGATGGTTAATTTCATGATTTAACTGGGCTAAGCCACAGGGTACCCAAATATATAGCTAAACATTATTTCTAGTGTATCTGTGAGGACATTTCTTAGTACAATTAACATCTGTACATCACTAGACTAAGCAAGACACACCGCCTGCCAAACACTGGGTGGCCTCAACTAATCGATTGAAGACCTGAATACAACAAAAGGCGGAGTAAGAGAGAATCCACTGTGTCTATCTGACTGTCTTCAAGCTGCGATATTGGTCTCCTGACTTCAGGCTCAGACTTGGAATGGAACATACATCATCAGCTCTCCTGATTCTTAGGCTTTGGGAGTCTGCCTGGAACTAAACTACTGGATCTCCTGGGTCTGCCCTTCTCAGCCTCCGTAATCCTGTGAACCAATTCCCATTGATACTGAGTCTCTGGAGAACCCTAACTAGTACCTATATGTAACTTCATCCGTTATGTGTTTTGCCCTCAGATCCAGTTCCTGCACTTCTCCTACAGACTGTGTTTCCTGTTTCCTTGCCAACTGGCTTCCAGAGGGCTTTGACCAATGGGTGTTTGATGGGAGAAAGGGAGGAAGGGATAAGCCCAGAGGTTTTTCTCTCTCCCGCTCCACTTCCTACCAGTGATTTTATCTCCTCCAAATTCTAGCTCCTTTCCAAGAGCCTCTTCTCCCATGTTCTCAGTTCCTGCTAGGTATGGTTCTGAATTTCTCTAGCTCTGCGGGTGGAAACAGCTTTCTGATGATACTAATTCCTGATTGCTTCGCCATCCTTTGTTTGGCTTCTGGGATTTCCCATCACGTGTGTAACTGTTTAAAATACCTATAGTGACTCACCGGCTGGCTGGACCTGACTGAAACAGTATACAGATAGAAGTTCGGGAATATATCGGAAGGTGAGGAGAGAGAAGACAGGTGGCTTAAGCGACCTATACGTCAACGTCACATAGGAAGTCAGTAGACGGTGCTTAAAACTGACAAATCAATAAGCAGCAGTATACTATACTACTTATCTTCATGAAGATTCCTAACAAAAGAATATAAACCTGGAACAGTTAAAAGTGTTGCCTCAAATAATGGAGACAGTAAAGAGACCTGTGGTTGCCAGGAACTCAGGGGGGAAGGGAGAGATGAATAATAGATGAAGCACAGGGAATATTTATGGCAGTGAAACATCTTGTAAGACAGTGAAATGCTTTGAATCATGGCATTGTGCGTTTGTCAAAACTCAGCGAACTGCACACCACAGTGAATGCTAAGCTAAACTTCGGACTTTAGTTAATAATAGTTTTCATATGGGCTCATCCGTTGTAACAAATGCACTACACTGACACAAGAAGTTTACAATAGGGAAAACTATGTTTTGGGGGGTAGGAGGGAGAACAGGGGAACTCTGCACTTTCCAGTCTTTTTTTGTAAACCAGCTTTTTAAAAGCTGTTTTAGAAAATAAACTCCCTCAATGAAAGGGAGGCAGAGAGACAGAAGAGGAGGAAAGGAAAGAGGGAGAAAGGGAGCTAGTTAAAAGTCACGGAGGAAACTTAAGTGTGGATTACTAAGTGAACGGATCCAATACTAAAAAGCCATTTGCTTTAAGTTTCCAACTATGATAACGTTCTGGAAAAACAAAACAAAACAAAAGAAAACAAAACAACCACAACGACGACGACGACGACAACAACAACAACAAAACACCTTCGGAGACAGTAAAAAGACCAGTGGCTATTAGGGTTTAGGGGGAGAAAGGAAGTGGTAATAGGTGGAGCACAGGGCACTTTAGGGTGGTGGAACTATTCTGTATGATACGGCAATAGTAGATACATACCTTTATACATTTCTCAAAACTTATGAATCTATATAACACAAAATGAACCCTAACTGTTAGTTAATGATAATGTGTCTAATGATAATGTGTCATTCAAGAATGGCTCATCCACCACTTATAATTAATGTATCCACATTAGTTCAAGGTACTATAGAAACTACTGGGGGTGAGGAACCTGTATTTTTTGTGCAATTTGTCTCTAAATCTAAAATTGTCCTTAAAAAATGGTCTGTTTAAAAAAAAACCCTGATTAAAAAAAAAAAAGAAAAAAGAAAACAAAAGAAAGTGTTGCCTCTGGGGAAGAGGTGTTCATGGGGGAAACAAAGCTTTTTATTTTTTATTGCAAGTCCTGATCTGCAATTTTGATGTTGTGGGTTTTTTTTTTTTTTTACTACCTGTATACAATACTTGGATTGATATTTCTCAAATAAAAAAAAATCTTTACACCTTCCAGAATAGATAACATGAAAAAGACCATATTAGCAAATGTTGGCAAGTTATCAAGTATTCAGAACTCACAGGCACTATGCAGGCACTACCTTAGAAGGAAGTTTGTGTAAATTGGTATAACCATTTTGGAAACAGTTTGGAGGAATCTTACCAAAGTTGATAAGTTGGATGACATGTGACCCGGCAAATTCTCTCCTAGATAAATAAATACTATTGTAAAAAATGTTCACCAAATGACGTGTCCTATAATGTTCACTGAAGCTTTATTCATAATTACCCTAAGCCAGAACCTACCTAAATGTCCACCAAGAGTTGCAGAAATATTGTAAACTATTCATATAATGAAATTCTATACACCAATGAGCAGAAAGGATCTATACATACAATAACATGACTATCACTAACATAAGTTTGAGTGCAAGAAGCTAGGTGTAGGACACATACTTCCATTTCTATATAGTCCAAAAACAAGCAAAAGTTGTACATTCTGTAAGAAGTCAGAATAATTGCCGTCCCAAAGGAGAGATAGACCGTGACTGAAAGAGGCACAGGTGGTCCCTTGGGGTCCTGGTACCTTTTTTAATGAGTGCTGATTCCACAAGTATATTGAACTGAATCGCATCAAGCTGTGCTCAGAATACATTTAATAATATGTGTTCTTTTTTGCGTGCCTGGGTGGCTAGTCACTTAAGTGTCCAACTTTGGCTCAGGTCATGATCTCATGGTTTGTGAGGTCGAGCCCCGCATCAGGTTCTGTGCTGACAGCTCCGAGCCTGGAGCCTGCTTGGACCCTTGGCTCCCTATCTGGCCCTCACCTGCTCACAAGGTATCTCTCTCTCAAAAATAAACAAACATGACAAAAATAATATATGTCCTTTTGAATGTATACTATACTTCAGGAATCTTATTTTAATCTGAGTGCAGACCCCTAAGTCACACCCTTTTTTCTCTACTGCTCTTCTAAACATTTAAAGAATATGTAATTTAAATCATCCTAGAAGATATATATACATACACATACACACAAAGAAAGAAAGAAATTGGCGGGAGGAGCCGGGAGGTGGGTGAATGGCAAAGAAACTCTAGCTTTATTACACAAGCATGGAACCAAAATCCTTTGGAGAGGGTGGGGGTGGAATGGCTTCTTCTGACGACTTCAGAGCAATGAGGGAACAAGAGAGATCATGGATCTGCCCCTACAGTGCTGGAGACCTCTCAATCTGGGGTTAGGAAGAAAGGGGATCTCCCTTTTGGTCCAGGAGTCTCCTCCCTCCTCAGACCCTGTGCTGGGATGCAGCAGAGGTCACAGCTGCCCCAGAGTCCCAGAAGGCGGCGCCTCATCCCTGGGTCGCGGGCCGGGACCCTCTGGTGCTTCTTCGCCATTAAAGTGCACTAGGGGAAGCGGGCCCGGCTCTCACTGGTTCATCCCTCCAGGCACAACCCGTCCCGGGGCTGACAGGTCACTCGGCGGTGGCCCGCACATCACGCCCACGCACTGGGACGCTGCGGAGTCTCACCACGGGTGCCAGGTTCACTCCCAGGACTTGGCGCGCTTGGCGCCGCGCTTCTGCCAGGCTGCTCTCGACCCACACGTCGCCGACTACGCGGATGGTGGGCAAGGTGGTCAGCGTCGGGGTGGCCGCCCTCCCACTCTCCTCCAGGGTGCGGCCCCCGGAGCAGGGCCCGGGGGCCGCGGGCTTGCGGGGGCTGCTGTCCTCGCGGGACGGCGGCGGCGGGGACGGCACCTTCCTCTGCCCGACCGCGACCCTCTGGGCTCCGTGGCGCCTCCTCCGGGCAGCAGACCGGCGCGTCTGGACGCGGCCTCGGGGGGCTGGTGCCCCCGCGTCTACACCACCTTCTCCTCAGGCGCCTCCAGCGCGGCCCCTCCTGCAGCGCTAGAGGCTCCTCCCCGGGCGGCCGGGGCCAGGGCCTTCAGGGGCCTGCGCCACCACCTCTTCATGCGGCTCAGGATGTGAGGCCGCTAGGGGCCGCCCGCGCTTCCAGGTCTCGCCTCCGCTGCAGGGCCCTGAAAAATTTCCTACCATGAAGCCAAATCAGGTGGCATGCTCTGAGAGTTACACCGCAGTTGCTAGACCAGGCGCTTTGTGATGTCACCATGTCTGCCTATCCTATCACTGCCAGCTGCCCAAAGCTGCCTTAGGTTGGGCTGTGTTTAAGATTATGCCCTTGAGAAAGACCTGCACGTAATCTTACCTGAGAAGGCCCATAGTTCTTGAGTTCAAGAGAGTTGTCCTCGACGTGAATGCACTCGTGCCTCAGCCTCCATTAATTCCATCCAACATGTAATGACACTTCGCGGTGGAGAGTACACACAACTTGCAATCAAACATGACTGTAAGAGGGTTTTAGCTAATTAAATGCCTTGTCATGCAACGCAATGAAAGCCAAATTGAAGTAACTACTCTATTCTTTCAAAGAATACAGATATACTGTGCCTTGCTTAGGGGTCCATATGTGTGTTGCTATAGCTCCCAGTTCAGGAAGCTGTTCTTCACAGCAGCAGCAAACAGTTTGCCTAGTTAGTATGCATGCTCACTTTCACGCAGCTTAGGGAAGACCGAGTCATTGTGTGCTTAAGAGCAAGGCGTCAACGAATTCTGCGTGAGTGGCCATGAGGGCATTCAGTGCCACTAAAACCTATTCGGTACCTACCACTTCATGATATTTCAGGTAAGTCATACACAAGGTAGTAAAAGACCGTATGGGATTCCATGGGTAGAAAACGTGTTACACGGTCCGTGTAAGTGCTTTTGAAAGCAACCAGCATGGTCCATCCATCATCACCACATACACAAATAATTCACAAAATATAACAAGGACCACCTACCATGATCAATTGAAATCCACTTCCTCATGAAAGGATGACACCAAACTATGTGAATCAATAAAAGGGATAAGTCATGGTAACAATCAGAAGAGACACTTGCCAAGGTCAACGTGATACATGTGAGAGGCCTCTGTCTTTACTCAACTCCTTTTCTTAAACACACAAACCAAACTTTCATCTCCGCAGCTTAAGCCAGTACTACCTCACGTTCAGAAAGTGCTGAAAATAGAAAGCTATCTTCATATTCAGTAAGAGCAACCCCTGGATATGCTTTTTCATTAAATGTCATTTATTTTCAAATTGGTTTCCACGCAACACCCAGTGTTCATCCCAACAGGTGCCCTCTTCAATGCCCGTCACCCACTTTCCCCTCTCCCCAATGCCATGTCAACCCTCAGTCTGTTATCAGTATTTGAGAGTCTCTTCTGGTGTGCCTCCCTCCCTCTCTATAACTTGTCCCCGCATCACCTCCCCCATGGTCTTCTGCTAAGTTTCTCAGGATCCACACATGGATGAAAACATATGGTATCTGTCTTTCTCCGCCTGACTTATTTCACATAGCATAATACCCCCCCAGTTCCATCCACGTTGCTACAAATGGCCAGATTTCGTTCTTTCTCATTGCCAAGTAGTATTCCATGGTATACATAAACCACAACTTCTTTATCCACTTGTCAATTGATAGACAGCTGGGCTCTTTCCATAGTTTGGCTGTTGTTGAAAGTAGTGCTATAAACATTGGGGTACATGCACCCTTATGTCTCAGCACTCCTATACCCCTTGGGTAAATTCCTAGCAGTGCTATTGCTGGGTCTTAGGGTAGATCTATTTTTACTGATTTGAGGAACCTCCACACTGTTTTCCAGAGCGGCTGCACCAGGATGCATTCCCACCAACAGTGCAAGAGGGTTCCTGTTTCTCCACATCCTCACCAGCATCTATAGTCTTCTAATTTGCTCATTGTAGCCACTCTGACTGGCATGAGGTGGTATCTCAGTGCGGTTTTGCTTTGGATTTCCCTGACGAGGAGTGCTGTTGAGCATCTTTTCATGTGTCTCTTGACGATCTGGATGTCTGTTTTAGAACAGTGTCTGTTTAAGTCTTCTGCCCATTTCTTCACTGGATTTTTTGTTTTCCGGGAGTGGAGTTGGTGAGTTCATTTTACAGGTTTTGGATACTAGCCAATTATCCAGTATGACTTTTGCACACATCTTTTCCCATTCGGTCAGTTGCCTTTTAGTTTTGTTGATCGTTTCCTTCATTGTGGAGAAGATTTTTATTTTGATGATGTCCCAATAGTTCATTTTGCTTTTAATTCCCTTGCCTTTGGAGATGTGTCAGCTAAGAACTTGCTGACGCTGAGGTCAAAGATTGTTTTTCCTGCTTTCTCCTCCAGGGTTTGATGGTTTCCTAACTCACATTCAGGCCCTTCATCCATTTTGAGTTTATTTTTGTGAGTGGTGTAAGAAACTGGTCTAGTTTCATTCTTCTGCATGTTGCTGTCCTCTTCTCTTAGCACCAATTTTTAAAGAGACTGTCTTCTTTTCCATTGGATATTCTTTCCTGCTTTGTCAAAGATTAGTTGGCCATACGTATGTGGGTCCAATTATGGGGACTCTATTCTATGCCATTAAGTCTATGTATTTATTTCTGTGTCAATACCATGCTGTCTTGATGGTTATAGCTTTGCGGTAGAGGCTAAAGTCTGGCATTGTGGTGCCTCTCACTTTGGTTTTCTTCTTCAGTATTACTTTGGCTATTCAGGGTCTTTTGTGTTTCCATACACATTTTATGATTTTCGTTACAGCTTGGAGAAGAGTGCTGGTGCAATGTGATTGGTGCTGCCTATAATGTGAGGACTGCGTTGGGTCTTATTGACATTTCGCCAATATTTATTCTTCCAATCCATGAGCATGGAATGTTTTTTGCTTTGTCTGTATCTTCTTCAATTTCCTTCACATGCCTTCTATAGTTTTCAGCATACAGATCTTTTACCTCTTTGGTAAGCTTTATTCCTAGGTACTTTATGACTCTTGTTGCATTGTAAATAGGATCCGTTTCTTTATTTCTCTTTCTGTTGCTTCATTATTAGTGTATAAAACGCAACCAATTTCTGTACATTGATTTTGTACCCTGCAACATTGCTAAACCCATGTATCAGTGCTAGAGGACTTTTGATGGAGTCTGTCGGAAATTCCATGTATAGTGTCAAGCCATCTGCAAAAAGTGGAAGTTTGACTTTATCGTTGCAAATGATGATACCTTTAATTTCATGTGCTGTCTGATTACTGATGCCAAGACTTCCAACACTGTGTTCAACAACCGGGGTGAGAGTGGACATCTCCGTCTTGTTCCTTATCTCAGGGGGAATGCTCTCAGTTTTTCCCCATTGAGGACGATGTTTACTGTGGGCTTCTGATAAATGACTTTTATGATGTTTAAAGTAGTTTCCTTCTATCCCAACTTTCTTGAGGGTTTGTATTAAGTAAAGATCCAGTATTTTCTCTAATACATTTTTCTGCATCTATTGACAGTGTACTATGCTTCTTATCTTTTCTTTTATTAATGTGATGTAGCACAATGATTGATTTATGAATATGGCACTAGCCCTGCAGGCCAGGAATGAATCCCACTTGATCGTGTTGAATAATACTATCTATATGCTATTGAATGTGATTTGCTAGTATCTTGTTGAGAATTTATGCACCCGTATTCATCAGGGATATTGGCCTGTAATTCTCCTGTTTCTTGTGTCTCTGTCTGGTTTGGAAATCACAGTAATGCTGGCTTCATAAAATGCGTCTGGAAGTTTTCCTTTCATTTCCATGTTTTCGAGCAGCTTGAGAAGGATAGCTATTATCTCTGCTTTAAATGTCTGCTAGAAATCGCCAGGGAGCCACCTGGACCAGGACTCTTATTTATTGGGAGATTTTTGATAACTGATTCAATTTGCTCACTAGTTATGGGTCCGTTCACATTTTCTATTTCTTCCCGTTTGAGCTTTGGAAGTGTGTGGGGATGGAGGCATTTGTCCATTTCTTCCAGGTTGTCCAGTTTGTTGGCATAGAAGATTTTATAGTGTTTCCTAATGAATGCTTGAATTTCTGTGGGATTCTTTGTAATAATTCCATTTTCATTCGTGATTTGACCTATTTGGGTCCCTCTCTTTTCTTTTTGAGAAGCCAGGCTAGACATTTATCAATTTTGTGTATTTTCTCAAAAACACAACTCTTGGTTACATTGATGTGCTCTACTGTTTTCCTTTAGACTCCATATTGTTTATTTCTGCTCTGATCTTTATAATTTTTCTTCTTCTGCTCGCTTTGGGGTGTCCTTGCTGTCCTGCTTCTAGTTCTTTAGGTGTGCTGTTAGATTTTGTATTCAGTTTTTTCTTGTTTCTTGAGATAGGACTGGATAGCAATGGTTGTTGTTGTTGTTGTTGTTGTTGTGTTTTGTTTTGTTTTTGTTGTTCCCTGTCAGGACTGCCCTTGCTGCATCCCAAAGGGTTTGCATTGTTGTATTTTATTTTCATTTGTTTCCCTATATCTTTTAATTTCTTCTCAAGTTGCCTGGGTGACCCATTTATTCGTTAGTGGGATGTTTTTTAACCTCTATGCTTTTGGAGATTTCCATCTTTTTTTCTGTGTTTAATTTAATGTCCCCTGCAATTACCACATTCTTACCAACAAGGTTCTGTATGTTTTTAATTAATTGTTTATATATTTGTGTGTCTCCGAATTTGGTGTGTAGACATTTAAAATATTTAGCTCTTCCTGATGGAGAGACCCTGGAATTAATATCGAAAGCCCTTCGTCATCTTTTGTTACAGCCTTTGATTTAAACTCTACTTTGTATGATATAAGTTGGCTACTCCAGGTTTCTTTTGACATCCAGTAGCATGATAGATAGTTCTCCATCCCCCACTATCAATCTGTAGGTGTCCTCATGTCTAAAATCAGTCCCTTGTAGACAGCAAATAGATGGGTCTTGTTCTGTTTTTGTTTTGTTTTTTCTATCCATTCTGATATGCTATGTTTTTTGGTTGGAGCATTTAGTCCATTGAAATTCAGTGTTATTATGCAAAGATATGTGATTAGAGTCATTGTGATGTCTGTAGGTTTTATGCTTGCAGTAGTGCACCAGTTTCCTTTCCCACCAACAGTGAGAGAGGGTGACTCTTTCTCCATATCCTCACCAGCATCTGTGGTTTCCTAAGTTGCTCATTTTAGCCACACTGACTAGTGTGAGGTGGTATCTCAGTGTGGCTTTGATGTGTATTTTCCTGATGATGAGTGATGTTGAGCATCCTTTCATGTGTTTTTGGGCCATCTGGATGTCTCCTTTGGAAAAGTGTCCTTTCATGACTTCTGCCCATTGTTTCAGTGTATTACACTTTGCAGGTGTGACTTGGGTAAGTCCTTTATACATTTTGTGTAGTAACCCTTTATCCAATATGTCATTCGCAAATATCTTCACTCCTTCCATCGGTTGCCTTTTAATTTTGCTGATTGTTTCCTTTGCAGTGCAGAAGATTTTTATCCTGACCAGGTCCTGATCATTCATTTTTGATTTTCATTCCCTTGTGTTTTGAGACATGCCAAGGAAGAAATTACTGCAATTGAGGTCAAAGGGTTTTTTTCCTCTTTTCTCCTCTAGTGTTTTGATGGTTTCCTGTCTCACATTTAAGGCTTTCATCCATTTTGCATTTATTTTTGTGCACGTTGTAAGAAAGTCATCTAGGTTATTCTTCATCATGTTACTGTTCAGTTCTCCCAGCACCCTTTGTAAAGAGACTGTCTTCTCTCCATTGGATTGTCTTTCCAGTTTTGTCAAAGATTAGTTCACCATACATTTGTGGGGCCCCTTCTGGGTTCTCTATGCTGTTTCATTGGTTCATTTGCCTGTTTTTGTGCCAATGTCATACTATCTTGATGATTACAGCTTCGTAGGAGTTGCGAAAATCTGGGCTGCCTCCCACTTTGGCTTTATTTTTTCAAGATATCTTTGACTACTCTGGTTCTTTAGTTGTTCCGTGCAAAGTTTCACATTGTTTGTTCTACTCTGGAGAAGAATGTTGGTACAATTTTGATTGGTATTGCATTAAATGTGTAGATTGCTTTCGGTAGTATTGACATTTTAACAGTATTCATTCTTCCACTCTTTGGCATGGATTGTTTTGTTTTGTTTTGTTTTCTGATTTTGTTGTGTCTTCATCATTTTCCTTCATACATTTTCTATACTTTTCACTGTACAGATCTTTTACATCTTTGGTTCGTTTTCTTGCGAGGTATTTTACGGTTCTTGGTGAAATTGTAGCTGGCATTGATTTCTTGACTTCTCTTTCTGTTGCTTCCTTATTGGTGTATAGAAATGCAATCAGTTTCTTTACACGGATTTTGTATCCTGTGAGTTTGGTCAATGCATGTATCAGATCTAGCAGCGTTTTCATGGAGTCTTTTGTGTTCTCCGCGTTCAGTCTAATGTCACCTTTGAAAGGCCAAAGTTTGACTTTCAATGATATATGTTGAGTTAAGTGTGGTTAAAAAAGAATTTACCCTTTGAGCTCTATGTTAACTTCATAATTGCACAATAAGTGACAAATAAGCAAGAACTGTGCATGTTTTCCAACATTAGAATTGGTAACTGGAATGTAACTCTTTAAATCATATTGAATCCCTCATGATATGGAGAGAAGTATGAAACATCTAACTTCACCCAGTACACACGTGTGTATTTGTAAACACGTATGCTAAACAGAAAATTGTAATACTAGTGAGGTGTGCCAAATTTTATATGTTCATGGTACAGATAATATTGTTTTACCGTCTTTATGGTAGCAGCCCAAATAAGACATTTGGAATCAAGGAGAGAATCCAGAACCTAAAGGGTACATTCTCCATGCACTATTCTGGCTTTCAAATAAATGAACAAATGGAATTAAAAAAATAGATTGCACTGGTAATCCTGTTTATTGCAATGGTGCAATAACTTTTTATGGACTCTAGCCATAATAAGAGTGCACGAGAATAGGTGTTGGAAATGACACACTTTATTTGACATGACCAAGCTCACTAGAAACATATACATTCCAAAACTTTTTAATATTCATTTTTTCACATATTCTATAAGGCCTAATAACTTATTACTCCACATTTAGAAGAGCAAAGGTCGACATGGTGAACTTTGCCCATGTTACAATGGCTATCACATAATATTATTTGATATCCTAGAATTTTAAACAACAATACAGCTGCACGGCTCATGCAAGTTATTTAAACTTGACATATTTTAGCTTTCTGTTTTTCATTATTTAATCGTTTTTTTTAGAATTAGCTTTTGCTACAATCGCATAACTACTAACTTGGGTAATGGACATCCAAGGTTCCAGCTTATCTGTTTTCTTTTCAGTGATGAAAATCAATCTCTATGTCATTGCCTTTTCAATTAACCATGGCTATGTTTTAGTTCTTTTATCACTGCACTAATAAATTCTCTGTTGTCTTCTATGCCTTTTTTGAAGCCCAGTGATTAATCTTATGACTATGAATCTATATTCTTGTTGTTATACTGCTTTTATTTATTTTGATCAATTGTTTAATGGTCACTTCTTCCTGGAATTTCGTCTGAGGGGAATTCTTCCGTTTCATCATTTTGGATAGTTCTCTATCCCTTATGTGTTTTAATGTTGTTGTTGTTGTTGTTGTTGTTGTTGTTGTTGTTGTTATTGTTGTTGTTTTGTTTTGTTTTGTTTTGTTTTGTTTTGTGTGCTCTGCACCTGAGAGCACTGCTACTTTAAAGTGGGCTCATACCCTCTCCATGGCCTGCCCCTGCAGGAGGTGTGTTTTGGAAAGTGTTACTTGCTTCGTGTTGCTATGACTTTTGTTGTTTGATTTTCATCTCAGAGTGATTTTTGAAAATCCCGCGATGTGTGCTTTGATGTGTTCTTTGAAGTACCAAATGAAGTATTTGCATGTTTGCACTATCTTGACAGGGGTTAAAACACCTTAAGTTGCCATGGATGGGTGTCCTTGCCCTTCCCAACAATGAGGGTTACTCCTGGTAGTGAGATCCTGGAGATGTGATGGCGCCAAAGCCCCGGCGCCACACAGACAGCTCCTCTGAAAAGCTCCAGGCAGCTGCACTTACGAAACCGCTCATTTTCTGATTTCCCAGAGGTTACCTTGGGCAAAATTGTGGATTTTTAAGTTACCTGGCCCCATCTATTTCTTCTACCAGCCAGATCTTAGATTGTAGGCAAATGATACCTCCGAGACTGCTTTTCCAATTTCTAAAGGGGAAGTATAACGCCTATGTCCAGTATAGTTGTGAGATTACAGGAAATGCCTGTAAAACGTGTGGAAAAACTCCTGGCACATTACACTCCATAAACACTGTATTTTGATTTGATTTCCTCATAGTTGTCACTACATCCATACAAACTGTATCTCCAGGGCGGGGTCTGATGTAGGTCAAAATGTAAGCTACACCATAGAAGCTATCAACGAGGCAAAATGTTTCCCCTATGCCTGAGGACGTGACCCTTCCCTTTTTTGTATATGTATACTAAATTTGGTGGTAGAGATTATTGAAGACTTGAATGTATATGGCAGTCTAGCACACCGGGAGATAGTTAAACATCCCCTATTCCAGGCTTCGAGGATACACATATTGAACACCTTAGGTGTCAGGTGCTATTAGGTTCAAGTACACAGTGATAATCCAACATGCACGCTTCATATAATCAGGATGTTTCAAATCTTAGCTACAAATGGTACAGGTGTAATTACAACTTGTGGCAAATGCTGTTAAATAGAACACTAAATTTTATGAGAAGGAATGGCACAGGGGACAAAGTGTAGATTAGAGGAGTGGCCAACAAAGGTTTCTTGGGGAGAAAAGTCCTTTATTCAAACTTGGACCCGTAGCAAGAACTGGTAAGGAAAAATAGCGAACACAAAATGCATTCTAAGCGGAACCTACATGGGACTAAATTGAGCAACCTGGAGAAGAGACCGTTCCGGTCACCTAATGAAAGGAGAATGAGGAAAGATGGCATTAGAGGGGTGACAAGGCAGGACTGCCAACGTCTGGTTATCACGTTACAGATTCTATGTGTCATTTTGAGTACAGTGGAGATTAGAGGGTTTTCTTAAGCAGAGGAATGAACTGCTCAGATTCAGGATTTTTGGATTGCATTCCGGATGCAGTGAAAAGAATGAACTGGGATTTTGGTGGGAAGGGAAAGGCAGCATGGGGCTAACAACGAAAATGGAGAGTAGGCGGAAGGTGGTGAGAAACTAGCTGGGTTGGCATACGTTGGAGGTGGAGTTGAGAGCCCCTGCTGCTGAGTGGATCACAGGAAAGACGTTGAGGAGCGGAGGACTGACAATGAGTCTCTTTCCCTCTTGAGCCACTGAATACAATGCCCCATTAAGAGAGAAACACAAGAGGGGTCTTAAGTTGGTCATGGATTTCAATTGATTGTTGATTGGGTATTAATTAATATGCTTAGAGAATTTCTCTCAGAATTTTATCTTTTCATTGTTTTGTTTCTACAAATTGCTTCGTTATTACCATCTTGAGGTTCTAACGGATGGTCTCCAATTCTTCGCTGTCACCAAGACCTTCTTACATAAGAGTATGGACATGATGGGTTATGTAGATACATCATCTTCTACCCAGTCTTTGTCATCGTCACAAATACTTAATGGCCACTGTTGTAGAAGAACCTCAAGCTCCAACAGGGTTGTTCTCACTGTTCTCGGAATGCCTGCCCCTCCTTTATTCCCGCACATTTGCTTTTGTCTCCTTTGTCCTCCTCCTTTCTGCCTGCCAACTAGAAATTTGGTCATCCTTTAAGATTCTTTGTGCTGTGCCTCCGAGACGCCTTTACTGATCAACCCGGCTCAGTGGACTTCTCCTGCTACATGAAACTTGACCTTGAAGTCTCACTGTGCTTTGTATGGTGTTTGGGTTTTTTGTACCCTCAAATATTGAAAGTTTCTTGAAGGCAAGGATGCGGTCTTGCATGCTTTCAGAAACTTTTATAGACACTCAAACATGGTCAAAGTTTAGAAATCTTTCTTGGTGAAGTGGTTGAGTCAACGTCAAATCAGATGGGAGGGTGTCTGCTGAAGGAATAACACTGGATTGTTTGAAACTATCCTTGATGTGTTGAATGGACCTAATAAATTTATGAATTGACACATTTTATTTATTTAACTGATACTAGACTAAATCATTTATTTGAAACGTTACTTTATGATTACGGCGGTCTTAAAGTTTATTGCAGAAAATTTAGAAAATAAACAAGAAAGAAAGAAAAATGGTCATAAGTCAAACACCTGGAGATAAGCATATGTAAACACGTTTTTTATGTTTATGTATTTTTATTTTTGGCACAGAGAGAGAACGAGAGAGAGATGAGCAAGAGTGGGGGATGGGAGGAGAGAGAGAGATAGAGACAATCATAAGCAGGCTCAACGTTGTCAGTGCAGACCTCAATGTGGAGCTTAATCGCACACACAGTGGAATCATAACTGAGCTGGAATCATGAGTCAGATGCTTAACCGACTGAGCCATTCAGGCGCCCCTGGAGGTAAGCACCTCTAACACTGTGGTATAATTGTCAGGGAAGAGGTATATGCACAGGCATTAACCAAAATTAGCTGTGTAGCTGTGAATCCCATTTTTGGTTTCTAGCGGTACGAGCATTTCACTAGGTCACAAATTTTCTGAAGGGCTATGAATTGTAAAGGCTACATAGCATGCCATAACTTATTTAAAATTTTTTTTAATGTTTATTTATTTTTGAGACAGATAGAGACAGAGCATGAACGGGAGAGGGTCAGAGAGAGGAAGACACAGAATCCGAAGCAAGCTCCAGGCTCTGACCTGTCAGCACAGAGCCCGATGCGGGGCTCGAACTCAAGGACCCCGAGATCATGACCCGTGCTGAAGTCGGACGTCCAACCGACTGAGACACCCAGGTGCCCCATGCCATAACTTATTTAAACACGGCTATGGATCATTTAGGATGTTCCGTTTTCTTGCTTCAATTAGTTGCCACAAGTAGAATTAACTTTTCATGGTGTAGACACAGTTTAGTAAATGTCAATTAAACAATAAAAAGAACTGCAGCCGGTAATGTGAGGTGGAGGAAGAGGATGACCAGATTTCGCTTCACCTTGTGTATTGCTGGCAGTCCTTACACCCTTCTCTCCCTCATCCTGTTTTTCTCCTACTTGACCCACAACCTCCACCTTTTTATTCCTCCTTCTTATCACCCTCATTTCTCTGTCTATGCTGGCCTCCTTGCTTCCCATCAGTACACACGTTCACATTCCTGCCTTTGGGAATTCATGGGTCCTTCTGCCTAGTTCACCTTCCTGTCAGCAGGTAGTTCTCTCATTTCCGTGAGGTATTTATGCAACTGACACCTTTTTCAGTAGGGCCCTCTGTGTTGAGTATTTCACCCTGTCTAGTATTTCACACCCCCTCCCCCAATGCTTATATCCTCTCCAGGATGTATTTATTTGTTCTTTCCCCATTCATTATTCTCTACCATAGTTTCTAGTTCCATTATCTTTGTCAGTTTTCCCCACTTGACTATTGAGCACCAAGAGCGCAGTGATCCTTGCTCCTTTGGTTCACTAGTGGATCCTCAGGGCGTAGACAGCGTTGTCTCATTCTAAATGCTCCAAAATTATTTATTGAATGATTCAATGAATCAAAATCACTCCTTCTTTCTTAAGAATGTTTTATAATTTTGTACTTTACACTTACATCTATGATCCATTTGAGTGAATGTTTGTATATGTGATGAATTTAGGTCAAGGCTTCTTTTAATTAATTAATCAATCAATGAACCGATTGATTAAACAATTAATTACTTAGTTAATTGATGACTATTGCATACGAACACTTAATTGTTCCTGTAACACTTGTGAAAGACTATCTCCCTTTTTCTGTTAGGTTGGCTATATGTCATTATCAGAATTTGGGTGAGGATGCTTGTGTATGGGGTCAGTTTCTGGATTCTCTGTTCTATCTCTTGATCTGTGTGTCCATCTTTCTTCAATATCACACTGCCTTGATTACTGGACGTTTATAGTAAGTCTTAAAATGGTGCAACATGAGTTCTCCAACTTGGTTATTTTTCAGAGCTGTTTGGCTGTTCTCCTTCCTTTGTCTTTTCACACATATTTTAGATGAGCTTGCTGATATCCACAGATAAATCCTGGGATGTCGACTGGGATTATGTTGAATCTCTAGATCAAGTTGATAATTGACATCTTACTAGCGAGGCTTCCATGGCTAGATATGGCATTTCTCTCCATTTATTTATATCTTCCTTGATTTACCCAATCAGCCTTCTGTGGCTTTTCGCGTACAGATCCTGTGCATGGTTGTTAGATGTAAATGTAAGTATTTCAATGTTTGGTGTGGTTTTAAATGGTTCTTGAAAAAACAGTTCATATTCTAATTGTTCATTGCTTATGTATAAAAAGGAGACTGAGTTTTATATATTGACCGTTTATTCTGGGGCTTATTTAATTATGTTTGAGTTCTAGAAAACTGATGTATACTCCTTAGAATTTGTTTCATGTTGATAATCACATGATTTAAGAGTTGAGGCAGTTTTCAGCAGCTCAGGTCATGGTCCTATGGTCACAGGATTGAGCCCCGTTTGGGGCTCTGTGCTAAGCATGGAGCTTGCTTAAGCTTCTCTCTCTGTCGTTCTCTGTCTCTTTCTCTCCCCGTCTCTGCTCATTCTCTCTTTCCAAAATACGAATTGAAAATTCAATAAATAAAAGAATCGAGATACTTTTTATTTTTACTTTTTCCAATGCGAAGGCCTTTTCTATGCCTTTTTCTGTACATGGCACGCTTGTTAGCAGGGGAGGTACTGGTGTTTATGTCGATTTGTACACAGAACTGGCTGATTCCCTTCTTTTATTTTCTCCTTCCTTGGATTTCTGCCAAACTTTCCCCAATCAAAATAGGATTCAGAGGGACCCTATTCTAGTTTCGGTTCAAGATGGCTGTGTAGGAAGTCCTTGAGCTCAACTCCTCCAAGGTGAAAGAAGGTTTCAACTACCTCCACATCGACGTTAAACTTTCTAATTGATTCACTTTTTCTTTCCAGCTTCTCTCTTTCTTTATGTTTATTAATTTTTGAGACAGAGGGAGACAGAGCGCAAGTGAGGGACGGGCAGAGAGACATAGAATCGGAAACAGGCTCCAGGCTCTGAGCTGTCAGCACAGAGCCCAATGCGGGGCACGAACCCAGGAGCCATGAGATCATGACCTGAACTGAAGTCGGATGCTTAATCAGCTAGGCCACCCAGGCGCCCCCTCCCCACTCTCAGCTTATCTCTTAATTCAGGATCCTGAAAGCAAAGTATCACCTCATGGGAACTGAAACTACCCCTCTAGCAATAAGGACTCGTTGAGCCAATAAGACTGCACCCTCAAGCCAAAGACAATGACCACCCTGACCTTAGTGACCACCTGTGTGTACCTACCTCTTTTGGTCCCAGATTTTCCTTACATAAACCTGGAGGTATTCTCAGCACTTTACAAAGAGTCTTTGATGTGAGTCTGCTGTATCTCTGGTGTCGGCCTCTGAATAAGTTCCCCATTTGTTTCACCTCCACTAGTTCCTTTGAACTGCGATTTTGTCAGTAATTAGTAGCCAAACCTCACCTTTTTTGGGTCCTCTGGAGCACGGTGCTCTTGTGCCTGAACTCCCTGCTACATTTTCTGGTGAGCCAGCCAGAAGGTGTACTTCCTATTGGTCCAGCTCCCTGGGGATTGCACCTATTGATATAACAATTCCTCCTGAGGAGCTGAAGACTGACGACACAGATGGTGCCTAAGAAAACATAGAATATCAAAAGACAACATTAATACAGTGAGACAGTAATAAAGGAAACACTCACCCCTAACGTTGCCAAAGGCAGTTGGGGAAGGACCAGAAACAGACAACTCTGTCCTTGGGCAAAAACTGAAAGAAAAAAAGAAAACACTGCAGTTTTAAAAGAACAACTGTCATATAAAAGAGAAAAGTAGAACTCTGTCAACGTCAGAGGAGCCACAGGAGTTCTCTCTGGGTCATAGAGACAGGAGAGTGGCAGGGGTACATTTTACATCCACATTTTTTCCTGTTTACTTATTTTTGAGAAGCAGAGAATACAAGCATAGCAGGGGCACAAAGAGGGGGACAGAAGATGCAGGGAAGGCTCTACACTGACAGCATCCAGCCCAATGTGGTTCTCAAATTCATGAACTGTGAAATCACGACCTGAGCTGATATCAGATACTCGATCCAGTGAGCCACCCAGCTGCCCCACATTCTCCATCCACCTGAAATGCATAGACCAGAGCAGGGTCCAGTTGCTGTAGCTGGCCTGCTGCCTCAGTAAGTTCCAGGCCCAGAATACACACCAGCCCCAATTGCACTGGACACACACACACACACACACACACACACACACACACACACACACACGACATGCTTTTTTCCCCCTTAATCAATGCAGTTGAAAGAACAACTAGCATATGAAAAGAGCCATTCCTGGACTGTAACCCACCTCCGCTCCCACGGCATCTTCAGGGCACTCTCTCCGTGGAAAGTCCTGGTACACCGTAGTTTATATCCACTTCAGATTCAACTATATTGGCAAGCTATCTTCTGCATTTAAAGCCCCAGGTTCCTTCAGCTTGTACGCACTTTAGCTTCCCCTATCTTGCCTAGGAATCGTCTGCATAGAGAGATCAAGGACATCCTGACCCCCAGACTGCTCATGTTCTAGCCACCCTGTACAGGGTACCTGTACACAGCACCCCAGCATGCCTCAACTTGCATTCATTTCAGCTTCAGCTGTCCTGCCAGGGTGTCCTGCCTCACACACAGAATCCTGGGACACCCCAGTCTGCGTTCACTTCAGTTAACTATCCTGACAGGGCGCCTGCTATGTAGAAAGCCCCAGGATCCCCGGTCCATGCAAGCCACGTCCTCAGCCAACAGCAAATATCACCAACTTCACACAGGGCCTACCCAGGGGGACAATCATGTATAAGAGAATTCCTTCAAGTGTAGGAGAAGTAGCTGCTCTGACAGTCTATAGAAACACATGCAGAAAGAGAAGCAAAATGGAGAGACAGGGAAATATGCTCCAAAAGAAAGAACAATAAAAAACCCAGAAAAGAGCTGAATCGAAGATAAGCATTTTGCCTCAATTAAATAAAGAATATAAATTAATGATGGACAAGATGCTCGCTGGGCTGCATAGAAAACACAAGAACTAAGTGAGACCATTAATTAAGAGATAGCAAACACACACAAAATCAGAGTTCAAGAAGATAATAGCTGGAAAAAAAAACCACTAGAGGGAATCAACAGTAGAAGACTGCATGAGGAACGACATATCAGTGGATATGGAAGACAGATTTAGGGAAAGCACCCAAAACAAACAGCAGAAAGATTTTTTTTTTTTTAATGAGGATAAGTTAAGAGATACTTTGGAAATATCAAGTGAGGAAAAATCCACATAATAGGGATTCCACAAGAAGGAAAAGGGGTACAAAAATTATTTGAAGAAAAGATAACTGAAGACTTTCCAAAACTAGGGAAGAAAAGAGACATCTAGGACAAGAAGCACAGATTTCCAAACATGAAGAAACCAAGGAGCCCCACACTATGACACATAATAATATAAATGTCAAAGTTTAAAGATTAATAAAGAATTTCAAAGTTGTAAGAGAGAAGCAAAAGTTACCATGATTTCAAAAACAGATCTCAACAAACAAACACCTAAAGTTTTCAGCTGATTTTTCAGCAGAAAGTTGGCATGCTAGGAAAGAGTGACAAGGTATCTTCGAAGGCCTGAAAGGATAATCCTACGACCAAGAAACCTTTACCTGGAAAGATTATCATTAACATTTCAAAAAAAAAAGAGATAAAGAATTTCTCAACAGAATATAAAGTAGTTTGTCACCACTAATCAGCAGTGCAAGAAAAGTTAACTGGGAAAATCATAATTAGATATTACAGAATTATGAATAAAAAGATGTAAAATATTACAACATACACCTAAAATATGGAGAAGGGACTTAAAAAACTTACTGTTTGTATTTTGTTTTACTAAAAAATATATGTTTTATTTCATGTTTGACAGAGAGAGAGACAGAGTGTTAACAGGGAGGAACAGAGAGTGGGGGAGGCAGAGAATCTGAAGCAGGCTCCAGGCTCTGAGCTGTCAGCACAGAGTCCAACATGTGGTTCCAACTCACGTATTGTGAGATCATGACCTGAGCTCGAAATCGCACACTTAACTGACTGAGCCACCCAGTGCCCCAAATTTAGTCTTCGTAAAATTTTCGAATGTGTGTATATTTAAGAGACCACCAAAATAACATAGACTGCTGTTTCCTTGGGATGTTATATGTAAACCTTGTGATAACAAACTCAAAACACAAAATACATGAAAAATAAGGAAAATGAAACGCAAGTAAGGCACAACACAAATTCATCTATGAAATAGGAAGAGAGTACAGAAAAAAAGAAACAGAGAACTACAAAAGCAACCGGAAAACAAAGAACAAAATTACAATTAGTACATAACGATCAACAATTACTTTAAATATAAACGGCTGAAGTGCTCCAGTCAAAATACATAGGGTAACAGGATGGATACAAAACAACACTCATCCATATGCTGCCTAGCACAGACTCTCTTCAGACCTAGACACATACAGACTGAAAGTGAAGGGATGGAGATACATTTCCCATGCAAATGAAAGCAAACAACAACAGGGACAACAAAATAACATCAAACAACAACACCACCTCAGAACCAGGTAGCAACACCTATATCAAACCAAATAGACTTTAAAATCCTCAATAAAATATTATCAAACTCCACTCAACAACACGTAAAATGATTACGTGGCTTTTATTCCAGGGAAACAAAGATGGCTCATCAAATCAATCAACATAATATCCCGCCTCAACAAAACGGAGGGTAAACACCATATGATTATACCAATAAATGCAGAAAAACCATCCGACATAATTTAACATGTATCCATGGTAAAAGTTCTCAACAAACTCGGGGGGGCGGACATGCCTCAACACATGAAAATATAATTTATATAATGTTTATATTAAAAAGTTCACACCTAACATCTCAATTGTGAAAAACTGAGAGCATTCCCTCTAAGATCAAGAACAAGATAAATATGTCTACTTATGCCACTCTTGTTTCATATAACACTAGAAGTCCTAGCCACAGGAATCAGAGAAGAAAAAAGGAATTAAAGTCATCTACGTTTGTAAACAAGCTAAACTGTCAATATCCGCAGATGACATAAGAATATGCATACAAAACCCTAAACTTTCCCCCAAAACTACTAGAAGTAATAAACGAATTCAGGAATGTTAGAGATACGGAATTCATACACAGAAATTGGTAGGGTTTGTATATAATAATAATGAAGTCACAGTAAGAGGAATTAAGAAAACAACACAGTTCATAATTGCACCAAAAAAAAAGAGAGTAAACTAGCTACGACTCAACTTATCCAAAGAAGTGAAAGACCTGTAGTGTGAAAACCATAAGTCAATGATGAAATTGAAGATGACACAAACAAATGGAAAGATATCCCATGATCATGGATTGGAAGAATTAATATCATTACAATGTCCATATTACTCATAACTCTCTACAGTTTCAATGAAATCCCTATCAAGATACCAAAGGCACTTTTCACAGAACTGAAACAACTAATACTAAAATTTGTATGGGACCACAAAAGACCCTGAATCGTGAAAATAATCTTGAAGGACAAAAACATAGCTGGAGGTATCAAAATCCCAGATTTCAAGATGTACTACAAAGCTTCAGGTAAACCAATTAGTATGGGTAGTGACACAAAAACAGACACATTGTTCAATGGGACAGAATAGAAAGCCCAGAAATAAACCCATGCTTATGTGGTAAATTAACCTATAACAAAGGAGGCGAGAATAAACAATGGGGGAAAGACAGTCTCTTCAACAAATGGTATTGGGAAACCAGGAAATCTACATGCAGGTAGCGAGGACCTAACCATAACGCTGGCCTGGGCTCTGGCCCTAAAGGCACCTAGCATGGACGTCTAAAAGAGATAACGGATTGGGGACAATTACCATTGAGGAAAATCCTGTGTGGAAGTCACACTCTCTCCATGACATTTCCACGGCCTTGTTGGAGTGGGAGGAGATCCTGAGACAGTTTCAGTCTGGCCCACGCATATGTTTGGCTTCGCCCTTCCACGCTAGCTCTGACCCATAACCACACATGGGCCCTCATTTCAGTCCTGCAGGGAAATCATATCCCTGTGGGTGGTTGGACCAAAGGCACTTCCGAGGAACCAACCCTACCCCTACCCACTGCTCCGCCTCTAAGCGGGATCACCTTCTAAGGCTTAGAAAAGAAGCAGTGGGACATGGATTCCTCCTTTTTCTACCCTGTGTTCTCTTCGGGAACTCAGGAGATTGAATGCTGCCCACCCTCACTGGGGACGATAGTGCTTTACTGAGTCCACCAAATCAAACACTAATCTCACCCAGAAACACTCTACAAATATCCCGAGAAAAAATGTTTAGTCTTGGGCACCCCACGGCCAACTCAAGTAGACGTGTAATAATAACCATCATAGGGTGATCCTTGTTTTGCTTCCCTTCCCTCATTCACCTCCTATTGCTAACTTTCAAGTTCTGAAGCCATTGCTTTTTATATTCTGACCAGTGTATAGCATTAAGAGAAATTCGAGGAAAGTTGTCTTGTGCAGGGACTAGTGTTTCAGTTGATATGAAAATGTTTTCGGTAAGGTAAGGGAAAGAGATCTTAGCTAGGGCACCAACATATTCCATGTTACTTTATCAGGGGTGGCCCTTAGCTTTCCAAACCCTTAACACGCTCATGGGAAGGCAGTGTAACATGGGTGAGAGCATGCATGTTGGCATAGGAGCAGAGTTGGTGCCCATCCCAGCCACCCCACTCGTGTGTGTGTTATCTTGGACCATTTACTTAACATATCTGAAACTCAGTTGCCTAATTTATAAAATGGAAATAACAAGAAAGGGTCAAAAAATTACATGACACTAATGGCAAGGTGCTTAATCCAACACCTGACAACACGGAACAAGTGCTCCACAGATGATAGCCATCATTAGCCTCATTTGAACAGCTAAGACAGGCTAATATTCTGTCTGGGGTCAGATACCTACGGAGGAATCTCAGGTCTTCTGACACTGATTCTTCAATTTGGAGGCAGCCCAGGGCCAGGATGGCTGAAAGTGTACAAGGAGGTAGACCAGTAAGCCAGCCCTCTATCCACCTCTTATTTGATAGTCCAGTTGTATATTCATCTCCTTCCTTCCACTGAAAAGAAATGCAAATCCCTCCCTCTAGAAGAAATGATACACAGACGCTTGCATGTAATATTAAGTGTTAGGCTCTGTAATACTGGCACATGCATC
Source organism: Puma concolor (assembly GCF_028749965.1). NCBI lineage: Eukaryota > Metazoa > Chordata > Mammalia > Carnivora > Felidae > Puma > Puma concolor. Next base: position 334,523 of record NW_028240124.1, on the reverse strand, counting down.
ATCTCATTTAATCTACAATGGGCCTTCATATGGGAGTCCTTATTCCAATTTCCAGGTGAGGAAATTGAGACCTAGGAAAGTCAAGTGCCTTTCCCATATCTTGTTTATGACCGTGTTAGACAACAACCCGGGACTCCTCCTCCATGTCCAGTATGTTTCTTCTGTGCCACAGTTTGTTCTCTTCCAAGGCGAACACTGCTAAAGAAAGATTTGAACAAAGCAGTAAAAAAAAAAAAAATCATTTAAAACGTCTAGTTTTCACCAAAGCACTGATTTCTGGGTGAGATTGGTGTGTTTTCTCTCTGAGAAACAAAGGTGAGAAATTCCAAACCTCGATCTTTGTTACGGAGTTATGAAGACCAGTAAAAATTAGTAAAGCTCACTGGCAGATTAAACTTTCCAAGTCGAAGACATTAGTTTCAATTCTCATATTATGTGTGTTAAAGTGGGAGCTGGAATTTCACATGGCTTTGACAATCGTCATCAATTCCTTTCTTCAAGTTTGACTACATATTCTCTTTCTTTCCTTTTTTTGTCTTTTCTAACTATACTTCCAATATGCCAGCTCATCCCTGTTTCTCCATATGTCTAGCAATGGCCATTCTCCATTTGTCCACATTAAATCTGTCATCAAAGGAGAATAAAAGGATAAAAGAACAAAGCCAGAGAAGTAAGACTCAATACTAAAATGTAAACTGGTGTTAACATTTCTACTTCCAACCAAATGTAATAACAAACACTAGATTTATACACCTTATGGAAGCAGCTAAAAGCGTAGACAAAATATATAAGAAGCTGTTCTCAAAACATCACACTCACGCAGTGAAGGACACTGATCCCTGATATTGGGAAATAAGTGAAATGGTTCCTATAGTGCCCTATTCTATTGACTAGGCTGGGATTTGAGTCTGTGTTATAGAGAGGAGGAAGCTGGCATAGCCCAACATTTTCCCTGATTTGTGGAGGGGGTAGTCACTGATTCAGGAAGACTGCTATATTTCACAGAGCAGAGTACCAAAGAAGAGAAAGTTGTTCACAGAGAGAACTCCAGAGATCAACAGATGGTCTGCCTTGAGTATTCAATGGAATATTGATAAACTCTTGTGTATGAGGACACTGAGACCAGGGGAAGGAATAATACCCACTGCCATACAGGGTCAGGAATAATGCCTGACAGCCAGTGTGGAAGACCTCACAATGTACCTGCCATTTGGAAAATACTTGATCTTTGTGTCAGTACTGGACAAAAATTATCCGTAAATTAAGTGCTGCCTGTGCCTTGCCCAAAATATCTTTAAAGAAAGACCTGAAAGGACAAGCTATTTGTAAGTAACTAAACCCTGTCCCAAAACAAAGGCAAGGATATTTTTAGGAATCTAAAAGTTTCCAGCATCTGACAGGCTAAAACTGACCATGTTTGGCAGCCCATAAAAAATTATCGGGCATGCAAAGAAGCAGGAAAATAAGACACGTAAGGAAGGGGAACTCAACTGACACTGACCCAGAAATTACACAAATGATATAATTTATACATCAGAACATTCAAATAGTTATTATAACTAATATTAGTATATCCACGATATTGTAGGGCAGAATGAGCATGTTTAAATACAGACATGCAAGTGGTATGTAAGACCTAAACCAAACTTCGCATGACAAAAGCAATGACTAAAATAAGAAATCAGGTCTATGATTCCTGAATGGAATTAAAGGCATATAGACAGTGCAGAAAAAAAGGTTGATGAACCTAAATACATAGCAGTGGAAATGGTCTGAAATGAAACACACAGACAAAATATGCCTGCAAACCATCCAACATACATGTAATTGTATCTCCAAGGAACACAGACAAGAAAACTAATTTGAGTAAATAATGAAACTAATTTGAATTTATAGTTGGTAAGGTTGATGCAAACCAAAAATATATAGTTCCAATAAGGTCAATGAACCTCAAGGACAGGAAATATGAGAAAAACTACACCAAGGCACCCCACAATCAAATTGCTTTAATCCAGGGAAAGGGAGGGAAAAGATTTCTCATCAGAACCAATGCAATATAAAATACAGTAGGATAACATTTTTAAAGTACCTAAAGTAGGAAACCATTATGACCTGGTGTTAGGCAAACATTTCTTAGATACACCACCAAAAATATGATTCATTACAAGAAAAAAATATGATTGGATTTTATCACACTAAAACTTTCGCTTTTCAATGAACAAATACTTTGAAATCACAAGAATGAGACTGGGAGAATATATTTACCAATCATCTATGTGAAATGGGACTTATATCTAGAACATATGGGCAATCCGCAAGATTCAATATTCTGAAGCTAAATAATCTAAAAAATAGCAAAAGATTTGAGAAGACACATTACCAAAAAAGATATATGTACAGCAGATACACACATGAAAATGTGTTCAGCATCATGAGGGGAAATGCAAATATAAACTACAATGAGATAAATGAGATACAATGAGATCAACTACTACTTCATGCCTACAAGATGTCTAAAATCAAAAGACAGGGTTCCGAAGTGTTAGCTAGGATATGAAAGAACTGGAATTCTCACACACTGCTGATGAGAATGTCAAAGTGATAAAACTACCCTGGCAAACAGTTTGACAGTATCCTAAAAAGCTGAACATGCAACCTATTCTATGATTCAGCCAAATCTACTCTCAGATATGTTCACTAGAGGGATCAAAGTATACGATCATACAAAAAAATAAATAAATAAAAGAAAGAAAGAAAAGAGAAGAAAAGAAATGAAAAGAAAAGAAACAAAAAGAAAAGAAAAGAAAAAATGAATGTTTATAGAAGCTTTGTTTTCAATAGGCAAAGGAGCACCTGGTGCCTCAGTTGGTAGATTTCTTGATTTCTGCTTGGGTCATTATCCCAGGGTCCTGATATTGAGACTCATATTGAGGTCCACACTAAGCATGGAGGCTGCTTAAGATTCTTTTTCTCTTTCCCTCTGCTCTCCCTTTCTCTTTCTCTCTCCCTCCGCCTTTCCCTCTGCCTCTCCATCTCCCTCTGCCTCTCCATCTCCCTTTCCCTATCTCTCCCCCACCTCACCTTCCCCCCTCCCCTCTCCTTCTCACTCACTCTCTTTCTCTCACTCTCTCTCTCTCTCTCTCTCACTCTCTCTCATAATAAGAAATAAATACGCCAAATGTGGAAATAATACAAATGTCCACTGACATGTGAACGGATAAACAAAGTAGTAACAGACTATTGATACACACAACACTATGGATAATCTTCAAAATACTAAGTGACAGAAGTCAACTCCCCACCTCTAAATAATAAGGAGTGTGTCTTATATAATTTTATTTGTATAGTATTCTAGAAAATGCAAGATAATATGTAGGGACAGAAAACAGACCAGAGATTGCCTAGGAATGGGAATCGGGAAGACGTGGGGGACGGAGGGATATCTAAGGGATACAAGGACATTTTTAGTGGTGACAGACATATTCTTTTCCTTGTTATGTATACATTGGTGGATATGTGACCAAAATTTACCAAATTATGTAATTGTATTTATTAGTATTGGTATTAATATTAATTATTAATTAAGTAATTTATTTATTAGGGCTTTTTTTTCAGAGACAGAGATGAAGCGTTCATAAGTGGGGGAGAGAGACAAGGGAAAGAGAGAATCTTAAGCAGACTGCATGCTTAGCATGGAGCCCAATAAAGGGCTTAATTGAACCTGGGATCATGACCTGAGCCAAAATCAAGAGTCTGATGCTCAAGTGACAGCCATCCAGGTGCTCCACCAATTACGTACTTTAAATATGTACAGTTTGTGTATATCAGTTAAACATTAATGAAGTTGTTAAAAAAAGCAAAACAAAACATGATTGGATATTGTGTATTTTGACCTCTGGGGCTGCTATTTCAAACCTGGTCCACCAGCATCTACTGATTTTCGGAACCCCCAGTATCTTTCATACACTCACATAAGTTCTTCAAAATAAATGTAACTTGGGAAAAGGGGAAATCCCCTGGCAGTTATCACGTGTATCAATTATAAGTGTCACATCACTTAGAACTATGATCCATACATGAGATGGGTGATATAGCACATGTTTGCTTTCGACAACTTGGAGCTGTTTGAGTCCCAGCACCCCATTACCCTTGTACACTTGTTAATTACTAGTTTACCAGTTAATGGTCCTCTGTCTCCTTATACTGTATAAGAAGGGACTTGGTCTGTCTTGCTCACTTCTGTGTTTATAATGTTACAGAACCAGGCTGGAATGCTGGCGGAAAAACCAAATGGCGCTCGGAGATCTTCTTTGGATTGCAGATCTTGGTGGAACGGCGGGCTCAGAGGACCCTGTTTCTCCAAACGTCTGAGGGCTGAATGCAAGTGGGGCAGGAAATTTACAGTCATCAGCTGCCGTATCTGTGGGGGTTTTCCTGCACACAGAAAACAAAGGAAGAAGAACCAGGGGGAGGGGTCTCTAAGATAGAGACCAGAGTTCGTTTTAGTCCCACCGTCCATCTTTGGTGCAGTATTGTATTCACTTCTCCAACATTATCCCATTTTATGCCTTTTAAGAAACCTTTTTAGTAGGTATCACCTTTCAGTTTTTTAGGTTGGTACCCTCAGAAGGCTAAGATGTCTGCAGTAGTTTGGCGAGCAACAGTGTTTTCAAGAAAATATATTATGGTATTCAGTATAGAGGGGCCAATGGGTACAAGTAAAATTATGGAGAAGAGGGGCCCTGCCAGGGCAGGAAGCCAGGATCCCAATCCGTGAGATCACATTTGTTCCATTGATTGGTACTTTCCTGTTGTCTATCTTGAATTATTATTATTATTATTATTATTATTATTATTATTATTATTATTATTATTATTATTATTATTATTATTTTACTTTTTTAGTTCCTTAACCTTAATTGTAAGTATTTCTGACTGGTTTAAAAAATAGCAACATTCCTCCCCCTGAAAAGATGCGAGTCCCTCCATTTTCTGATGTGAGGAGGTCGGGGGCCTGTCTATTTTGGGGGGTTACTGCCACCAGAGAGTTTATTTGGTTCTCTAAAGTTACCAGAGACTCGGCCACCCAATCCATGTCTTCATTTATCTCTTGAGATAGTCTATGGTACAGTCCTATCCATAAACCTATGCCCCCTTATACAGTTCCTATTGCTGTCACAATTTTTGAGCCTATCAGAATGGGTAGCAGGACTGCCCGTTTAGCCTGAGACTTGGGGCTAAAGGTTGTTAGGAACTGATCTTCAGTGTATACAAATATCTCTGGGGTCCGGAACATGGAATAACATTTCTGAGTCCAGTTGGCCTCTAAGCATCGATAGGCCGAATTAGTACACAGATAGAACACCCCAAGGGTGCAAAATAGGGTTGTAGTCCTCATTAATGTTCTATCTCTTCCTCATACAGAGGGCATTTAGGGACTGTACGGATGAGGTTGTTGGCATTGGGAGATGGACCGTAGTGGCCAGGGGTCCAATTCAGACAGGGGTGTTGGTTTTGAGGTTTTCAGGAGCTTCCTAGGTCAAACGGATCGGAGTAGCTAAGTGAGTCCTCTGGTTGAGGGGCAAGCACATCCAGCAGGTTTGCATGTGATTATCTATCTTATGGAGGACTAGTAGAGCAGTTTCGGACCAATGCTGGAGTGGGGAATTGGTAGGCATCTGATTGACGGCTGAAGTTTCAAAGGTTGGTAGGCTGCTGGCAGAGTGGTCGCCTTTATGGCTTGAATTACCCTATCCTGGGTATATGCTTTATAACTTTTTGAAGGGCCCTGTAGTGCAGCCCTTCCCTGTTTGAGATTCCCCATTGAGGAAGGTAAGTGTAGCAAGCTCGCTTCCGTGTCTGGAGGCGCTTGTTGTGACATGGGTTCCTGATAGTTTGTTTATATCCTCGGTCCAACACTTAGCACTTCGGGCACCAGGTGACTGACAGAGAGTGGGTGTTTTTCCCATGTAGCAATCTTTGTGGAGGGAGGGAAAGGTGCTGAACACCCTGGACGCCCTTATTGTCCTATGACAATTGTGGGGGCAAATTTGATAAGCGGCAGTTGTGAGGGTGAGAGTGGTTATCATAATATACAGGCAATACTTGGTAACCCTCCCATCCAGAGGAGGTATGTGAGGCCCAGGATGTATCTTTTACACCATATCCAGATTGTTGGTGCAGTCTCTATCAGCCCAACAGTAAGAAGTAAGACCAGGCTTATGACACCAGTAAGGGGCAAGGGTTGGCAAAGTAGCATTCAAACCCCTGGACTTGGTTCACGCATTGATTCCTCAAGCTCCTGCTGTGTGCAGGCCAGCCATCTCCCATGGTGTGGCTGGAGCAGGGCTGGACACCTCAGGGGTCAGTTCCCTTTTGAGGGTAGGTTTAATGGGATGACTGGATCTGGATCACTTCACCAGGTTGTGGATTCTTCTGAGTTGGATTTCTTAACTGTGGAGTGATGGACCCGTGGGGTGATACCTGAAGTTTTGGGGGCTGTAGGAGTTGTTAGAATAACAGTGAGAGACCCAGTCCACCATGGTATAAGAGGTTCCTTCTTCCAATCTTTGACCCACACAGAGTCTTCTGGCTGAAAGAAGTGAACGGGGTCCCTAAGGAAATTGTGACCCTCTCTATGGTGTATCTAAACTTGTTTAGGACTGCCCCCAAGTTCTGGAGCTGTTATCTTATTTCTTTGTCTGCAATCTGGTTTAGGTCTCCTGGGAGCTTTCCTAAATGTGTGTGTGCATGGGGGTGGGGGGAGGATCGCCCATATAATAACTCAAAACGGGAGAATCCCAGTGCCCCAGGCGGGCATTGGGCACACAGGAGGACCAGCCGAAGGAAATCTGGCCATGGGGGGTTAGTCTCTTGGTGGAACTTGGCCACGGTTTCCTTGAGGGTGCAGTTCATCTGCTCTACCTTTCCCTGAGCCCTGGGGGCGTTACGCAGTGTGCAGTTTCCAGGCAATGTTAAGGGACTTTGTTAGGGTTCATATAATGTCCGTCGAAATGCAGGTCCATTATTACTGTGTGTGGTTAAGCCCAATCTCCCATAGAAGAGCTTTGGCCACCTCGTGACTTCATTCCATTCTGGTCTGGAAAGCTTGGACGCATCCCAACTTGGTGCAGATTATTACAAGGAGGTACCTCAACCCTTTATTTGGTTGTAGGTTGGTAAAGTCCACCCCTAAGTCCATCCTTTGTGAGCCAGGCAGGGGCCGTGGGGCCAAGCAAGCATTGTTTTTGGCACACGTTACACATTATTCACTGACAGCCTGGCATAATGCTGGCAGTTGGCTGATATCGCAGTTCTTTTTGAAGAGGACCTCTAGAGCAGTTTTCCTTAAGAGGGTGAGTTAGTTATCTTCTTTCACTAGCTGCTTTTACATAGATGATGGGACAAGACTCACCATCCGTCTTTGCTTAGTGTGCCCACTTCTGTGGAAGCCCAATTTCTTTCTTCACTTGTGTACATGGGTGATGAGGCTTCCTTCTGGGGCGCAAGAGTCAGAGTGTAGGTAGGAGCTTCACCTAGGTCACCTCAGGCAGCCACTCTGGCTGTTTTGTTGGCCTGGTGATTTCCTGATTTATGGGTTCATTTCATTTCTGAGGTCCCTTACAGTGTAGGATAGCTACTTTGTCTGTTAGCCATATGGTCTCAAGAAGCTTTAGTATTTCTTCCTCATTTTTGATAGTTTTCTCTGAAGCGGTAAGGAGGCCTTTTTCCCTATAGATTGCCCCATGTACATGCACAGTAGCGAAGCCATAGGGGAATCGATGTAGATGTTAACTCATTTACTTTTGCTAAGGATGATGGCTCAGGTTAAGGCGTACTGAGTCCAGCCCATTGTGTCGACCATCCTTCCGACAAGGCCTTAGCTTCCTGAACTTCCGTGGTTGTGATGACTGCATACCCTGCTCTTTGGCTGCACTCCTCTAAAAACCCGCTCCCATCGCTAAACAGGGTGATCCCTGGGCTTGTTATACCCTGGTCTTAAAGTCTGGGAAGCTGGCGTAGACTTCATCCACTACTCCAGAACACTCATGGTCAGGTTCACCCTCCTCTGTGGGAAGGAAGGTGGCCAGGTTTAGTGTTCTTACACTGTTCGAGAGTGAGCCTTGGGTTCTCATAGAGAAGGCCTTGGGATTGTGTCAGCTGAGAAATGGAGAGGAAATGATATCCTTGGGTGCTTGTGAGCCACACGACCGTGTGTGGGACCTTAACATTAAATGTTTGGCCCAGTGTGAGTTTGTCTGCAACCTTGATGAGCAGGACTGTGGCTCTGAGCTTTTAGGCACAGGGGCCATCCTCCAGCCACAGGATCAAGTTTTTTTTTTTTTTTTTTTTTTTTTTTTTTTTTTTTTTTTTTAGACAGAACACTGGCCATTGCCGAATCACCATGCTCTGAGTGAGCACTCCTTTTCGTGTGTGAAGAAGTTAAAGGGTCTGTCTATGTCAGGCAAACCAAGGGCTGGGGCTTGTCCCAGAGCCAACTTTATTTCTGTGAAAGCGGCCCTCACCTCCTCAGTCCATGCAAGGGGCTCCCAGTTTGGTCCTCCCAACAGGTCATAGAGGGACCTCACTATGGCTGAGCATCTGAGGATTCCCAATGCGACAGAACCCTCTGGCCCCTAAACATTCACACAAGCCTCGTTTTGTTTGGGGCTGTGGCAGTGTGGTGCCACACTTTCTTCCTTTCCGGTCCTCATTCTCCTTTTCCTTTTGTGAGGAGGGAGCCTAAGTATTGGACCTGCTGCTGACGAATCTGTGCCTTTTTCCAAGAGGCCTGGTACCCCAAGTAGGATCAGAGCTGTAAGAAGGCCTGTGTACCTTTCATACAGTCTTCCTGGGTGTCACTGGAAAGGAGGTCTTCTATGTATTGGAGAAGGACATACCCTGCGGTTTCCTTCGGAAAGTCAGTGAGATCTGAACCTAGGGCTTCCCTCAGAAGAATGGGCGAGTTGTTGAAAACGTGGGAAAGTAGTGTCCAGGACATGTGTATCCGGCGCTCTGTAACAGGTTCAGTCCATTCAAAGGCAAACAATGATTGCCTTTGCGGAGGCAGGCAGAGGCAGAAGAAAGCATCTTTTAGGTCGAAGCACGCAACCCTTCTGGGTGGCCACGGAATTTGGCTGAAGAGACTATACTGAGGGTTCGGAATGACTGGGTGTAAGGAAACAGTCACTTTGCCAAAGGCCCTCAAATCCTGTACTGGTTGGTGTCCTCCTCCTAGCTTCTTGCCTGGCCAGAGTGAGGTATTCCAAACTGATTGGCACTCAGTTAGAATACCTCTTTCTCTGAGCTTGGTCAGGTGCTCTTGTATGCCCATTCTAGCCTCTAGTGGAAGGGGGTACTGCCTTGGTGTCTGAGGTTGAGCTGCAGGGATCAGGTCCACAATGATTGGGACCTAATTCCAAGCTATTTCAGGCGGGTTATCATCAGACCATAGGGAGGGGAATGTAAGCCTGAATTTAGGGATGACAAGGTAAGGCCTGGGCACAGAACAGTCTCCATTCTTCTTCCCTTGGCAGGGGTATCGTCAAGACCAGGTTTCCTTCTGCCTTCGGTTTAATTGGAGGCTAGTGTGTCCAGTGGGTTCAAAAGATATCTGTGCCCCAAGTTTGGAGAGTTGATCGCGGCCCAGGAGAGGAATCAGGCAGTCAAGTAAGTAGAGGAACTCATGCCGGACCTTGTGACCCCCAAGTGCACCTTGTTGAGCTTGACAGAAGGGCTGTTGCATTGCCTGTGTTCCAGTAGCCCCAAGTATGGTTGCTGTCTTTTGGCCTATGGGTGCTACCAGGGAAGTAACCAAGGAGTATTCAGCCCCAGTTGAAAAGTATTTTAACCATGAAATTTATTGTTCAGCCTCCACCTCATTTCAGCCGTGGGTTCATGGGGGCCGAGAAAGAAAGGGTCTGGTCCCCCTCAGTCCAATTCTACCCCGGCCAGATCAAGAAGGTTCTCACCTCTAGGTTCCTCCAGATATTGGATGGGTTTGAGGTCCCCATCCAATTCGGACATTCTTACAGTTTTCCTTGCCTTTGCAGTATGCACACTGGTCCCTAGCTAAGGGGGCTATGGGCTTCCACCCTTTTTGTGGTTGGGGATTTTCGATGTTGCGAAAAAAACAGCAGCATCTGTTCTTTAGTTCTGCTGTGAGAAAGGTAGCCTTCTTTTTTAGTCTTCACTTCTCTTTCAGCTGCAAATTTCTGTTGGTGAAAACTGTATTGACGACCTCTAACAGCTGAGTGATATTCATATGGCAAAGCCCTCCAACTTCTGGAGTTTTCGTCGGATATCTGGGGCAGCCTGTGCCACAAAAGAGGTATTTACCATCTGTTGACTTTCTGGTGCCACGGGGTCAAACGGGACGTATACAGGGTACGCTTCACAGAATCTTTCATAGTAGTCTCCCGGAGACTCCCCAGGGTGCTGTGTGACTGATGATATTTTAGTCATATTCATGGGATTGTTGACTCCAGCTCAGACTCCCTGAAGGAGGGCTTCCTGGTATCATCAGACGTGGCCCTGTCCTCCTTCTGTGGTGCAATCCCATGTTGGGTGTTCTTCAGGCATGCAGCTTGAGCCCAGACAGTAGGGTCATTGATTCCTGGAGATGTGTGATTTTCTAGGTACTGTCATGTTTCTGTCATCCTTATTTTTAATTCAACAAAGTATGGAGTAACTGTTGACAATCTTCCCATGTCTGTCAGTAGGTCGGGATGAGGGACTCCATCAAGTCAACCATTGCTTGTGGCTTTTCGGAGTATGGTGGAGTGTTGTTTCCAATTGAGGAGGTCGGTTGTAGAGAAAGGTAGATAACACATCATGGAATGTCTGGTCTGGACTCGGTCCATCCTCATTCTGTCTTTCAGGCTCTCTCATCTCCTTTACATGCATTCGGAGAGTTTTAGGTCTGGGTTGAGGCGCAGTCTGGCTGCTGGCCCATGTGGGGGTGGGTTATGTGGGTCTGAGAGCGGCGGGGAGATGGGCGGCACTGACTGCAGTGGCAACTGCACTGACTCTGGCTGTGGCTGGAGAGACAGATGTAGGAGGAGTCTCAAGCTCCGGGGGAGGGGAGCGGGAGCTTGAAGAGTCATGAGCAGGTGGAAAGACAATATCTTCCTCCATATCTCCTTCAAATATTAGAGGAGCAGTGGGTCGCTTCTTTGGCTCCCTGGGAGAGCTCCAGATAAAGTTTCTGAAACCTTTGCCTGGCTCTGTTTGCTAATGATGAATCACCTTCAAGGCAGTAGATTTGGGGCAATTTCAAGCCAGGAGTCGATGTACGGAAATTGATCAGTGTGGCCTGGGTTCCAGGTGACTATTAGCCAAACCTGCTGCACTATTTGAGCATCTAACGTCCCTTCTGGAGGCCATCCTACATTGAATGTGGGCCATTCTAGTTCACAAAGTTTCCTTAACTTCTTGGGTGTCGTTGTCACCCCATGGTAACCTGAAAACCCCTTTTAACACTTTTTGGTCACAACCTCTAAAATCGTAGGCTTACTCTGTTTTCATCCCATTATTAATTTTTTTCTCATATTTGGTGACACAAAGACGGACAAAGTTAGGGTATACCGCCGGATGAAAGGACTATTCAGATACTCCTCTGGTCGCATTCCTGAGGGAAAGTTTAGGTGAGGTTTGATTATAGTGGACTCGGCTTTGTGACTTGTGATGGGAATCTGATCCGATACCGCCCTAGACCTTATACTCTCACAATGACTCAGGGGAGCCCATTCAGACTCCATAGACTTTTGGGGACCTTAAGGGCGCCCGTCCATAAAGCCACAAACTGTAACTCGACAGGCAACCCTGGCTTAGCTGTACATCGTCTCTCTCTCTCTGTCTCTCTCTCTCTCTGTCTGTCTCTCAGTCTCTCTCTCTCTCTGTCACACACACAAACACACACACACACACACACACACTCGCCCGCGCGCGCGTGCGCACCAGAGTCTATTACATTTCCCTCCACAAAATTTTCTACCAGGGACACCTATTAAGACCTCTGGGGATTGATCGTGTCCCCCTTCCACTCTTTTGGGTATGCTTGACTTCTTCAGGGCCCGGCCTTACCAGGTCCATGGAGCAGGACCTGCCCAAGACAACGGAAAAGAAAGCTGCTGAAATTCAGGCAGAGCATGCACTTTCTCCCTTGTGAGACTTTGCTTTGCCACCACCTCGCCCTTCTCCCAAACCGGGGGCAACAATGGACCAGTGCGGTTGGGTTTCCTGGTCAGCAATCTAGTATGTTATGGAACCAGGCTGGAACACTGGAGGAAAAACCAAGTGGCACTCAGAGAGTTTGGTCAGAGAGTTTGACTCACCAAACATCTGAGCGTAGAGTCAAGTGGGGAAGGTAATTTATAGTCGTCAGCTTCCATATCTGTGGGGGTTTTCGCACATGCACCAAACAAAGGAAGAAGAACCCAGAAGCGAGGTCTCTAAGCTAGAGACCAGAGTCTGTTTGAGCCCCGTTGACCATCTTTGGAGTACTTTATTCACTTCTCCAACAAGAGTAGAGCTCTAAATACCACATAATATATGCTCATTAAATCTATATTAAGTGAATAGTTCTATTGTTTCTGTATCGGACATATAACAAGAATTTTGACAATCTATATGGTAAGAGTCCCCAGACCATCACATTATAGGGATTTCAAGGTTGTCTAGTACCCACACAATATTAAGGTTTGGTTACAACCACCATAAGCTAACCCTACAACCTCACATCCTGGATCATATAATGCCCCTGTCTCCTCCTCATTCACAATCTGTTGCAACTGAGTGCAGACCATTCCATAATGTGGTCTTGATTCAGAAAGCCACATTCCTCAGTTTCTCTCAGTCAGACAGAATGAAATCTGACTGTGAACGTCTGCCAGTAATGTTGCAATAGAGATGAAGAAGATCAATTCAAGTGGACTCCCTGAGCTGACCCCTAGAATCTCTTTAGGGCATGAGTACAGTTAAATAGAAATGCTGCACTCAGAAATATGTCTGCTGCTTATCCAAGGAACAAAAAGCAAGCATTTAAAAAAGTAATCCGTTTCCCTGCAGAACAGCTTAATCAGGGAGAGTGAGTGGTGCAAAGTGGGTCAATTCTTCTCTATGGCCTTAACTATTGTAGAGACACAGTTCAACCTATGGGGGTGTTTAACAGAAACATGAAACCTGAGAGCTGCCATTGTTGGGTAACAATGTTCTCTAACTGTGCCTTATGCATTGACATGATAATCCAAGGGAGACAAGCATTAATTATAAGTGGCTTAGGGGCGGCTAGGTGGCGCAGTCGGTTAAGCGTCCGACTTCAGCCAGGTCACAATCTCGCGGTCCGTGAGTTCGAGCCCCACGTCAGGTTCTGGGCTGATGGCTCGGAGCCTGGAGCCTGTTTCCGATTCTGTGTCTCCCTCTCTCTCTGCCCCTCCCCTGTTCATGTTCTGTCTCTCTCTGTCCCAAAAATAAATAAAAAAAAACGTTGAAAAAAATTTTAAGTGGCATAGAAGTGGACAGTTTCTACATGCTTCATCACCTCTATGTAATAATTAGTCCTGTCTGCTCTTTGCACGTGAACATTCCGTTGTTGGTCATTTCCCCCAAGATAGAAATGGTCCCTTGTGCTTCAGTGGGCTTGTAAACTTAGCCTTCCTGAATAGGGTTGGAGACATCCAAAGGGCATCTCTTGGTACCTGTTGTTTCATTTTGTTCGATAGTTATGGACCTACCCCGATAAAAGGATTCGCAATTTTCTTAGTATGTCTTAAGACTGAATTGGAAGCCCATTTTCTGTAGTCAAGTCAACTTAACAAAGAGAGTATTACATGTCAGACATTGTGAAACATATAACTGAAGGAATATTACCTCACAAAGATTGACCCTCAAAATCAGTACACCTTACTAATGATGCCTTGTTTTTTGGAAGGTCATGAAGGTGCGGATCAAGGGAAGAATGGATTAAAATTAAATAGAACCAATAAGAAAATATACAAGTACATTTGCCCTTAGTACGGATAACCAATAATTCATGAAATGTTGTTTATTTCATTTATTTATGTGTATGTGTATGTGTATGTGTATGTGTATGTGTATGTGTATGTGTATGTGTATGTGTATGTGTATGCTTATACTGGGCTGTGGCGAAATATGTGTTTCTTACAGTAGATTGGGGATAAAATATTTGAAAGACGCTGTGCTAATGCACCTTATCAAGCTGCCTGGTGCCTCTGTAGCTTGGGTTCTTGATAGGGCTTAGGTTCATCCGCTTCATGCGCTTGCATGAAATTTGGAAAATATGATGGCTAATTTTATGTGTCAACTTTACTGGGCCACAGAGGTCCAGATGCTTGGTGAAACGTTTTTCTGGTGTTTTGTGATGGGAAATACTTGAGTCTGTACAGTGAGTAGAACGGATTATTTTCCTAATGTAAGTGGGCCTTATCTAATCAGTGAGAAGGCCTGAATAGAATAAGGATGATTCTCCCAGGGATACAAGGGAATTACTCTTGCCTGCCTGAAAGTCTTTAAACTGGGACATTGGCCTCTTCCCCGATTCAGACTGAAACAGCAGCTCTACTTGAGATTCAAGCGTGCCAGCCATTGGACAAGAACTATGCCATCAGATCTTGTGGGTTTCCAGCTAGCCAACACATCCTGAAGATCTTGGGACTTGTCAGCGTCCACATTTATGGGAGCCAATTCCTTATAAGAAATATAAACAAACAAACAAACAAACAAATAAATAAATAAATAAAACATTCATAAATATATAAATATATTTATAGTAATAGATTCATATTTTATGTGAATGTGTTTACATAAATATAAACAAATATAAATATATAAATATATTATATATTATAATATATATTATATATATATATGGGAACCAGAAATTTTCTCTGTTGAATCTTATTAATTCAGAAGGTGAAAATATTATCTATTGGTTCTACAGCTGTTTTTTTTTTTTTTAAACTAATGTGGTAGACATTATTCTAAAGAAAAAAAAAATAGCCCTCAACGATCCATACCTTACAGCTGACAACCCATGAATATGAAGAGAGACCATTTCTATAGTCGTGTTGTATTATAGAGACAGATTTTCTGGATCAACCTAGTATCATCATGAACCCATGCATCATAAACCCATCCAAAGCATAGAGTTTTCTCCGGCTGGCCATCCCACAATCTGAAAATGAAGACCTCAGTTGTATAATTGCAAGGAACTTAATTGTCCGAAACCCAAATAATCTCAGAAGTAGATTTCTCCAGATAAGAACCCAACCTACTGACACTTGACTCTTACCTAGTGATACCCTAGGCCCAGAACACCAGTGAGTCTGCCTGGACAGACCAGTGAGTCTGCTGGGGTTATTCTGCCAAGACAATTCTGCAGGGCTGTCTTTGGATTCTGGGAGTGCAGTGTACACCCCACTTAACTAACACATCTCCTGATGGTTTGAACACACAATTCCTCATATTAAGTCACTGCTTGGATATGAGGTAATTTCTGCCATATGCTACTGAAATTTGACTATTTTATTTCCACATATCTCCTACTTGGTAAATGCAATGATACCTGTAGCTTATTTCAAACTCAAGTAAAACAAAACACAAAACTCTAAAGAACGGACCACTCCTTACCTCTTGAAACTATCTCTTCTTTTGTTTTTGATAACATTTGACTCTCCTGGTTTCTCTTATATATTCCCTCTACTAATTTTCATTCTATTCTCCTGCCTCATTTCCATTCATCAAGCATGCATTGAGCACGTACTATATTGTAGGCACTGTATACAAAGAACAGAGGTCTTATCTAGAACTATTAATGGACCTTGTTATCCAGGGATCTGCCACTGTGTAAACAAATTAACTATAGTGAGTTGATAACATCTGTAATAGTGGTGGATAAATGTACCCTGGAATTGCAAAGAAGAAAACACATGATTCTCTAGGTACCCAGGGAGTGCTTTACACAAATGAGAGTCACTTGAAGTGAGTCTTCTAGAGAAGACATATTTCAAATCAACAGAGTAAGGAAGGGCATTGCAGGCAGGAAAAAAAAAAGAGAGAGAGAGAGAGAGCAAGACACGGAAGTTTGAAAATGTGACACATTAAAGGAGTAGCAAAGTTTCCTTTGGATGGATTTCATGTGGGAATGGGAGATTGGTAAAGAGTGAGGATTAATGTAAAAGGTGACATATGAATTGGATCCTAGAAACAGTTAACAGGAGATAGTTATTGTGCCCGAATGACGTTGATGACTACCCATTGTATTTAAATAAACCTGAAGACACTTCTTGGCTTAGTTAGAACGTAGAAAAATTATTAAAATATAAATAATCACTGTGTTTTGCAAAGTGGATGTCATTGACATGTGATGAGAACCATTTCAGTAGCACCGGGGAAAAGCCGAATGGGAGTGGATTCAACAGAGAATTGGAGGAGAATGACTGTAGACAGGGAGTAAGGCAGTTCTTTCAAGGAGCGTTGTGACAAAATGAGGGCGAAAAATGAGGCAGCAGTGGGAAGGGAAGGGAGCAGGGTCAAGAGAGGGCTTTGCTTTTTCTTTCTAAAATTTGAGAAATAAAAGAATTTTTGTAATTTCCATATTTCTGATGGAAATGTTGATATGGCAGAGTGGGGGATAACTGTTGACAGAAATGTTCTTAACAGGGCAAGAATGACTTTTGTCTAGTATGCAAAAGACAATTGGCTCAGAGAGGAATGTACAGATCCTTCATGTTAATGTTGGTGAAAGCAGAGCACAAGGAAATAGATGTAGATGGAATGGTAGATGCGATAGGTGATTTTGCAAAATCTCTTTTCATTGACCTGGTTTTCTCAGTGTGGTAATAGGCAAAGTTATAAGACCAGAGTGAAGAAGGGTTGGGAACAGTTGGAAGTTTGTGGAGAAGGAAGTTGTGAACTAGACGTCTAGGTGTGTGAGGAAGTAGCCTTCTGACCTCACTTGAGTCAGTGGCCATCAAGTAACTTTTGCGCTGCTTTCCTCCAATTACATAGGATGTTGCTATGTGCAGGAACTAGATTGAACTTCCTGCGGTTCCCCACTTCTTTACCTTGGCATAGGTAAGGTTGCATCTGCCTGAGAAGCCCTCTCTACCATAATCACTCATATTTCAAATTTGCCTCAACCATTACTTACTTAATCCCACCAGGCAGAGTTAATTAGTCCCTTCTTGGAGCTCTTCTGGTACCATGTGCAGTGCCCTGTACCGTAATTTTTGCCATATTGTAATAATTTGCATCCCTGTCTCCCTAGATAATTTAGCCACTCCTTGAGGGGGTCAATTTGGTCATTGCAGCTCCTAGTATACAGGTTGACTTATGGGTAGCTTTTGTTAATTGTCAATTAAATTGAGTTGAATTGAATGGAGTTGGATTGAATTGAATGTACTGAATTGAAGTGAATTGAATTGAATTGAATTGATTGGAGAGAATTAGTAGAAAGAATTGGCAGGTAGGAGAGGCAGAGCCTCGAAACAGTGGTGACATTTAGAACAAGACTTTTCTGATCTACAAGGAGAGGAACTCCTGCTCATGAGAGTGGGAAAGGTAACTGTTTCCTCACATGTAGTGGTGCAGTGAATGGAGCCGAAACCCCAAATGAACTTCTGTAAATGGTGTCAACAATTCTTACTTCTATACTGTTTGCTTTGAGGACCAAAAGAGTTCATATATGCAGAAGGATTTTGTACATAAAAATGTGCTACATAATGTAAGTTACTCTTTCTCACAACACTCTGTGCCAAGATAAAAGAAATGTGTTGATTTTATATATTTTACTAAAGGGTAGCATGTATAACAGAGGAAGAGAAGGACGGGTTTAAAAAAAAAAAAAAACAGTGATGATAGTTATACTCGTCTTGTTGACCTTTCTAGTCTTCAAAGTGTCTTTAGAAGATATCATCATGGTCTCCTTCAGTTACAGATGCCTCTTATTGTCTCTGAGACAATAGCCCTATTATGATCTAATTTGCTAAGCCAGGTGGTGTGGAAGACAGATAAAACTGCCAGCTCATTCTGCAGGAAGCAGCATTTAAGGAGCCCGCTGATCTGATAGGCTTGTGTCACAATGCACAAGTTTGGGAATTGCCCAGGCTCAGAAAAGGCCAGTTTTTTGCAACATTATAAAACTCAAGAGAACTCTTTAACACAGAGGCGATGTTCACAGTTCCACAGCAATAACATGTCTGATTCTTGATGCTGACTAGAAGTCAACCAGTTATTTTAACACAGGTTTTAACTCTTATTGGTTTCACTTCACTTTCCCTTACGTTTCAGGTTTCTTAAGGGCAGGGACCATGTTCTGGGCTTCCTAACCTTTGCCCACACATGTCTTCCATGGTATTTCATGGGCGCTCCGTTATCATCTGTTATTAATTGGGTTTTTTAGTAGGTGTCAGGCAGCTTTCATGGTGACCACGTATAGGCAGAGCATAAAGAGGTGGCAATAGTGGCGCTTTCTCTACCATATGAACCACATGTTACTATCTTAAAATTCCTGGAATATATGTATGATGTCCTGTATGAATGATTGTGAGTTTATGACACTCATATTCTACTCCTTTTCCCCAACAGTTTAAAATACCTTTATGGCAGTTTACCTTCCTTTCATTCCCTAACTTAAAATAATTTACTTCTTTGGCTTTGGACTACCTGCCTACATGCTAATAGATGCATCACTAGAAAACATGTTTGCATTTTGATGTGTTCTTAGCAGGCTGCCTTACTTGCCAAGTCTGCTGGGTGGGTTGGGTAACACTGTTATTTCTGGTAGGATCTTCTAAGATACAAGTAGATTTCTTGGGCAAAGTAGCATGTTGAGTCCGTCATCATTTGGAGTGAAACTCAGTCTACGTCCAGTAGACTTGGTCCCATTGGTCACATGAAGGAATGAAAAACAGGCCACATTCGTTTTGATGTCATAACATTCTGGGACATGTAGTGATGGCCATGAGGAAAAAAAAAAAGAATCAGACTGGGGACTCCATTTAAGAGATGACTCAGCAAGCAGAATCAAGATGCCAGAATGAGGAACAAAGATAAATGCTGTGTAGGTTCTAGAGGTTGGAGACATTGCTCCAGCAGAGAGAAAATTCCTTCAGGGTTAGGGGAGAGGCTGGATAGTGATCTACAGGCCCCTTGTTACCACCTCCAGGACATGATCTTTCTACTCCCCTGCAATTCCTGCCTTCACCTCCTTAGTCCATCTATTCAATCCCAGAGTGCTACCCTTTTCTTCATGGAAATTTCTGGAGTCCCTTCCTACGCCTCTTTCTTCTCACATTGCTCCTACCTCTGTTGTGGGCAATTTCACAATCCTGGTAAAATTGCTCTAGCAATGTAGCTTCAGGGTTCTTTAAATTTTCTGGGTCCCACAACCTTAAGAGTCAGTTTCCTCCAGTAGCTAACTTCCGTGATGGTATTTGAGCTCTATGATCATCCAGATGTCTTCTGCTAGAATGTCAAACTTAACGTGCCAATATCTGAGAAGATAACCTCCCCTAACTTGGTGCCTCACTACTTGACTTCACAACTTCTCTTCTTCAGCCCGATAGAGACTTGTGGTCCCTCCTTCCTCCCTCTCATTTCCCTGCATATCATCCCTTGTGGCTCCACTTCCCTTCCTAATGCAGTGTATACACCTCAGTATGTCACTTTGTGCTGGAACGTCCTAGTCCTCTGCTGCATCTGCTTTGGTGGCCTTGAAGCTTGGCTGAGTCCTCTACCCTGTCAGCCCATCCTCTGTGTCACTCAGCCCAGTGAACTGTTACAGGGACTCACAGTCACTAGGGTCACTCACTCTAATTTTATGGTTGTGGATGTCAACATACCCCCACAGCTTCTTGCCAATCTTAAGCGGTCTTCTCCCCACAGCAGCTATTCCATATCTCCATCATTTCCCTCAACCTATCTTTTTCACCTTTCCCTGGGAAATGGCTCTTATTTCATCAATAGAACGTAGATTGTAGACACCTTCAAACACTCACTCAGACCTCATAATGACACCTTTCAACACAAGTTTCAACCACAACCGCAGTATGAGAGACAAAAATGTTCCTATTCCCACTCTAGATTCATTAATTCATTCGGCAATCACTGAGAGCCAACTGAGTCTTACGAAGCACTGTGCTATATGCTTGGGACATTAGAGATGAGGGGGTAGACCCTACTCACAAGGCGCTTACAGTCACAAGGAGCTTACAATCATGTAGGGGAGACAGAAATTATGGTGTAATGGTCCAAAGATGCACGGAGCATTAGGAGAGTGTGAAGGGAAAATCGATGTAACTCAGCCTTCAGGGATAGGAGATGAAGTGTGTAAAGGGACTATTCAGATGGGATGGTATCTTGAACTAATCCTTAAAGAGTGAGTAGGTATTAATTAGGCAAGGTTGGAGTAGGAAGGAGACAAGAGGTTCAGGCATTACACAGTAGAGAAAAATCACACTGAATGTAGGGAGAGGGTATAAGTAAAAATTGGAAATTGACTCATTCCAATTCTTGACTGTGTCCTACGCTTTGTGAAGAGGTCATCTCACAAAGAACCACAAACGAGCACATGTTCCCAAAATTTCCTTCTCCATTTTTTATTCTTTATCCTAGTGTAATTCCTCTCATTCCCTCACCAGTATGATTCAATTAGTAACTCACTTCTGTGGATACTATGGCAACCACATTCCCTCTATGCTGCACCCTTCTGTATCTTTGCTTGGCATCAGTGGAGCCTCATGATGGAGCTCATATCTCTACTCCCCTTAGAGTGGACTTTGTAACATGCAAAACTTATTCCATCACTGCCTTCCAAGCTGTGGTTCCCCCACACTCCAGCATGAGAGAAAACACCTTTCCCATCCACACCCTGCCCCCACCTTTGCATCCTTACTGGTCCTGGGCCAATTGTTCATGCCCTTAGACACTCTCATGATCAACTATCAGCAAATTCCTTAATATGCCCTATTGTTTTATGCCTAGATGTCTTCCCTATCACCATGGGTATGTTTTGATGAAGCATCTTAATTGGTACGTATTTTAAGGCAGGCTAAAATAACTATCAAATATCTAACCTATTATCTCTTTTTTTTTTTATTTGCCAGATAACAACGGTAATAGATGACCTTTTTTTTTTTCATTTTTAATTTTCTATTACTGAAGTATAGATTACATACAGTGTTATTTTAGTTTCAGGTGTATAAAATAGCGATTTGATAATTCTATACATTATTCATAGTGCTCTCCGTGGTAAGTGTAATCATCATTTTTCACCATATCGTGTTGTTGTAATGTCAACTATATTTCCTGCGCTGTACTTTTCATCTCTGTAAGTTATGCATTCTGTGACAGGAAGTTTGTAACTCTTAGTCACCTTTCCCTATCTCACACACCCCACCCCCTCTCTTATTGTAACCAGAAGTTTGTTCTCTATATTGAAGAATCTGTCTTTTCTTTTTCTGTTTTGTTTTTTAGCTTCTACATAAAAGTGAAATTATATGGTATTTCCTTTTATCGGAATAATCCCATGTAGCATAATACCCTCTAGGTTTACACATGTTGTTGCAAACGGCAGGGTTTTATTCCTTTTTTTTTTTTTACAATTAAATTATATTCCATTATATGGACACTACATTTCTTTATGTATTCATCTGTTGACAGACTCTTGGGCTGCTTCCATAGCCGGGCTATCATAAATAATGCTTTAATAAACACAGAGGTCCATGCCTCTTTTCAAATTGGGGTTTATGTTTTCTTTAGGTAAATACCCAGTAGTGGAATTATTGGATGATATAGTACTTCTGAGTTAATTTCTTGACGAACCTGCATTCTGTTTCTTAGAGTGGCTGCACCTATTTACATTCCCACCAAGAGTGCATTCGTGTTACTTTTTCTCTTACCTTCTCACCAATACTTGTTATTTCTTGTCTTGCTGATACTAGGCATTCTGTCAGGTGTGAATTGATGTGTCATTGTGGTTTTGATTCAGGTTTCTCTGGTTAGTGATGTTGAGCATCTTTAATGTGTCTGGTGTTGTAGTAGACACTCTTAATTGATCCCTTTCCCCTTCCCTTTTGATTCTTTTCAGCCTGATGACGACACTGATGATGTCATCTGACATCTTAACTCACCATTTTATTCTTCTATCAAAGGTCATACATTACTTCAAGTGTCCTGCTTTCCGGCTTCAATTTATGTTGTTTCCAATGTGTTACATGACGTCCCTTTCACGAGTCCCTCTAGGGCACTCCTACTCACCTTTTATTACTACCCACCGTCTCTCATACTCTTAGAAAGTTGCTCTAGTTACTTATCCTGGTCCAACACTCTCTTTCTATGCCCCGACTCTAATCTCTATACACACTTCAATTGACACCTCTTACACTTAATTTTTTTCCTAATGTTTATGTTTTATTCATGTATTTTTATTTTTGGAGGAGAGAGAGACAGAGCATCTGTGGGTGAGAGGCAGAGAGACAAGGAGGTGTAGACCAAAGCAGCCTCCAGCTCTCAGCTGTCAGCACAGAGTCCTACATGGATCTTGAACTCACAAGCTGTGAGATAATGGCCCAAGCTGAAGTCAGCCCCTTAACCAACTGAGTCACCCAGGTGCCCCAACACATCTTACATTTTCATGTCTCCAATAGGACTAAATATTTCTGTGGACCAGGACTATCCATTCATGAAGTTCTAGCACCTCCTACAGTTTGGGAATAAAATAGACACTCAATAAATTGATGCTCAATTGAGAAATAAAGGAATGAATGGGTCTGAAGACAAAGGGCTCAATAAAGACTTTTGTTCCTATGAATTCACTCCAGAGTAACACTAGAGCATGTGATTTCAACTGGAGTGTCCTTTAGCCAATCGTGGGAGAATTTACCATATTCTAAGAGTTGTAAGCTGAGAGAGTAAGATTTTTTTGAAGAAATATGAAAGGTAATTTAATTTCCTAACAGGCCAAGCTTTGTAAGCTTAACTATAAGAACTATATGATGTAAGATGATTCTGGATCATGATGAAACTCAAGTGCTGTGAGAGCCGTGACAACATGGGGAACACACAGTAAGGACCACAGTAGTCCCGGAAGTGCTGTCCTGTATGAGAAAAGAGGGTTTAGTGACCCTGTATGGAGGGAGAGGATAAAGGGTGGGCAGAGTAGGGAGGGGAGGAAGTTGGGATCCAAACTGCAATATTGAAATATCAGAGGAGAGTTATTGTCATGTTCATAAACTTCCCTATATATATCCCAAGGAAAACTTTTTTTTTCCTTTAACGAGCTTTTTAAAGGTAATATACACATTGTAAAAATTCATATAGTAGCAAAACGAGTTATTCAATGAAACTAAATCTATGTCTTCGCTAGGCCTCCATTATTCTTCCCCAGAAGAAGACCACTTTTAACAGTTTGTAGGTTTTTTTTTCCTGAATCTCAAGGTATGTACTTTGCATATATATATATATATATATATATATATATATATATATATATATATATATATATATATATATATATATATATGCAAATATGCATATATATATATATGCATAGCTGGTACCAAGATATTATCTACACTTCTCCATTTTATAGAAACATGATTTTTGTGATTGTGAAAAGGTATGACATGAGATTTGCCCTGTTAAAAATTAAAGTGTCTGGTCCAATGGGACATTATTTTTTAAATAGACTTCATGGTATTTCCTACCCTGGCTGCATTCGAGGTATTTAATCTGTCCCCTGTTTATGTGTATTTAATTTGTTTGTAGTCTACGACTATAGAAAACAATGCTGCCGTGAAAGTCCTTGTACATATGTTTGCCTGCCAGAGTCCAGCAGAGTGTGGGTGGTGCCTCGAAAACCTTACCTGGAAAGAGTTTAATGGAGGAACTATGAACACAGGTGCTGGTGAGATAAACGGCCTCCAAACTAAGTAGTTGAGTCCTTGGGGACTAGCAAGAGAAGACTTCACCTCTCCCAGGCACCAAGGGACAAGGAAAGGACAAGTGTTACTAGAAGCCAATGAGCCCACGGCTGGGAGAGAAGCCACCTAACAGGAGATGTGGCCATAGACTGAGGAATAAGCCACTGCCAAAATTCCAGAGTTCAGAGTACATATAATGACTGCTTTTCTTTTGCTCTCTGGCTACCTGTTAGTATACCTGCCAACTATGGATGGAAGCCAGACGGCAAGAAAGCCTCAACGATGCAGTCCATGGAGGTTAGCTTACTGGCAGGCCTAGGATGATCAAAAATATATCTTCAAGCATGAATGGAGGATTAGCAGTCCATGGCTTAATATTGTTTGACTTATATTTATTGGACCTTACAATGGTGTGAAAATGATAACATTGTTAACAAATTGTACTTTGAAGAGCACCTGGCTGGCTCAGTGGTGTAAGCATCTGACTTTAGTTCATGTCAAGATCTCATGGCTCGTGAGTTCAAGCCTGCCTCAGGCTATGCTGACAACTTGCATCCTGGGGCTGACTTGAGATTCTGTGTGTGTGTGTCTCTCTCTCGGCCCCTTCCATGCTCGCACTCTTTCTGTCTCTCTTTCTCTCCAAACTTGAATAAACATTAAACGTTTTCGAAGATAAATTGTATTTCAAATTTAACTTTTTGACCTCTCCCAGTGCTAATGAGAGGCGATACGACCCTCTCCTGTGATGCCTGGCAGAGCATCCAGCCACATCCAGTCCACCACATGATCATGGTGGTGAACAATCTATATGCTTACAGCCATTCTGTACTCACACAACCGTTGTGTTTATGCTTTCAACACAGTATTCACTGAAATACATGAGACAGTTAAACTTTAATGGAACATAGGCTGTGTGTTAGATGAGGTCTCATAATTTCAGCTCATGCAACTATTCTGAACACACATAATAGAGGCTAGACTAAACTATGATATTCAGCACTTTACGTGTGTTACATGCATTTTTGGGTTAGAATAGTTTCCACTCACACTGGTTTTATCTAGTGGTGACTCCATCCTAAATCAAGGAAGATTTGTAATGTAAAAATCTTGGGAAATTTTTAGAACTGGAATTGTGGTATCAGTAGGACAGAAAGAACCTCTTCCACATCCATTCCTCCACCTCCTTCCCTTGCAGGTTATTACCAGCGCTGAGCTGTGCCGACGGGCACTCAGAATTAGGACTACATACCCCAGCTTCCCTTACAGCCAAAACAATATAAGAGGAAGTGTCATGTGGCAGCTTCTGAGAAAGTTGAGACACCTGTGTGTCTTGTGTCCTTTATTTTTTCTTTGATGTCATTCACATGCTGCCTTGGATCCTGAACTCTAGGGCCAAACCGTTTGGATGGAAAATGAACTGAGATTCTTCCAGCAAGAGCTGGTAGGAAATAGATTTCTATGCACTTCATAGAATACAGCTGCCGAATCAGACTTGAACTGTATACCTCCAAAGTTCATTGATTTGGGAGAGAAATCCACTTTTACCCTGTTAAAACCATAGTTCTTCCTTGTTCTGTGTGGTGGGGAAAAACCTAACCCTCATGAAGGTGTACAGATAACAGGTATAAATATGTTGAGTTTTTATGGATATTGTCAAGTTTGGTATTGTAAACTGAATTTTTAATACTGAGTTTGAATTCAGCTACTCCATTCACAGCACATGTCTTAATCTTCTTGTGCCTCTGATTTCTCAGAGGGGTAGTAATATAAAGCACTTCATTTGGTTGTTATGAGGAATAATTAAATTGAACTATGTGAAATAGATCAGTGTCTGTCCAACATGCCAAATACTCAATAAATGTTATTAGTGTTATTTTTACCATTATCATGTTAAACTGTCTTCCAAAGAAGAGGTACCAGTTCGCCAATTACATTTCTGAAATGCCTCTTTCCTCTTCCCTTATCTATAGTGGGCATTACCAATGTTTTTGTCCAATAGAAGAGTAGTAGTATTTCATTTTTATTTGCAATTGCTTTCCAAAATTGTGGTGGTACGTCTTTACAGTTTTTAAAAGTCATTTATGCTTGTTTTCTGGTGAACTTCCTTTTTCTTTCCTCTATTCCTTCTATTGGATATTTGTTTTGTTTTACACTGTGGCTTAAAAAAAAAGCAATATAAGCATTATGGGAATTTGTCTTCTGTGTTTCTATTGGTGGGGCAAATATTTCCACTAATTTTCATTTGCCTTTTTTTTAATTTTTTTTATTTTTTTAACTTAATGTTTATTTATTTTGTGAGAGAGAGAGAGAGAGAGAGAGAGAGAGAGAGAGAGAAGGGAAGGAGAAGAGAGAGAGGGAGACAGAGAATCTGAAACAGACTCCTGACTCTGAGCTTTCAGCAAAGAGCTAGATGCAGGGCTCAAACGCACAAACCAAGAGATCGTGTCCTGAGTCGAATTTGGAGGCTTAACCTACCAAGCCACCCAGGAAACTCACTTTTTTTTTTCTTTTCCTGTTTTTTTTTTGTCTTTATTTTTTCTTTACAAAATTAAAAAAATGTATGTTCAATATAATAAAAATGATCCTTCTCTACTATCGTTACATCTGAGCTTAATGTCCACCCCTATTTTAGAAAGATCATTGTCATTCTGGATTATAAGAATAATTCCCCCATATTTTCTCCTAGGACTTCATAGATTGACTTACATAAAAAAATATCTTCTCCATTTGTAATAAAACTGGGGAAGGCAGTGAGATAAGATTTAAAGTGATTCTGCAGATGACTGTGTTGATGCGTTGGCAAAAATGAATGCTTTGACACTTAAATCTTGCCTAAGAAAGTTATATTTTCCTTTGATCCACGTAAAAGACACTTCTTAAACAACATGTGGGAAACCATCCTCCTTGCACGTATGGGGTAAGCTTGCCTCCTGGGCTTTTTTGTTTCTTTTTTTTCTTTTTTTTTTTTTTTTTTTTTTTTACTCTTAGGGGGAAACGCATAGGTTGTTTATAATGGAATTTTGTATTTCCAGATTAAGGTGCTGCCAGGTACAGCATAACTAATTTCCCAGTTTATAAGACTGCCTCTCACACATCGCTCCCTGGTGGTAGGCAAAATTTCCTTGTCTGCAACCAGGGCCATACTGCCACTTGTTCACAGGTTAAGTAATGATGCCAAGACATTTTTATGCCTATGCTAACAATGACCCACCTGTGGACAAGTGCAGGCAGATACTGCCGACCTTTTAAGGCCAGGGAGGGGTTTGAGCCCATGGCCTTCCACTGGGTTCCACCATTGTTTCTGCTCTCTCTGGTGTTTGTCAGTTGTTATCATCACGTTTGAGAACACACGCTCTAGAGTAAAACTATCTGACTATGTACTTCCATCTTGAGCTATAGGGAAACAAATAAAGTCCCCTTACCTTTTTTGTTCTTTGCTTTCTCTTTTGTGAAATGGGCATTATCACAGTGTGGAAATTCAATAATTAAATAAATAAATACGTAAGTGCTTAAAATTTCTTAGAAACAAACGCTCAGTAAATATTAAGAAGGCTTTTCCCAATAGAGAATAGAAAAATAACTTTCTTGTTTTCTCCTAGGATTTTATAGATGCATTTTTATAAGAAAACATATAACATTGGTAACAATATTATAGCATATAATAATATGACATAATGCAAATTAAGACATTTATACGAAAAGTATTGACTTCATGAATAGTATCATTGTTACTATCATTCGAACAATGCATTAGCTTTGAAAGTTTCACTTAGTTATATACTAAATTTGCATATGCTTTGAACCTACTTCTGGATTCTCTATGATGATTCATTCATTCAGCTGAACCACATTTGCTTTATAACATAATTTTTTATCTGGTAGAACTCACCTAATACATATGCTTCCTTTTCAGAAAAATTTTTCTGAATCAGCTTGAATTTTGGTATTTATACAAAAATCTTAGAACCAGCTGATCTGATTTTAAAAATCCATATTTTATTGGGCTTGCAACAAACTTCCATAGTAATTTAGTTGGCATTCTTACAATAATAACTTTTCCTATTCCAACAGAGGGAATGTTTATATTTAAGCTTTTTTAAAAAAAATATCTCTCAGATGAGTTTAAAGTTTTCTGAAAGGCTTATTTATATACTTCTTTCATGTTTCTTGTTAAGTTCCCTCCTTCCTTCTTTCCCCCCTTCGTTCCTTCGTTCCTTCGTCCTTCCTTCCTTCCTTCCTTCCTTCCTTCCTTCCTTCCTTCCTTCCTTCCTTCCTTCCTTCCTTCCTTCCTTCCTTCCTTCCTTCCTTCCTTCCTTCCTTCCTTCCTTCGTGCCTTCCTGCCTTCCTGGCTTCCTGCCTTCCTGCCTTCCCTCCTTCCACCTCCTTCTCCTTTTACTTCTGTTATGGCAAATGCCGCCAATTCTCTGACCATATTTCTAATTATTTCTTGTATGTATAGGAGAATGCTAAATTGTTACCTTGTGAGCCTGGATCATGTAATATCATCAGGAGGACTCATGAAAAATCTGATCTCCCTTCCTTCATCGCAGTTATGTATAATTGACACTTGTTGGAAGGAGATAAACAAAGTCAAGAGAATTTCAGTCTTAGAAGAGAAGCCCCTGAGGTGAGAGTAGCCTGAGAGAGCAATTGGAGAGGGAACAAATGTGACCCAGAAAGGAGCTCACTGAACAATGTGATTGGGACAACACCCAAAAAAGCAGGTTGATTAGGAATAGCACCAAAAAGTAATTGTCAGATATGATCAAAGCTGTACAAGGGCAACTTGAAAGTGTTAGGTGTTTTCCTTAAATACAAAAACTTTTGTATTTAACCAAGAAATTAAAAAGTTAACCAAGTTACCAAGTCAGTAAAATTAAACTTTTTTTCTTGTAAACAGAAAATTCAAGGAAACCAAATTATTAAAGTAAAACATGGTAACATTATAGAGCTTTTGGTTATTAAAAACTCCTATGTACATATGCCAATAAAACAGACAATGAATGTTTTGGACACAATGTAACTGACTACAACTGGTTTAAGAAAAAGAAGCAAGAGAATGAAAGCGATGCAAGTCATTTCTTTGAAAAACTAGCATAACCCCATAACTCTAACACTGGAGCAAATGAGTAAGACTTGGGGACCAGCTAGCCTGGCTGAGAGGTTTCTTGCCAACACTTACTTAGTTCTTACTCATACCGGTGAGGTTCTGAACATTTCACAAGTACTTCATGTCGTTCTCCTTAGGGCCCTATGAGGGAGGGGTTACTATTAACCTCCTTTTACACATCAGCAAAGTGAAGAAGTTCACAGGTTAAGGAACTTGTCTGCTCGCAAGGTCAACACAGGTGGCATGTGATGGAACTGAGAGGTGGCATGAAATAGTGTCCTCTAGTGCCAACTCACCCAAGTTGACATCCTGTCTCACCAGTACTAGGTGTATGATCATCGGCACACAATTTTTTAATGCTTTTGTGTTTTAGTTCTCATATATGTAAGACCAAGAGATGAATATAATGATCATCTAAAGAGTTTAGAACAAGATCTGAAACATAGCAAACACCCCTTATATAGAATCCTATTATTACTGCTATTATTATTATTATTATTATTATTATTATTATTATTATTATTATTATTATTATCCAAACAGGACGGGACAGAGAATACCTAAAATGATATAATAACACATGTGCAAACAAATGAATTTCCTGATACCTAAAATATCAGAAAATCCAGTAATTTAATTAGGTGGTCTAAAATGTTTTTTTTTTCTTTTTCTTATAAATTGAATTTATTTTTAAATATTTTATGGTTTTGAAACAATATTTTATTTCTTTCTGAGAGAATGCAAGCAGGGTCAGAGAGAGAGGAATAGCATATCTGAAGTGGGCATGATGCTACAGCAGTGAGCCCAATGTAGGGCTTGAATCCATGAACTGCGAGATCATGACCTGAGCCAAAGTTGGATGGTCAACCAACTGAGCCACCAGGATGCCCCTATTTTTTTTCACATATAGTGTTATATTAGTTTCAGATGTACAATATAATGATTCAGCAATTCCTTACAATACCCAGTACTCATGGCAACAAGTGCACTCCTTAATCCCCATCACATATTTCACTCACTGACCCCCCACACACACACACTGGTAACCAGCATGTTGTTATCTATAAATAAGTGTATGTTTCTTGATTTGTCTATTACTCTGTTTCCCCAACATTTGATCATTTGTTTAGTTTCTTAAATTTCACATATGAATGAAGTCATATGGTATCTGTCTGTCTCTGACCGACTTATTTTGCCTAGCATTATATTCCCTAGCTCCATTCATGTTGTTGCAGATGGCAAGATTTCATTATTTTACGTGGCTGAGTACTATTCCCCTGTGTGTGGGTATTATACATAAGATACCACATCATATAATTATGTGTGTATCATACCACATTATATACCACATCATATATACATACCAAATCTGTATCCATTCATCATTTGATGGACACGTGGCTGTCCCATAATGCTGCCAAAATTATCAGGGTTCTTGTCTCCCTTTGAATAATCGTTTCTGGATTCTTTGGGTAAATACACAGTAGTGTGATTGCTGCAGTTGTTGTTTTCACGTTCCTGGGAACCCACTATGTTTTCCACAGTGACTGCACCAGTTTGCATTCCTATCAACAGTGCAAAAGTTCTTTTTCCATATCCTCCTCAACACCTGTTGTTCATTGTGTTGCTGATTTTAGCTATTCCAAAGAGTGTGAGGTGGTATCTCATTGTCCTTTTGACTTGCAATTTCCTGATGGTAAGTGATGATAAACATCTTTTCACGTGTCTGTTGGCCATCTGGATGTCTTCATGGAGGAGTGTCTGTTAAGGTCTTCTGCCCATTTTGTAATTGGATAATTTCGTTTTTCAGTATTGAGTTTTGTAAGTTCTTTATATAGAGGATACTAATCCATTCCTGGATATGTCATTTGCAAATAGCTTCTCCCATTCTGTTGGTTGCCCTTTATTTTTGTGGAGTTTTTCCTTAGCTGTGCAGAAGCTTTTTATCTGGATGCAATCCCAATAGTTTATTTTGCTTTTGTTTTTGTATTTTTGCTTTTGTCTCAGGAGATATACCTAGAAAACGTTTCTTTGGCTAATGTCAAAAAATTACTGCCTGTGTTCTCTTCTAGGATTTTTATCTCTAATCCATTTTGGATTTATTTTCATGTGTTTTGTAAGAAAGTGGTCCAGTTTCGTTCTTTTCCACATTTCTGTTCAGTTTTCCAACACCATTTGCTAAAGAGAATACCTTTTTCCCATTTTATATGCTTTCTTGCTCTGTCAAAGATGAATAGACCAGATACTTGTGGGTTTATTTCTAGGTATTCTGTTCTGTTCCATTGGTCTACGTTCCAGTTTGTGCCAGTACCATGCAGTTTTGATAACTACAGCTTTGCAGTATAACTTGATATCTGGAGTTTGTGATGCCTCCAGTGTTTCTTTGTTTGTCTGTCTGCTTGCTTGTTTGTTTGTTTGTTTGTTTGCTTGCTTGCTTAAGATTGCTTTGCTCTTCAGGTTCTTTGGTGGTCCCATATAACGTTTAGGACTGTTTGTTCTAGTTCTGTGAGAAATGCCGTTGGTGTTTTCATTGGTGTTACATATAATATGTAGATCGCTTTGGTAACATAGACATTTTAACATTATTTGCCCTTTCAATCCATGAGCATGGAATTATCCATTTCTTGGTGTTGACCTCAGTTTCTTTCAACCTTATTTAATAGATTTCAGAGTATAGTTTATTCACCTCTATGTATGAGTTTACCCGTAGATATCTTATTTTTTTGATCCAATTATAAATGGGATTGTTTTCTTAATCTGTCTTTCTGCGGCTTCATTATTAGTGTATACAAATGCAAGAGATTTCTGTATGTTGATTGTACCCTATGACTTTACTGAATTCGTTCTTCAGTTCTCACACTTTTGTCCGTGGAATCTTTCAGGTTTTCTACAGTAGAGTATCATGTCCTCTATAAATCGAGAACATTTTCTTCTTCTTTATTGATTCCATTGCCTTTTACTTCTTTTTAGTGTCTAATTGCTGTGGCTAGGAATTCTAGTACTGTTTTGAATAAAAACGTGGTGGGAGTGGACATCCTTGTCTTGTTCCTAAGCTTATGGGAAAAGCTTTCAGGTTTTCCCCATTCAAAAAGATTTTAGCTATGAATTTTTCATAGATGGCCTTTATTATGTTGAGGTATTTTTCCTCTAAACCTAATTTGCCGAGGGTGTTTATCATGAATGGATGTTGTCCTTCTTCAAATGCTTTTCCTGCATCTGTTGAAATGATAATGTGGCTCTTCTCCTTTATCTCATTGGTGTACTGTAACGTGTTAATTGATTTGTGAATATTGGACTATACTTGCAAACCAGGAAAAAATCTCCCTCAATTGTGGTGAATACTTTTTTAATAAAGTATTATTAGAGTCAGTGTGCAAGTATTTTCTTGAGGATATTTGCGTCTATGTTCATTAAACATATGGGCTTGTCCTTTTTTTCTTAGTGGACTAGTTTTCAGATTTTGATATCAAGTTAATGCTGGTCTCATAGAATGAAGTTGTAATTCCTTTGAGAAGAACAGGGAGTAACTCTTCTTCAAGTTTATAGTAGAATTGATCTGGTCCTGGAGTTTGTTTCTTCAGAGCTTTTGGATTACTAATTCACGATTGAGATTTTATCTCACCACCTCTGTGCCCCTCCTCTGAACTGTCCCTCTCTGTCTCTTTCTCTGTCTCGATGTCTCTTTATCTCTCTCTCTTTCAAAATAAATAAATTTTAAAAAGATAAGTTGAGACATTGTAAAATCAAATAAAATATCAGCAATTTGGGCAATATTGTCAGATGGAATGAATTTGAGAAGCTTTCAAATATTGACTACAAACTTCTTATCCCAATTTTCCATAAATGAAAATTTAAGAGGTGTTGCAATATTGAAAACCAAATCTTATTTTGAAGGAGCTTTTTAAAAATCATATATTAAAGCATAACAAATTTGAGAATGAATGTTGAAAATAAAATTGTGAACAAAACAAAACACCCATTTTTTGATCAACAAATTTGATCACACACTCACACCTACAAGACTCCTGAAGGTGTCCTAGTACTGATGCCCTTGTGTGAACTTCGCTGTTTCTGAAATGACCTCAGGTTACAAATGGGTGGCCCAGATTGCAAGCCAACAGAGGGGAGGGTCGCGGGGAGGTGGGGCTCTTAATGGCCACGGACACGCCATCCTCTCCCGTGTGCGCGCTGCCCTCTCATCATCAGCCGTGATGAGTCGGATGCTGTTCTTCCTCTGGGTCCACAGGCTTATGCCGTGTGTCCAACACGCCATGTGAGACTTGTGAGAAGACTCCCAAGGGCAAAACACCAGCAGGCGCGCAGAGAGGTCGCCTCGTCCCGGGCAGCCTGCGTTCCTTGGCCTCAGTGTCTGGACAAAGTCTGCCTCGGCGACATAGGGAACGATGGACTTCTGCAGCCTTAGCATTCTGTGCAGAGGTCCCGGGCAGGCCTGGATGGTATAAAGGACTGGGACTAGCCTCACCTGGGAAGAGGAGAGTGCTGGGGTACTCCTTACACAGCAGATGGCTGCTTGCTAGACATGTCTGTGCTAGGGATGCGGCAAAAGCTCCACCGTGCTAGCATTGCAATAGACAGAGTTCAGCCCTGTCCATCGCAGGCTCTTCTCTATCCCCAAGTTACATGGCCCGCATTACAGCGTGCCTGAGACTGACATCCCCACATTAATCTTCCTGTCTCCCAAGTTGCCCAAGCCCCCCAGGATCCCCACTGCACAGCTCTGCAGTAGAAGGGTCTTCTCTGCAGTGTCTCTATTCCAGAGAAGGTGTTGGCAGTCCCAATGCATGGAGGCTTCTTGCCCTTACCACTATGCAGACAACATGGTCAGTGGGGTGTCAGCATGCTGCGGAGTTGGGGATCTGTACGCCCAAGCCATAACTCTTCAAGGGCTGAGCCTGTCACACTCTCTAGAAGGGAAGGCAGGTCTTTCTCTCGCTGCTGTCTGCACACTGGCTGGAGAAGCAGCTGTCTTACACAGCTGCTTAATGTGTAAACATCGGGGTACCCTGGAAAAGCTCACTGTGCTGGCCCGTGTCTTTGGGTGTGAACATCCAAAGAAAGTATGGCCAATGATTCTGCAGTGGGAATACGGTCTCAGTGGTCATGAGGCTGGGCACTTTGGGGCATCTTTCTGCACAAGCAGGCCGTTACTTGATAGGTCTTGCCAGGCAGGAACACTTTACGGGACAGGGGAACACAGGGTCCCCCACATGTTCATATATCGCGCCAATACCTGCTGAGGGGCCAGGGTGATTTTTCCGCCCGGCCTGTCCCAAAGAGAAGGTACGGGCAAGGTGTGGGTGTGGAATGTCCTCACGGCCCCCAGAGCCAAACCCTCAAGTGTGGACACTTGTGTCCAGGGTCCATGATCAGAGGCCTGGGTGCTCTGTGTCTGAGGGATTACAGCCCTCGTGCTGCACACCCTGCAGACCCAGCCCCGGGTGTCCTCCCGTAGCCGCTGCACTCCCTGGGGAGCCCCAGGGTCCAGGAGCGGCTAAATCCCCTGCACAACTGTATGTGCTGCCTAGCGGCCTCTTCCACCACAACACCAGCGTGTGTGGGCTCCAGAGTGCTGTCCCTCGACAGGGGACACCCTCGGCAATTCAGGAGCCTTCTGACTTCCATGTCTCTGGACCACATGTGTCCCTCATTGGCCTGTCGGCATCGTCCAGTTGTTCTCTGTGTACAGGAAATGTCTTGCATTGCCTCTGCTCCTCTGTCTCCCTGAGTGAGCCCTGGTGTGTCGGTGTCCTTTCCTGGCTTTGCCTGTGCCAACGCCTCTCTGGTGATGCCTCCTTGCCTGGTCTAAGTGGGCACAGCTGTACCCGTGTAACCTCCTTTGTCTCTGCACCTGCGTGTTGTGTCAGCTGCGGCTCTGCTGGCCTGTCTTGTCTTTGGTGTATGCTTCTGCGCTTGAGTGTGTTTCCCTCTGAATTCAACCCCTTTCTTCCACTGACAGATCCAATTGCTGTCCTGCTGTCAGGTGGAGGGGCTTCTGCGTGTTCTCTTATATGTTCCCGGAGCCAGAAATCCTTCTGTGCCCTTAGGACCTTCGTCAGAGGATTGGCCATGCACTCACTGCCAGCCAGTTAATGTCCCCAAATGCAGCTGCCTTGCTGTGAGCATTAAGTCGCACCTCTATTTTCCGTCCTTCTGTTTTCAAATGCTTTGGACCCTAGGGCTCAAATGTCACTGGCTTGCATGTTGCAGATGCAGGGTTAAAGTGTGAAAAGCGGTCTAGCAACGTTTTCCCACTTACTCTTTTGCCATGTGGCATGTTCCTGGCTAGGAGAGACTTCCCCCTTCCGCGTGTGTCTCGTTTCCGTGTGCCTCCTGTGTGTTCTGGTCTCTCATTTGTCCATTACATCCTACCTGGGAGTCTGATTCATGTTTGCGGGAACCATGCAGACACCTTTGACTGCAAGGTACTGAGCTCAGCTTAGTCCACCAAGACTAGTGCGTGATTGAGGTACACAACGGGCAGTCACGGAGGTGCCCGTATCCTTCACGTGCAAGCGCTCCGTCCAGCCACCTTCACCGGGACATTTCTCAGCAAACCGTCTATATTTGTGGTGAGAGCACTTAGCTCTGAGAACCCTGACGATGCGGTGAAGCGTTCCTTACGGCTGCCCTGTG
This sequence comes from Puma concolor, assembly GCF_028749965.1. Classification (NCBI taxonomy): domain Eukaryota; kingdom Metazoa; phylum Chordata; class Mammalia; order Carnivora; family Felidae; genus Puma; species Puma concolor. The sequence goes on along the minus strand of NW_028240124.1, from coordinate 298,817 downwards.
CAAGTTAGATCTCCAGAACTCATGCACATGGCATGATTGCCTCTTCACACCCTAGGCCCGACACCTCCTCATCGCACCCTCCCCTGCTTAACACCTCTCTACTCTCTGGTGGACTGCATGCCTTTAACTCCTTTTAATCTCCTCAGGAGTCCATCAAGCAGGGGTCACCACCACTGTGTTTCTGTCAGGGGTTGGCCTCTTTCAGGGAGCCCAGTGCTCTCTGCACTGATGATCAATGCACCCGCTGAAGGGTGAGCCACACTAAGTCCGACGGGGAACCCTTTGACCCTACGTTTCCCACATATGTGCCCGGTGGCAGAGGTGCACAAGGAGCCCGCCTGCATGGGTCTCCCAGGTCATCCACAGGGTACAAAGTACCGCCTCAGGAAGCTGATCCGCATCACATGGGCATAGCTCTGCTTGCACGTGTTAGCCTTTCATATCATATGGGCAGCCCAGACTTAGAAATCGAGCTACCTGCTTCCAACTATCCAGCCCTCATGCTTGTGCAGACACTCTGTGTCTGTACAGACATTTGAGTCACGGTCTCGTGACTTGTCAATACAGCTTGACGTCTGTCCTTACCTTACAGCCTGGGATGCCGTTCTCACTCATTGTCCTCCCTTCGGGTGCGAGTTTCCTCCATCACTGTTGTGGAATGTAAACTTTATCACCATACGTTGGATTGAGATTACTGGGCGGATCACCTGTCTGCGTCCGGGGATGCGAAGGAGATCTTGGCTCTTTTGCTCACGGTGCACCCTTTCTCTGTGATGAGTCACTTTGGATGAGAAGCTTGCCACAGGTGAGGGGCTTCAGAGTGGAGCACATATCCTGGGCATCTGTGAGAACCTCATTGGTTCCACTCGGAAAGCATTGACTTCCATGGATGTGCAGCCTCTGCTTTTGCTTGAATTTGCCGAGCTTGGGGACGTGATTTCTTCCTGCAAGTGCTGTCCCTAGGTCTCTGCGGTCTCTTTCCGGCAATCCCATTTCCTGTCTGCTCCTGGTAAGTACAGGGCTTCCAGTAGCCCTGTGGGGATCGGGTCCTTGCTTTCTTCCCTGCGGTGCCCTCTTCCTCACCCAGAGTGACCTCACTGCAGCTTCCTTCTAGTTCAGGGATCGTTCCAGACTGCCCTTAAGATCCAGGTGAGAACGGTGCCATTTGTGCTGAGGGCTGACCACTGTACAGCATTCGTTTCTGTGGAAATTACACAGGTGAACTTCACCAGGTGAAACTGCACACTGCAGTTGCCCTGTCGTCAGAGTCAGCCCACCTGTCTCTGCCTCAGCTGCCCCTGCAGTCCTTCCTCTTACCCTCCCCTTGCCTCCCCCTCCCTTGTCTTCTTCCTGCCCCTCCCTCCCACTACCCTTCCAGGTCTCTTTGTCTTTGTATCCCTCCTCTCCCTCACTAATGCCTCCCCCTGTCTCCACCTGTCTTCCTTGTAATAGGTGCCCCTCTGTCTCTTCTTGTCTTGCTCCTCCTCCCTGTCTCTCCCGCCAATCTCCCTGTGACTCTCCCTCTCCAGGCCGGTCTTCCCGTCCACTCGTCCTTCCTTCATCTGCTTGCATGTGTCTCTCTCTCTCCCTCTATATCTCTATCTCCCTGTGTGTCTCTTTCAGTGGACATTCTGTGTCTGCGTGCACGCTTCTTCAGAATTCTCGTTGGCGCCTGGGAAATGTGGAGGGAACTCGTCTACTTTCATGTGTACTAGTGACAACAGGCATGGGGCTTTCTCAGAGACAGACACAGACAAGTTTGTAATTCTTGGTGAAGGGCCCCTAAGCGCCCTGCTTGGAGTCGTCCTCCTTTTAGTGGAAGGTTAGATTTCCGGACCGGAGGAAACTGCTAAATCCTACTACCCCATCTCCCTGGTGCTCTGTACGGAGATCAGTAGGGCACCAGTGGCAGATGGGGCTGTGGGGGTTGTTGTTTGCTCTGACTTGCAGTGCAGTGAGTTCTACTGAGCTGCTTTCTTGCAAGGACACGGCGGTGGGGTGGGTCTAGAGTGGGTGTCACTGGTTCTGGGTGGGCACCCACCTTACCGCTGCCCTCAGGCTGATGGCCAAGGAGGAGAAACCGTGCAGACGGCCATGTGGCCCCGGTAGGCGCGACACCTAAGGACTTCTCCAGGCTTGCCCCAGCTTCATGAAAAAGGGGCAAAGGGGTGGAGCAGGCAGTGGATCACGCTGTGGACATTCCTGTGCTGAATGCTCTGCTGCCCGGAGTGAGGCCTCTGGGGAAAGGGTGTACAAGCGAACACAGACTGTGTGACACGGGACTTCGCGAGTCAGGCCTGGAAGGTGACAGCACTGAAGAGGACATGCGGCCAAACGGGGTCCAGGCTGGCGGCTGGGCCCTACTCCAGAGCCCGGACCGGCCGCTGGCGCACGTTAGCTGGTGGCCAACACCCTGTCTTGCTGTCTTGCAACTGATTGCTCCACCAACCTGTCCAGCGGGCCTGACCTGCCATGGAACCACTTCGCCCCCAGGCCGCATGCACACACTCTTCACTGCCTCTGTCTCAGCCTCTCCTCCACAGCAGCCACAGCCAATGCGGAGTCGTGAAATCCCAGAGCCTGTGTGCCTGCACCCAACTTGGGCGGACTGTGGCGGTAGGCAGCAGGGAGCTCAAGGCCTTGCGGCCAAGGCACCGTCCACCTGCTGCCATTTCCCTGTCCTTGTCCTGAGGCTGCCCTAGCTACACTGGGGCCGGTGCCGGTCGTCATGGTCAGCGTGTCGCGGTCCGGAAAAAGCGGTGATTCCGGTCGACCCTGGTCCCTGATCGTCCTGGATGAGAAATGTCGAGAGTCCACGGCCCGCGGGAATGCAGGGGCGCTGGAGGGCGTGGGCTGCCCGCAGTCCCCAGGTTCAGGGGTGGCAAGCGCCCATCCTGTGCAAGAAACCCACACCGGGTGTGAGATACAGGTGGCAAGCGCAGCGGAGGAATTGGTGGTGATATTGGATGAAGGAATGGTGGCGGCTGAGGTGGTGATCGGGGTGGAAGAAGAGGACGGGGAGGCGACTGAGGAAGAGGTGACTGGAGAGGAGAATTCTGAGGAAGCCAAGCCAGAAGCAGAGGACATGCCTGAGCAGGAGGAGGTAGAGGAGGAGAGACAGCAGCTGGAGGAGATTCCGGAGCAAGAGGAGAAGCCTGAGGCAGATGCAGAGGTGGAGGCCCCAGCTCTCACAGGAGCTGCAGCAGCAAGAGCCAGTGCTGCGTCCTGCCTCAGCCCAGGACCCGCTGGCAGTTCTGGAGCGTCTTCAGCTGGAGATCAGCGCTGGGAATGCCCAAGATTCCAGGGCCTTATGGCGGCTGAAGCACAGGATTGTTCGGAGGCACATTTCTTACCTGGATCACAGAAGGGCCATCATCAAGCACATCCCTGGCTTCTGGGCCCAGGCTGTATCCTTCCTTGTGGTGGTGGGTGATGGTGGGGGCTGTTGTGCAGGAGGGCTGGGCCCTCAGAGCAAGGTGCCTTGGGACGATGGCCCCCAAGGAGGAGAGCTGGGCAGTGGTCCCTGGCCCTGGGTTGGTGTGTTCTGGGATCCAATGTAAGGCCTTGGACAGGGGCGCTTGTTGGGGATGGGGGGACTTGGGGACTTGGACCTGCTTCCTCTAGGTCTCCGCCAGCGTTGGCCTGCAGGCTGCTCTCAAACATTATTTGTGGACGTGAGGCATGTGTCCCCATGCTACCAGAGCTAGGGTAGCACAAAGCAGCCTTCACTCAGAGCAGATAAGGCAAGGAAACGTTTCGATGCCAAATGGGAGAGTTACAGAGGCCGCACACCCACCTTCACATTCACAGGCTGTGCACGTTTTCTAGCAGTTCCGTCAAAAGAGAGCATTTCAGACACACACTCATGACCTTTAGTGGAACCATGCCACCCCCCTGTTCCAGACAGTGGGACGACTCAGACCGACACCGAGCGGGGTACAATCTGCCTCCCCAGACACACACACACACACACACACACACACACACACACACACACACACAGGATTCTCTCCTGCTATATCCACCGCTGCTTCCCTCTCTGTCCTCAGGCTCCGGCTGGGTCCCACCCATGTCTTTCTCTCCTGACTGGCTGTGTCACTGTGTCTACTTTCATTTCCCTCCTCTCCCTTCCTTGTCCCTGCTTCTCGATCTCTTTCTCCCTCCCACACCCTATGTTTGCATCGTAAGTGTGCAGTCGGTTTCTTGTAAGCCGTGTTATCCCTTCTGGACTCAGAAGGCCGGTGACAACACTGGTCTTCACGGGAATATGCCAAGACACCCAGCCGTGAGGAGGGGTCAGAGCACATGCCAACATCACAAGCTATGATGGGCTGCTGGCAACCCACACAGGCCAGGTATATGAAGGAACTGTGAGGAGTCCAGGCAGTGGAGTTTCTCCCTGCTGTGTGCAGACAGCGTGGGAGGTACAGGAAGCCAACGGACAGCCCAGTGTCGATGGGGTCTGATGCATTTGCAGAGGCTGAGGAGTGTGGGGGCTAGTGTTTCCTGGTCTTTCTGCACATGCCCTGATATACTCCCTTGCTCTTAGCCTGGGAGGGTTGGGGGGGTGGGCTGTGTCTGTTTCCATAGCATGTGAAGGCACAGCTCCTTGACCCAGCACAGATTCTGAATCACCCCCAGTTGTCGGCCATGATCGTTGCCCAGGACAAAGACGTGCTCAGCTACCTGGTCGACTTGGAGGTCAGACTGGGGAGGCTGTGGCTTGGGGCCGTCCCGTCGGGTGCGGGATTTGGGCAGGAGAGGGTGAGGCAAAGGTGCTCACCCTCATAGCCAGGCAAAGAGGTCAGGACCCTGAGGGAGGACACTTGCCCGTCCTGTCCCATTGCTCACCGCAGGTGGAGGAAGTGGGCCATCCCAAGTACCGCTGCAGAGTGATGTTTTTCTTTGTGGAGAACCAGTACTTCTGGAACCCAGTGATCATTAAGGAGTATCAGCTTAGCTCTGCTGGTAGGGTGTGGGTCCCATGATGGTGCAGGGCAGGGGGCTGATGAGCATGCATCAGGGGCAGGAGGGAGGGGGAGGTGGGTGGGGAAGAGGCCATCAGGTAGTTCCTCAAAACCTCTCTTCCTGCAGGCTACAGGACATCACGTGCCACTCCAGTCCAGTGGTTCTGCGATTATGAACATGGAGCTCCCAGTCTCTGGTATGACCCCACCAGCTTCACTTGTTCAACTGGCTGTGTGAGCACAGCTGTCCAGGGACAAACAGGTTTGCCGAGGTGGGGCACCTGAGGCCTTCATCAGCAGTGGGGATGTGGGTGGCCCCCGGCCAGAGAGGAGAGTGGACTATGCCCAATGTGGCGCCGGCCTGTGTCCCCTACCAGATCATCATCGAGGACCTGTGGCCCAATCCCCTGCAGTACAACCTGAGGGAGGAAGGGACAAGAAGACAGTGACCTGACGTGCGCACGTGTCGGTGAGAAGGCCAGTATGCGGTGTGTTGACACGTGTGTTGTATGGGCAAGGGAACGTGGGCCAGACATTGGCTTGGAAATGGAAGGTCCGCCGAGACTGGGACCTAGGTAGCATGGGGAGCAGGTGGGAGGATGACAAGGGACCTGCAGGGACTCAGCTGCAAACACACATTGGGACGATGCCTGCAAACCAAATGCAGTTGTGCTGTGGGCTAGGGCTTTGGAGAGCAACTCGGGAGGAGCATTGCTTCTCCACCACAAATGCTCCCCGTGGATGTCTGCCTTATCCCGGGCTTCCCCCTGCTCCTTCAGTTTGGATTTGCCTGCCAGTCTTTGGGACTGGAGCTGCCCTGTCCCCAGGCGCCACTGTGGTGAGAATCTTGCACTTCCTTCCATGTGCCCCACCACGCCATGTCCTCCCGCAACCTGACAACCATTCTTAGAACTAGTCCAAGGCCATTGGGGCCTGGAAATGAATCCCTGGGTGAGAAAGCAAGAGGGATCACAAAAGGGTGAGGCACAAGAGTGATACAATCTGGGATGTATTTGCAAATATCTCGTATCACTCATGGTGTCTGTTGCGTGGGGGTGCGTGTGTGTGCGTGTACGCGAATGTGTCTGCATGTGCCCATATGCGTCAGGGGCTCTGCATCTGTGTGGGCGTGAAAGGCACAGAACTTCTATGTTTGCCCATGCAGAAACAATGGAGGACGTGAGCAGCGCTGGAAGAGAATGGTGGATGCGTCTCCTGTCTTCTACGAGCCCCGGAGACAATTGGGGAAGTGATCACATGTGGCAGCCTTGAAGAGTTGCCACAATGTTTATGTGGACACATACAGGAAGCTAAAAACCCTTCTGTTTCTGTGTGTGTGTGTGTGTGTGTGTGTGTGTGTGTGTGTGTGTGTGTGTGTGTGTGTGTGTGTGTCTGTGTTGAATTGTCCTGGTGGCCTACAGTAGCAAATATGGAGGGGCTACAAGGTTGTGCCCAGGACTTGTGCACAGAGTAGCTAAGGAACCCAAGCTGTTAGGCTACGTTGTGTGCAGAGGGCGTAGATAATTCACTGGAGGGAGGCGTCCAGCATTACTCTCTGCTCTAGGCAGACGTGCCATGTTTTGTCACCAGTCAGCTCTTCCTCGGGGCTCTCCTCTCTGCTTCCTGTGCCACAGGCCCAGGGAAAGGGAGGAGCTTGGACCCTAGACCTCAGGTGACTTGCGTCCCCCTGGAGTGCCGCAGCAGTGTGGTGTTTGGGGATCCCTGTGTGGATGGGCAGGTGAACAGTCTGCCAGCTGCTCTCTTAGGGGACAGTTTGTTGCCAGCAACACCTCTCCCCGCCCCACAAGATCACCCCTGCCGCTGCAGCTGGGCTCGGGACATGTCAAGGTGTGTCCCAGAACTCTGTTCCCCTTGCATGTAAGTGGTGCCAGCATGAGCCTCTCAGTTCCTGTGCTGGCGACCCTGATTAGCCTCAGGCTTTGTCGACTCCTGGCCTCATGTAACATGGGGAACTGGGTTCCTTTCTCAGTGTCTCAGCGGTTGCATGTCGACGGAGGATGCTGTGCACATTGGAGTCAGGAATCCCGACCGTGCCCCACCCGCCCCGCCCCAAACCACAGCGGGCAGCACGTGGCCCACTGTGTGTGCACTTTGGGTAGTCTAAAGCCTTTCAGCCCACCCCCCGTATTCTTCTCAGGTGGTGGTGGGTCAAAGGGGCCTAGGGAGGAACACTGGTCCCAGTCTGCTGCCGGCTGTGCCCACAGGTGTGTGTGCCCAGTTCCTTGACACTGAAGCTGCAAGGCGTCCACACTTCCCCCAAGGCCCCATCCCTAGCATTTGCGTGTGGGCCATATGGAAGTGAAGTCCCAGTGACCCTGCGGGATCACAGCGCGTGGTAACATCTGTGCCTGGCAACCCGCCTGCCTGCCTTCCCCACAGCCCTTTGCCCCCATACAGGGCTTTCGGTAAAGATGCGGCCACCATCCAGCATGAGAGGAAAGGCTGGACAGTGTCCCAGTACCGCTGTTCATGTGTTGGCTGCTGCCAGCTTGACAGCATGGAGACCCCATGGCCCAGTGGAGGAAGTCTGACCTGTCCTACAAGGAACTGGGGATGACTGTAGGGATGCATCAGGTCCCATGGAGTAACCTAGCCCTGACCTTATCTGCCTAGGGGGTGATCGAAGCGCCTTGGGGTCCCAGGCATGGCATGTGTGTCGGTGAGCTTCCTCCTGGATGGCGCTGCCGACACAGGGCTGGCTGGTCAGGGGTCGTATGTGAGGCCCGTTAGGGCCTGGCCTCTAGATCCGATACTGCTATAGGTGTTGTTGAAACGACAGAGCACGATACGATCGTCCCTTGGGTGTCGCTGCACCGGGGACCCTGTCGCTGCTCCCAGGTTCCCACTGCCAGGTCTCCCAGGGAGGCCTGGAAGGTTGACAGGCTCCTTTTGCAAGGACACGATGGCTTGTGAGGGCCCATGCCCCAGGGTCCGGTGCTCATTGCGGATGGCTTGGGGCAGTGTGAGAGCTTTTACTCCCATTCTTAGAGGAGATTGTGGTGGTCTTAAGGGACAAAGATGTGCCTGGGGAAGAGAAGGATGACCAGAGGAAGCATTGGAGGAAGAGGGGAAGGAGCAGGAGGAGGAGGAGGAGGAGGACGGGGATAAGGAGGAGTTGGAGGAAGAGGATTGGGAGGCATTAGAGCAAGAGGAGAGGAGTGAATGATTGGGTGCAGGATAGGGAACAAGTGGAGGAGGAGGATGTCCAGGATGAGGAGGAGCACGAGCCCAAGGAGGAGGAGCAGCTGGGGAGGAAGTTGAGGAGGACGAGAGTAGAGGGACGAGGATGAAGAGCAAAGGTAGAGCCAGGGTTGGAATAGAGTGAGCAGAAATGTAGGAGCAGAAGGAGGAGGAGACCGAGGAGGAAGAGGAGGAGCGGGAGGAGCTGGAGGAAGAGGAATGGGAGGGGTTAGAAGAAGAAGTGGAGGAGGAGGAGAGGGAGTGAATGACGGGGTACAGGAGAAGGACAAATGGAAGAGGATGATGTCCAGCACGAGGAAGAGGAGGATCACGAGCCAAAAGAGCAGGGGCAGCTGGAGGAGGGAGTTGAGGAGGACGAGAGCAGAGGGAAGAAGAGGAGGTCAAAAGTCAGAGGTAGGGCAGGAAGGGCAGTAGCAGGAGAGGACCTGGAGAAGGAGGAAGATGCCTAGGAGGAAGAGTTGGAGGAGGAGGAGAAGGTGGAGGATCAGATGGAGGAAGAGGATTGGGAGGAGTTATGGGAGGAGGAGGAGGAGGAGGAAGAGTGAATGATCGGGTACAGGCGAGGGAAGAAGTGGAGGAGGAGGAAGTCCAGGAGGAGCAAGAGGAGGAGCACGAGTCGAAGAGCAGGAGCAGCTGGGGGAGGAAATTGAGGAGGACGTGAGCAGAGGGTAGAAGGAGGAGACAAGGTAGAGCCAGGGCTGGTAGAGCAGTAGCTGAAGAGGGGGAGCAGAAGGATGAAGAGGCTGAGGCTAAGACTTCCAATACTATGTTGAATAACAGTGGAGAGGGTGGACATTCCTGTCTCGTTGGTGACTTGAGCTGAGAGCTTTTGCTCATTGAGATGACAGTAAGGTCGGGTCGTCCATAGGTGGCTTTATGATCTCGATGTGTGCTCCTTCTATCCCTACTTTCTTGCGGGTTTTTACCAGGAAAGGATGCTGTATTTTGTCAACCCTCTGTCTGCATCGATTGAGAGGATCCTGTGGTTCTCGTCCTTTCTTTTTTTGATGTGATGAATCACGTGAATTGTTTTGTGGATGTTGAACCAGCCCTACCTCCCAGGTACAAATCCCACTGGGTCGTGGTGAATAACGTCTTAATGTATTGTTGGATCCGAGTGTCTAATATCTTGTTGAGGAGTTTGGCATCCATGTGCATCAGGGAAATTGGTCTATACTTCTCCTTTTCAGTGGGGTCTCTTTCTGGTTTTGGAATCAAGGTAACGCTGGCTTCATAGAAAGAGTGTGGAAGTTTTCCTTCCATTTCTATTTTGGGAACAGCTTCAAGAGAATAAGTGTTAACGCTTCCTGAAATGTTTGCTGGCACTCCCCTGGAAAGCCATCTGGCCCTGCAGTCTTCTTCCTTCGGCAGGTTTTTGATTAGTAATTTGATTTCTTTACTGGCTATGGGTCTGTTCCAATTTTCCTCTTCTTCCTCTTTCAGCTTTGGTAGTGTACATGTGTCTAGGAATTTGTCCATTTCTCCCAGATTGCCCATTTTATTGGCAAATAGTTGCTTCTAATGTTCTCTTATTATTGTTTGCCTTTCTGATGTGTTGCTTGTGATCTCTCCTCTTGCATTCTTGAGTTTATTTATTCGGGCCCTTTCCTTTTTCTTTTTCATCAAACTGATGACTGGCTTATCAATTTTGTTAATTCCTTCAAAGAAGCAGCTTCTGGGCTCATTGATCTGTTCTCCTATTTTGGTTTGTTTGTTTGTTTGTTTGTTTGTTTGAGGTTGTTTTTGTTTTTGTTTTGTTTGACTTTGGTTTCCATAGCATTAATTTCCGCTCTAATCATTGTTATTTCCTGTCTTCTGAATGTTCTGCGTTTCATAGGGTGTTCTTTTCACAGCCTCGTAAGGCGTAAAGTGAGGTTGTGTCTCTGAAATCTTTCTTTCTCCTTTAGGAAGACCTGACTTGCTAGATAGGTCCTCTTATTACCGACTCTGGTGCGTCCCAGAGGTTTTGGGTTGTGGTGTTATCACTGACTTCCGTATACATTTTCATTGACTTGCATATACTTTTTATACCCTCTTTAAACCCTCGGTTTGCCCATTCATTCTTTAGTAGGATGTTCTTCAGTCTCCCAGTGTTTGTTACCTTTCCAAGTTGTTTCTTGTAGTTGATTTCGAGTCTTGTAGTGTTGTGGTCTGAAAATATGCACGGTGTGACCTTGATCTCTTTGTACTTCCTTAGGGTTGACTTTTATCCCCAGGATATGATCTATAGAGGAGAATATTCCATGAGCACTGGAGAAGAACGTATATTCTGCTGCTTTATTATGAAATGTTCTGAAGATCTCTGTGAAGCCTATCTTGTCCAGTGTGTCATTCCAAGCCCCAGTTTGCTTGTTGATTTTTTGTTTAGATGATCTGTCTATTGCAGCGAGTGGGGTGTTGAAGTCTCCCGCTCTGATGGCATGACTAAGAATGAGGTTCCTTATGTTTGTGATTAATTGATTTGTGTATTTGGTTGCTCTCAAATACGCCACATAAATGTTTTCAATTGCTAGGTCTTCTTGGTGGATAGACCCCTTGATTATGACATCATGCCCTTGTGCATCACTTGACACAGTCTTTACATTAAGGTCTAGAGTGTCTCATAGAAGTATGGCTGCTTTGGCTTTGTTTTGTTGACGGTTAGCATGACAGATGATTCTCCATCCTCTTATTTTCACTCTGAACTTGTGTTTACAACTAAAGTGGGTGTCTTGTAAACAGCATATCGATGGCGCTTGTTCTCTCATCCATTCTGTTCCCCTATGTCTTTTGATTGGAGCATTGACTCTACTGACATTTATTTTTAAAAAAATTTTTTTTCAACGTTTATTTATTTTTGGGACAGAGAGAGACAGAGCATGAACAGGGGAGGGGCAGAGAGAGAGGGAGACACAGAATCGGAAACAGGCTCCAGGCTCTGAGCCATCAGCCCAGAGCCCGACGCGGGGCTCGAACTCACGGACCGCGAGATCGTCACCTGGCTGAAGTCGGACGCTTAACCGACTGCGCCACCCAGGCATTTAAAGTGAGTACTGAAAGATATGAATTTATGGCCATTATCTTCTTTGAAGAGTTGGAGAAAAAAAAATCTATATATCTTTATATCTATATCTACATCTACATCTACATCTATATATCTCTATATATCTAATTATATATTTCTATCTATAAATATAAATAAATAAATAAAAAAAAATAAAAATATAATTATAAGTATACGTATACATATACATATACATATACAATTACATATACATATACATGGAGAGATGATAGATGATGATAGGTAGGTAGATAGATAGATAGATAGATAGATAGATAGATAGATAGATAGATAGATAGATAATCATTTCTCCCCTCTGAGTGTCCCCCCTTACAATTGCATGCAGGAGTGATTCAGCGGTAACAAACCCCTTTAAATTTTGTTTGTCTGGGAATCTTTTTCTCTCTCCTTCTATTTTGAATGACAGCCTTGCTGGATAAAGAATTATTGGCTGCGTAAATTTCTAATTCAGCACTTTGAACAAATCCTACCCCTCCCTTCAGGCCTGCCAAGTTTCTCTGGATAGGTCTGTGGCAAACCTGATCTATCTTCTCTTGTAGTTTAGGGACTTGTTTCCCCTTGCTGCCTTCATGATTCTCTTTGCCTGAGTACTTCGTGAGCTTGAATATGATATGCCTTGCTGCCTTGTAGAGGGTCAGTTTTTGTTGAATCTAATGGGGGTCCTCGGTGCTTCCTGGATTTTCATGGCTGTGTCTTTCCCCAGGTTAGCAAAAATTTCCACTATGATTTGCTCACATACCCCTGCTGCCCCTATTTCTCTCTCTCCCTCTTCGGGACCCCTATGATTCTGATGTTGTTCCTTCTGCATGAGTCCTGATTTCTCTAATTGTTCAACCGTGCTCTTTTCATTAATCTCCCTCGATTTTCCTGCTTCCATATTCTCCATCAGTTTGTCCTCCGTATCGCTGATTCTCTGTTCTGTCTCATCCATCCTTGACACCGCTGCATCCATCCGTCATTGCAGCTCAGTTATATCATTTTTTATTTCATTCTGGCCAGCTTTTACTTCATGTTTTCTCTGCACAAAGGGACTGTAATCTACATTGGACCGCAGCTAGTATTCTTATCATCTTGCTTCTAAATGCTGCTTCAGACATCTTGCTTGTATATTTGTTGGTTGAATCCCTGGCTCTCGTTGCTTCATGCTCTTTCTTTCTGGGTGAATTCCTTCCTTTCGTCATTTTGAAGGGAGAAAAGGAACTCATGAGGTAGAAAATTCAAATGAACTATCCAAATTATAAAATGTTAAAAGTAAAAAATTAAAAACACACACGTAAAAAAGGGAATGAATGATGCTAGATTCTAGGCATGTTTCATCTGTGTGTTGAAAGGGGTTTGACACGAGAGAAAAAAAAAGCGGGAGTGGAGAAAAATTTAGAAAGTAAAAAATATTTCAAAGGGAAATGTTGTGAGAATTTGAAAAATCAAAACACTGAAATAGACTGAAAGGAGAATATGGGAGTAAAATAGAATTTGTGAATATAGACACGAAAGGAAAGAATAATGTAGAAGAATATTAAAGAAAATTAGTAAAATTTCCACCTGCCCAGTCTCCTTCGCCTCTCCGGGCACAGAAGCACCTCCCTTCCTGAGCCTCCTCGCTCTCCAAGTTCACTTCTCCATGTCACGTACCTGTTGAAGACTGTGGTTCAGGGTATGCAGATTGCTGTGCTAATCCTCCCGTCAGTTTCCTGGGTGGGTAGGATGGTTTAGTGTTGGTCTGGCTGTATTTCATGCACACGAGACACTTAAGAAACTTCCATGCTGTCTGCCATCTTGGCTCCTCCCCAAAGAGGTGAGATCTATAGCACCAGTTCTCCGATATGAGATATCCCACAGGACAGTTGTGCTCGATGACAAAGCGGAAAAGGACATGGACCAAAGAGGGAGACCACCCTGGAGGGGGAGGCAGAGAACTGGCTCCAGACCCGGGAAGGGGAGGAGGGGCTGAAATGCTGGAGCCACGCCCACTTTTCTTCCTGCTGATGGTTCCTGAACAGAAGCCAACTGTCTGGGTCTGGTCTGGAGATCCTTCACCCCAAGGACCCACGGTGAAAAAGTTCACTCCCCTGCCTCTGCCCCACCTCCACCACAGCCACAGCCAAAGCCACTGCAGTGTCCGAAGGGCCATGGGGCCATGGGCGTGCTTCTCAAATGCTTGTGGGCTCCAGAAGGAGGCAGCAGGCATTTAAAAACCTTGGGCCTCGACGCTCCACCTGCTGGGCTAGACTATCTGGAGCCGCATGCCTCAAGTTCCCACTCCTTGTGCTCTATGGCCCTCCTAGCCTGAGTATGGGCTAGTGCACCAAAGCAAATGAGTCATGTTCCGGAAAATGCGGAGATTCCTGAGAATACCGGGCCTCCATTCTGCTGGAAGGCGCGTTAGAGAGTCCAGGAATCGTGGCCACACCCCTGTCTCAGTCCCAGACAATTTCACCCATTCATACACATGTACACGCACAGGCCTAGGCACCACACGCACACTCTCCCTCTGTGGCTATCCTTAGTTGTGACTTACACTCCTTCCTCTGCCTCCTTCCATGTCCCTCTGGTCTCTGTCAGTCTCTGAGTCCCTGTGATCATTTTCTCTAGGGAACGCTTTCTTCCTCCCACACCTCTATCTCTCTTTCTCTGTCTCTGTCCTGTCCCTGGACAGTATCAGTGCATCTGGGTTTCCGTGTGCTGTGCATGTCCATATGGACATAGTAGGCTACTGATGGCACAGGGCTGCAAGGGAATACACAAAGGAACGCGTAAGTAACAGGGGTCAGAGCACATCCAGGCCTCCTAAGCCGTGACTGCCTCCAGGCAGCCACCACAAGCTGGGTATACATGTGAACTGTGAAAGGTCAGTCCCTTGGCCCTTGCCCTGTAGGTTGCAGCCAGCTGGGAGGTACTGAAACCCAAGGGACTCCCCAGTGTTTAGAGGGTGTGAAGAAAGGGCAGGGGCCGAGGAGGCTGGGAACCTAGTCATGGCTGGTGTTTCTCCACATGCCATGTTCCAGTGCCATTGGTACTGGAATGTTGGTATCAGTTGTGGCTCCCTTTCCTCGGCATCTCAACGCAAGTTCACGTGACCCAATGGAAGTCCTGAATCTGCCCTAGTTTTCAGCCAGGTTTGGGCCCCAGGACAAATGCGTGTGGGGTGTGAGGGGGGAAAGCAAGTGTGGGTCGTGGGGAGGAGCTAGCCTCGTGAGTGGGATGTGGCAGAGGGCATGCGTGAGTGCAGAGGTCCAGTAGAGTGTCTGTGAGTGTATTGTGGCTGGCGCCTGTGAGTACTTTTGCCTGAGGCCTAGCGTTTGTGCTGGCAGCGCGTGCGTGTCTGTGTCCATGTGCCGCATGGCCGTGCATCATTGTGCCTGAGTGAGTGTGTGTAGGCCGTTGGCTAGTGAAGGAAAGAGACTGGGGGCTTTCCTGGCTTGGTGGGTAAGGGCGAGGCTCAAGTGCCAAAGTCCAGCGAGTGCAATCCCTTCTCTCCTGGTATTGACACGGAGCTAGCTGATCACTTTTTATGACAGGAGGAAAGCCTGGATTTGCCTGGGTCTGCTCGTCCTGTGTTGCCTAGGCCAGGGTCAAGTTGGGGTTGGGCCTTCCATGGACCAGTGGAGGAGGACCAACGTTCCCTGCAAGGAAGCGGGGATTAGTGGAGGGAGGCAGCAGATAGCATAAGTCTGGTCCTGCTCCTGGACCGGCCTAGGGGGATCATCGCAAGGCCTTGTGGTCCCAGCCAGGGTACGGGTCTCGGTGAACATCCTCCTGGATGACCCTGCAGAGACAGGACTGGCTGGTCTAGGCCCCCTTGCGAAGTTGGGGCCCGGCCCCTGGGCCCCAATATTGTTGTAGGTGTTGTTAAAACTGAAAGGCATTGCCTGCTTGTCCCAGGCAGCCCCTGCACCTGGGACCCAGATTTGCTCCCACGTTCCTGCCACGGGGTCTCCCAGCGATGCATGGGAGTTTGACAGGCCCCATTTCTCTGGAGGGAGTGAGTTGCATAAGTCAGGTGCACCAGGGTCTGGGCCTGCTTTCCTGTCTTGCCCACCCCCTACATCCTCTGCTGAGGGCAGCTTGAGGGCTCACCACTGGACCTGTTTCTCTCCCTTTCTGGGTAAATGTTTGCCTCTCTGTCTGTCACAGTGGCCACCCCCTCTCAGCCCCCTACCACCTGTTCAGCCTCTCCCCATCCACCTGCGTTTCTATGCATTGCTGTCACCTGAAGCTGTGGTGTGCTGCCTCATATATCACAGCCACCCTGGAGCATTTCTGTACCCCGTACGTATCCTAACGTGGTCCAGCGAGTCTGGAGGAACCTCTTCTGTGTCACGGAAGCAACATGTTGGCCAGAGGTCCCGGCACACCAATTTGGCAATCCTAGAATCCCCGGCCTGCCTGGCAGCCTCCTGGTCCCATAAAGAGGGAGGGGAACACTTCATTCCACCAAAGGGAAAAGGCAATGCATGAGTGTGTTGCCTGGCCAGGCAATGCATCTTGAGCCTCCAATCCTGCAGTGTCTCTGTGTGGTGTGTGTGTGTAGCTGCTGCTGTCTGAAGGAGACAGGCAGGGAGTCCACATCACCACTGCCCTGACAGGGAGGGAGACCACATCACTGTCCTCACTTCACACCTTCTGCAGCTTATTGGTTCCCCAAAGTGGTAACGTGGCTTCATGTAGACCCTGGGTCGTGTCCCTCA
Organism: Puma concolor; assembly: GCF_028749965.1. Taxonomy (NCBI): domain Eukaryota; kingdom Metazoa; phylum Chordata; class Mammalia; order Carnivora; family Felidae; genus Puma; species Puma concolor. The sequence goes on along the minus strand of NW_028240124.1, from coordinate 282,876 downwards.
CTTATGTCCCAAAGCTACAACCCCAACCCCCTGATACCTTTCGGAGGCCCTTGAAATCATGCTGTCTGTGGCACAGGGGGACAGTGTTTTGAGTCAGTGCCCACGCTCATGGCAGCCTGCCGCCTAAGTGAGTGGTAAAGGAAATGGGACCAGGATGAACAGACATACGGCCAACGAAGGCCTGGGGAGGGTCCCTGTGAGAAGATGGCCAAGCACTGTGGGAGGAAGGGGACCGCTGTCCGTGAGAGAGGCACAAGCTCCAGGAGTCCCAGAGCCCATGGTCACGGGTCTTTCCTGTGCACGGCCACACACGGGAGGAAAGGGCAGCCGATCATGAGGGGGGCGGTGTGTGCTTGCCAGTGTGTCACTTTCCAGGCATCGGGGCCAAAGGCAAGAGCAGCACGCATGCTACGTAGCCTCCCCTAGTGTGGCGTCCTCCCCACGTCACACACCTCTTGTCACCGACCTTCCCTAGACAGTGCACTGCTAGACTGCTGTCATGACATACATGTCTCCTTGGAGCAAGGATGGATGTGGAGAGTATGCAAAGGAGGCTGAGCAGATGGAAAACCAGGGGGCACAGACAGCAGGCGCACAGCTGGAATGCGTCTCCCGGACAGCCAAGGTGATCCGCTCCGTGGAGTTGTCGGACTAGGGGCACAATGAACAAAGGTGGCGGTGTAAATGGGAAAAGCGTGGAGGTTTCCCTTTACCCGTGTGTGTAGATAGCCGCGTGCCCAGCACACCGTGGAATTCAAAGGTCACTTTCGCATGGCCAGAAGCCAAACAGGGAACCCAGAGGGCAATGAGGGTCAGCTGCAAGCCCCAGGGAGGAGTTGCACTGCATGGGGCCCAGAGCCTTCCTGCCTAGGCAACAGGCTGGCCCCAGTTTCCTGGTGACCTAGGGGCGGGACCGCCAAAGCCAGGCACACCACCCTCCCTATGATTGGTCATGAAGGCAGTGAAGCAGCCTGGGCTGGGCTTGGAGCTCCCTCAGCCTCAAAGCCACAGGCGCACCTCTCACCACAAAGGCCTCCTAGGTGGCAGCAGCATAGCGATAGCCACCTGGAGGCATCGGGGGTACAGCACCCTAGACATTCGGGCTCTGGGAGGAAGGGGGGAGCGAGTTGCCAGCCATTGCCCTCAGGTCTTCACTGACTGGGTCTGGGGAGGGGGCCGTGCATTCACTTCCTGTTTCCTCCTCGGTAGCAGCCACAGTTCATGTCTCAGGCCGGGGCCGCATGATGCCACTTGTGTTTCCGAAACATTGGGGAGGGCAAAGAAGCCTCCATGCATTGGGACTGCCAACACCTTCTCTGGAATAGAGCCACTGCAGGGAAGGCTCTTGTACTGCAGAGGTGTGCAGTGGGGATCCTGGGGGGCTTAGGCAGCTTGGGAGACAGGAAGATTAGTGTGGGGATGTCAGTCCAGGCACGCTGTGCTGGGGGCCATGTAACTTGGGGATAGAGAAGAGCCTGCGATGGAAAGGGCTGAACTCTGTCTAATGCACTGCTAGCACGGTGGAGCTTTTGCCGCATCCCTAGCACAGACATCTCTAGCAAGCAGCCATCTGCTGTGTAAGGAGTACCCCAGCACTCACCTCTTCCCAGGTGAGGCTCGTCCCAGTCCTTTCTAACATCCAGGCCTGCCCGGGACCTCTGCACAGAATGCTAAGGCTGCACAAGTCCATCGTTCCCTATGTGGCTGAGGCAGCCTTTGTCCAGGCACTCGGGCCAAGGAACGCAGGCTGCCTGGGACGAGGCGACCTCCCTGAGGGCCTGCTGGTGTTTGCCCTTGGGAGTCTTCTCACAAGTCTCACGTGGGGTATTGGACACACGGCATAAACCTGTGGACCCAGAGGAAGAACAGCACCCGACTCATCACGGTTGATGATGAGAGGGCAGCGGGCACATGGGAGAGGATGGCGTGTCCGTGGCCTTTAAGAGCCCCACCTCCCCGTGAACCTCCCCTTTGTTGGCTTGCAATCTGGGCCATCCATTCGTAACCTGAGGTCATTTCAGAAACAGCGAAGTTCACACAAGGGCATCAGTACTGGGACTCCTTCAAGAGTCTTGTCGGTGTGAGCGTGTGATCAATTTTGTTGATGAAAAAATTAGGTATTTTGTTTTGTTCACAATTTTATTTTCAACATTCATTCTCAAATTTGTTATGCTTTATTATATGATTTTTTAAAACTCCTTCAAAATATGATTTGATTTTCAATCTTGCAACACTTCTCAAATTTTTATTGATTGAAAATTGGGATGACAAGTTTGAAGTCAATATTAAAAAGCCTCTCAAATTCATTCCATCTGACAATATTGCCCAAATTGATGATATTTTATTTGATTTTAAAATGTCTCAACTTATCTTTTTAAAAGTTATTGAAAGAGAGAGAGAAAGAGACGAGAGAGAGAGAGAGAGAGAGAGAGTGACAGAGAGAGTACAGAGGTGGGGCACAGTGACGGTGAGATAGAATCTCAAACGTGAATTACTAATCCAAAAGCTCTGAAGAAACCAAAGTCCAGGATCAGAATAATTCTACTATAAACTTAAAGAAGAGTTACTCCCTGTTCTTCTCAAAGGAATTGCAACTTCATTCAATGAGACCAGCATTAACTTGATATCAAAATCTGAAAACTACTCCACTAAGAAAAAGAAGGACAAGCCCATATGTTTAATGAACATAGATGCAAATATTCTCAAGAAAATACTTGCACACTGACTCTAATAATACATTTAAAAAAAAGTATTCAGGGGCGCCTGGGTGGCGCAGTCGGTTAGGCGTCCGACATCAGCCGGGTCACGATCTCGCGGTCCGTGAGTTCGAGCCCCACGTCGGGCTCTGGGCTGATGGCTCAGAGCCTGGAGCCTGTTTCTGATTCTGTGTCTCCCTCTCTCTCTGCCCCTCCCCCGTTCATGGTCTGTCTCTCTCTGTCCCAAAAATAAATAAAAACGTTGAAAAAAAATTAAATTAAAAAAAAAAAAGTATTCACCTCAATTGAGGTAGATTTATTCCTAGTTTGCAAGTATAGTCCAATATTCACAAATCAATTAACACGTTACAGTACACCAATGAGATAAAGGAGAAGAGCCACATTATCATTTCAACAGATGCAGGAAAAGCATTTGAAGAACTACAACATCCATTCATGATAATCACCCTCGGCAAATTAGGTTTAGAGGAAAAATACCTCAACATAATAAAGGCCATCTATGAAAAACTCATAGCTAAAATATTTTTGAATGGGGAAAACCTGAAAGCTTTTCCCATAAGCTTAGGAACAAGACAAGGATGTCCACTCCCACCACTTTTTTATTCAGCACAGTACTAGAACTCCTAGCCACAGCGATTAGACACTAAAAAGAAGTAAAAGACAATGGAATCAATAAAGAAGAAGAAAAATGTTCTCGATTTATAGAGGACATGATACTCTACTGTAGAAAACCTGAAAGATTCCACGGACAAAAGTGTGAGAACTGAAGAACGAATTCAGTAAAGTCATAGGGTACAATCAACATATAGAAATCTCTTGCATTTGTATACACTAATAATGAAGCCGCAGAAAGACAGATTAAGAAAACAATCCCATTTATAATTGGACCAAAAAAATAAGATATCTACGGGTAAACATATACAAAGAGGTGGATAACCTATACTCTGAAACCTATTAAATAAGGTTGAAAGAAACTGAAGTCAACACCAAGAAATGGATAATTCCATGCTCATGGATTGAAAGGGCAAATAATGTCAAAATGTCTATGTTACCAAAGCGATCTACATATTTAATGTAACACCGATGAAAACACCAACGGCATTTCTCACAGAACTAGAACAAACAGTCCTAAACTTTGTATGGGACCACCAAAGAACCTGAAGAGCAAAGCAATCTTAAGCAAGCAAACAAACAAACAAACAAACAAGCAAACAAACAGACAGACAAACAAAGAAACACTGGAGGCATCACAAACTCCAGATATCAAGTTATACTGCAAAGCTGTAGTTATCAAAACTGCATGGTACTGGCACAAATTGGAACGTAGACCAATGGAACAGAACAGAATACCTAGAAATAAACCCACAAGTATCTGGTCTATTCATCTTTGACAGAGCAAGAAAGCATATGAAATGGGAAAAAGGTATTCTCTTTAGCAAATGGTGTTGGAAAACTGAACAGAAATGTGGAAAAGAACGAAACTGGACCACTTTCTTAAAAAACACATGAAAATAAATCCAAAATGGATTAGAGATAAAAATCCTAGAAGAGAACACAGGCAGTAATTTTTTGACATTAGCCAAAGAAACGTTTTCTAGGTATATCTCCTGAGACAAAAGCAAAAATACAAAAACAAAAGCAAAATAAACTATTGGGATTGCATCCAAATAAAAAGCTTCTGCACAGCTAAGGAAAAACTCCACAAAAATGAAGGGCAACCTACAGAATGGGAGAAGCTATTTGCAAATGACATATCCAGGAATGGATTAGTATCCTCTATATAAAGAACTTACAAAACTCAATACTGAAAAACGAAATTATCCAATTACAAAATGGGCAGAAGACCTTAACAGACACTCCTCCATGAAGACATCCAGATGGCCAACAGACACGTGAAAAGATGTTTATCATCACTTACCATCAGGAAATTGCAAGTCAAAAGGACAATGAGATACCACCTCACACTCTTTGGAATAGCTAAAATCAGCAACACAATGAACAACAGGTGTTGAGGAGGATATGGAAAAAGAACTTTTGCACTGTTGATAGGAATGCAAACTGGTGCAGTCACTGTGGAAAACATAGTGGGTTCCTCAGAACGTGAAAACTACAACTGCAGCAATCACACTACTGTGTATTTACCCAAAGAATCCAGAAACGATAATTCAAAGAGAGACAAGAACCCTGATAATTTTGGCAGCATTATGGGACAGCCACGTGTCCATCAAATGATGAATGGATAAAGATTTAGTATGTATGCATGATGTGGTATTATAATGTGGTATTATACACACATAATTATATGATGTGGTATATTCTGTATAATACCCACACACAGGGGAATAATACTCAGCCATGTAAAATAATGGAATCTTGCCATCTGCAACAACATGAATGGAGCTAGGGAATATAATGCTAGGCAAAATAAGTCGGTCAGAGACAGACAGATACCATATGACTTCATTCATATGTGAAATTTAAGAAACTAAACAAATGATCAAATGTTGGGGAAACAGAGTAATAGACAAATCAAGAAACATACACTTAATTATAGATAACAACATGCTGGTTACCAGTGTGTGTGTGGGGGGGGTTCAGATGTAGTGAGTGAAATATGTGATGGGGATTAAGGAGTGCACTTGTTGCCATGAGTACTGGGTATTGTAAGGAATTGCTGAATCATTATATTGTACTCTGAAACTAGTATAACACTATATGTGAAAAAAAAATAGGGGCATCCTGGTGGCTCAGTTGGTTGCCCATCCAACTTTGGCTCAGGTCATGATCTTGCAGTTCGTGGGTTGAAGCCCTACATTGGGCTCAGTGCTGTAGGCATCACGCCCACTTCAGATATGCTATTCCTCTCTCTCTGATCCTGTTTGCATTCTCTCAGAAAGAAATAAGATATTGTTTCAAAACCATAAAATATTTAAAAATAAATTCAATCTATAAGAAAAAGAAAAAAAAACCACTTTAGACCACCTAATTAAATCACTGGATTTTCTGATATTTTAGGTATCAGGAAATTCATTGTTTCCATATGTGTTATTATATCTTTTTAGGTATTCTCTGTCCCGTCCTGTTTTAATGATAATAATAATAATAATAATAATAATAATAATAATAATAATAATAATAATAATAATAATAACAATAACAGTAATAATAGGATTCTATATAAGGGGTGTTTGCTATGTTTCAGATATTGTTTTAAACTATTTTTATGATCATTATATTCATCTCTTGGTCTTACATATATGAGAACGAAAGCACAAAAGCATTAAAAAAATCTGTGCCGAAGATCATACACCTAGTACTGGTGAGACAGGATGTCAACTTGGGTGAGTTGGCACTAGAGGACACTATTTCATGCCACCTCTCAGTTCCATCACATGCCACCTGTGTTGACCTTGCGAGCAGACAAGTTCCTTAACCTGTGAACTTCTTCACTTTGCTGATGTGTAAAAGGAGGTTAATAGTAAACCCTCACTCATAGGGCCCTAAGGAGAACGACATGAAGTACTTGTGAAATGTTCAGAACCTCACCGGTATGAGTAAGAACTAAGTAAGTGTTGGCAAGAAACCTCTCAGCCAGGCTAGCTGGTCCCCAAGTCTTGCTCATTTGCTCCAGTGTTAGAGTTATGGGGTTATGCTAGTTTTTCAAAGAAATGACTTGCATTGCTTTCATTCTCTTACTGCTTTTTCTTAAACCAGTTGTAGTCCTTTACATTGTGTCCAAAACATTCATTGTCTGTTTTATTGGCATATGTACATAGGAGTTTTTAATAACCAAAAGCTCTATAATGTTACCATGTTTTACTTTAATAATTTGGTTTCCTTGAATCTTCTGTTTACAAGAAAAGAAGTTTAATTTTACTTACTTGGTAACTTGGTTAACTTTTTAATTTCTTGGTTAAATGCAAAAGTTTTTGTATTTAAGGAAAACATCTAACACTTTCAGTTGCCCTTGTACAGCTTTGATCATATCTGACAATTATTTTTGGTGCTATTCCTAATCAACCTGCTTTTTGGGTGTTATCCCAATCACATTGTTCAGTGAGCTCCTTTCTGGGTCACATTTGTTCCCTCTTCAATTGCTCTCTCAGGCTACTCTCACCTCAGGGGCTTCTCTTCTAAGACTGAAATTCTCTTGACTCTGTTTATCTCCTTGCAAGAAGTGTCAATTATACATAACTGCGATGAAGGAAGGGAGATCGGATTTTTCATGAGTCTTCCTGATGAAATTACATGATCCAGGCTCACAAGGTAACAATTTAGCATTCTCTCATACAAACAAGAAATAATTAGAAATATAGTCAGAGAATTGGCGCCATTTGCCATGACAGAAGTAAAAGGAGAAGGAGGTGGAAGGAAGGAAGGAAGGAAGGAAGGAAGGAAGGAAGGAAGGAAGGAAGGAAGGAAGGAAGGAAGGAAGGAAGGAAGGAAGGAAGGAAGGAAGGAAGGGAGGAATTAACAAAAAACATGAAAGAAGTATATAAATAAGCCTTTCAGAAGACTTTAAACTCATGTGAGAGATATTTAAAAAAAAAAAAGCTTAAATATAAACATTCCTTGTGTTGGAACAGGAAAAGTTATTATTGTAAGAATGCCGACTATCTCTAACTTACTATGTAAATTTGTTGCAAACCCAATAAAATATGGATTTTTTTAAATCAGATCAGCTGGTTCTAAGATTTTTGTATAAATATCAATATTCAAGCTGATCCAGAAAAATTTTTCTGAAAAGGTAGCATATGAATTAGGCGAGTTCTACCAGATAATAAATTATGTTATAAAGCAAATGTGGTTCAGCTGAATGAATGAAACGTCATAGAGAATCCAGAAGTAGGTTCAAAGCATATGCAAATTTAGTATATAACTAAGTGAACCTTTCAAAGCAAATGCATTGTTCGAATAATAGTAACAATGATACTGTTCATGAAGTTTCAGTACTTTTCTTATAAATGTCTTAATTTGCATTATGTCATATTATTAATGTTATATGTTTTCTTATAAAAATGCATCTATAAAATCCTAGGAGAAAACAAGAAAGTTATTTTTCTATTCTCTATTGGGAAAAGCCTTCTTAATATTTACTGAGCGTTTGTTTCTAAGAAATTTTAAGCACTTACGTATTTATTTATTTAATTATTGAATTTCCACACTGTGATAATGCCCGTTTCACAAAAGAGAAAGCAAAGAACAAAAAAGGTAAGGGGACTTTATTTGTTTCCCTATAGCTCAAGATGGAAGTACATAGTCAGATAGTTTTACTCTAGAGCGTGTGTTCTCAAACGTGATGATAACAACTGACATACAACAGAGAGAGCAGAAACAATGGTGGAGCCCAGTGGAAGGCTGTGGGCTCAATCCCTCCTTGGCCTTAAAAGGTCGGCAGTATCTGCCTGCACTTGTCCACAGGTGGGTCATTATTAGCATAGGCATAAAAATGTCTTGGCATCATTACTTAACCTGTGAACAAGTGGCAGTATGGCCCTGGTTGCAGAGAAAGAAATCTTGCCTACCACCAGGAAGCGATGTGTGAGAGGCAGTCTTATAAACTGGTAAATTAGTATGCTCAACCTGGCAGCACCTTAACCTGGAAATACAAAATTTCATTATAAACAACCTATGCGTTTCCCCCTAAGAGTAAAACACAACAAAACAAACAAACAAACAAACAAACAAAAAACACAAAACCCCAGGAGGCAAGCTTACCCCATACCTGCAAGGAGGATGGCTTCCCACATGCTTTGTTTAAGAAGTATCTTTTATGTGGATCAAAGGAAAATATAACTTTCTTAGGTAAGATTTATGTGTCAAAGCATTCATTTTTGCCAACGCTCAAACACAGTCATCTGCAGAATCACTTTAAATCTTATCTCACTGCCTTCCCCAGCTTTATTACAAATGGAGAAGATATTTTTTTATGTAAGTCAATCTATGAAGTCCTAGGAGAAAATATGGGGAAATTATTCTTATAATCCAGAATGACAATGATCTTTCTAAAATAGGGGTGGACATTAAGCTCAGATGTAACAATAGTAGAGAAGGATCATTTTTATTATATTGAACATATATTTTTTTAATTTTGTAAAGAAAAAACAAAGCCAAACAAAAAAAAAAAAAAAAAAGGAAAAGAAAAAATAAAGTGAGGTGCCTGGGTGGCTTGGTAGGTTAAGCGTCCAAATTCGACTCAGTCACAATCTCATGGTTTGTGGGTTGGAACCCTGCATCTAGCTCTTTGCTGAAATCTCAGAGTCAGGAGTCTCTTTCAGATTCTGTGTCTCCCTCTCTCTCTTCTCCTTCCCTGCTCGCACTCTCTCTCTCTCTCACAAAATAAATAAACATTAAGTTAAAAAAATTAAAAAAATAAAATAAAGGCAAATGAAAATTATTCGAAATATTTGCACCACCAACAGAAACACAGAAGACAAATTTCCATAATGTTTGTATTGCTTTTTTTTTAAGCCACACTGTTAAACAAAACAAAAATCCAATAGAAGGAATAGAGGAAAGAAAAAGGAAGTTCACCAGAAAACAAGCATAAATGACTTTTAAAAACTGTAAAGACGTACCACCACAATTTTAGAAAGCAATTGCAAATAAAAATGAAATACTACTACTCTTCTATTGGACAAAAACATTGGTAATGCACACTATAGAAAACGGAAGAGGAAAGAGGCATTTCAGAATTGTAATTGGCGAACTGGGACCTCTTCTTTGGAAGACAGTTTAAGATGATAATGGTAAAAATAACAGTATTAACATTTATTGAGTGTTTGGCATGTTGGACAGACACTGATCTATTTCACATATTTTAATTTAATTATTCCTCATAACAACCAAATGAAGTGCTTTATTTTACTACCCCTCTGAGAAATCAGAGGCACAAGAAGATTAAGACATGTGCTGTGAATGGAGTAGCTGAATTCAAACTCAGTATTAAAAATTCAGTTTAAAATACCAAACTTGACAATATCCATAAAACTCAACATATTTATACCTGTTATCCGTATACCTTCATGAGGGTTAGGTTTTTCCCTACGACACAGAACAAGGAAGAACTATGGTTTTAACAGGGTAAAAGTGGATTTCTCTCCCAAGTAAATGAACTTTGGAGGTATACAGCTCAAGTCTGATTGGGCAGCTGTATTCTATGAAGTGCATAGAAATCTAATTCCTACCAGCTCTTGCTGGAAGAATCTCAGTTCACTTTCCATCCAAACGGTTTGGCCCTAGAGTTCAGGATCCAAGGCAGCATGTGAATGACATCAAAGAAAAAATAAAGAACACAAGGCCCACAGCTGTCACAACTTTCTCAGAAGCTGCCACATGACACGTCCTCTTATATTGCTTGGGCTGCAAGGGAAGGAGGTGGAGGAATGGATGTGGAAGAGGTTCTTTCTGTCCTACTGATACCACAATTCCAGTTCTAGGAAATTTCCCAAGATTTTTACATTACAAATCTTCCTTGATTTAGGATGGAGTCACCTCTAGATAAAACCAGTGTGAGTGGAAGTTATTCTAAGCCAAAAATGCATTTAACACACATAATGTGCTGAATATCATAGTTTAGTCTAGCCTCTATTTTGTGTGTTCAAAATAGTTGCATGAGCTGAAATTATGAGACATCATCTAACACACAGCCTATGTTACATTAAAGTTTAACTCTCTCATGTATTTCAGTGAATACTGTGTTCAAAGCATAAACACAACGATTCTGTGAGTATAGAATAGCTGTAAGCAGATAGATTGTTCACCATAATGATCATGTGGTGGACTGGGAGCTGTGGCTGGCTGCTCTGCCAGGCATCACAGGAGAGGGTCGTATCACCTCTCATTAGCACTGGGAGAGGTCAAAACTTCAATTTGAAGTACAATTTATCCTTGAAAATGTTTAATGTTATTTCAAGTTTTGGAGAGAAAGAGAGACAGAAAGAGCGTGAGCAGGGTAGGGACAGAGAGAGAGACACACACACACAGAATCTCAAGTCAGCCCCAGGATGCAAGTTGTCAGCATAGCCTGAGGCAGGCTTGAACTCACGAGCCTTGAGATCTTGACATGAACTAAGTCAGATGCTTACACGACTGAGCCAGCCAGGTGTTATTCAAAGTACAATTTGTAAACAATGCTATCATTTTCACACCATTGTAAGGTCCAATAACTATAAGTCAAACAATATTAAGCCAGGGACTGCTAATCCTCCATTCATCCTTGCAGATATATTTTTGATCATCCTATGCCTGCCAGTAAGCTCACGTCTATGGACTGCATCGTTGAGGCTTTCTTGTCGTCTGGCTTCCATCCATAGTTGGCAGGTATACTAATAGGTAGCCAGAGAGCAAAAGAAAAGCAGTCATTATATGTACTCTGAACTCCGGAATTTTGGCAGTGGCTTATTCCTCAGTCTATGGCCACATCTCCTGTTAGGTGGCTTCTCTCCCAGCCGTGGGCTCATTGGCTTCTAGTAACACTTGTCCTTTCCTTGTCCCCTGATACCTGGGAGAGGTGAAGTCTTCTCTTGCTAGTCCCCAAGGACTCAACCACGTAGTTTTGAGCCCGTTTATCTCACCAGCACCTGTGTTCATAGTTCCTCCATTAAACTCCTTCCAGGTAAGATTTTCGAGGCACCACCCACACTCTGCTGGACTCTGGCAGGCAAACATATGCACAAGGACTTTCACGGCAGCATTGTTTTCTATACTCGTAGACTACAAACAAATTAAATACACATAAACAGGGGACAGATTAAATACCTTGAATGCAACCAGGGTAGGAAATACCATGATGTATATTTAAAAAATAATGTCCCATTGGACCAGACACATTAATTTTTCACAGGGCAAATCTCATGTCAAACCTTTTCAAATCACAAAAATCATGTACCTATAAAATAGAGAGGTGTAGATAATATCTTGGTACCAGCTATATATATATATTTTTCATGTGAGATATGCATATGATATACTTGAGATTCTGGAAAAAAACCCTACAAACTGTTAAAAGTGGTCTTCTTCTGGGGAAGAATAATGGAGGCCTAGCGAAGACATAGATTTAATTTCATTGAATAACTTGTTTTGCTACTATATGAATTTTTACCATTTGTATATTACCTTTAAAAAGCTCGTTAAAGGAAAAAAAAAGTTTTCCTTAGGATACATATAGGGAAGTTTATGAATATGACCATAACACTCCTCTGATATTTCAATATTGCAGTTTGGATCCCAACTTCCTCCCCTCCCTACTCTGCCCACCCTGTATCCTCTCCCTCCATACAGGGTCACTAAACTCTCTTTTCTCACACAGGACAGCACTTCCGGGACTACTGTGGTCCTTACTGTGTGTTCCCCATGTTGTCACGGCTCTCACTGCACTTGAGTTTCTTCATGATCCAGAATCATCTTACATTATATAGTTCTTATAGACAAGCTTTCAAGGCTTGGCCTCTTAGGAAATTAAATTACCTTTCATATTTCTTCAAAAAAATCTTTCTCTCTCAGCTTACAACTCTTAGAATATGGTAATTTCTTCCACGATTGACTAAAGGACCCTCCAGTTGAATTCAAATGCTCTAGTGTTACTCTGTGTTGAATTCATAGGAACAAAAGTCTTTATTGAGCCCTTTGTCTTCAGACCCATTCCTTCCTTTATTTGTCAATTGAGCATCAATTTATTGAGTGTCTATTTTATTCCCAAACTGTAGGAGGTGCTAGAACTTCATGAATGGATGGTCCTGGTCCATAGAAATATTAAGTCCTATTAGAGACATGAAAGTGTAAGATGTGTTGGGGCACCTGGGTGGCTCAGTTGGGAAAGGGGCCGACTTCAACTTGGGCCATTATCTCACAGCTTGTGAGTTCAAGATCCATGTAGGGCTCTGCACTGACAGCTGAGAGCTGGAGGCTACTTCGGATTCTACATCTCCTTGTCTCTCTGCCTCTCACCCACTGATGCTCTGTCTCTCTCTTCTCCAAAAATAAAAATAAATAAATAAATAAATAAATAAATAAATAAATAAATAAATAAATAAATAAATACACATTAGGAAAAAAATTATGTGTAAGAGGTGTCAATTGAAGTGTGTATAGAGACTAGAGTCGGGGCATAGAAATAGAGTGTTGGATCAGGATAAGTAACTAGAGCAACTTTCTAAGAGTATGAGTGACGGTGGGTAGTAATAAAAGGTGAGTCGGGGAGCCCTAGGAAGACTTGTGAAAGGGACGTCATGTAACACATTGGAAACAACGTAACTTAAAGCAGGAAAGCAGGACACTTGAAGTAATGTATGACCTTTGATAGAAGATTAAAATGGTGAGTTAAGCTGTCAGATAACATCATCAGTGTCATCATCACCCTGGAAAGAATCAAAAGGGAAGGGGAAAGGGATGAATTAAGAGTGTCTACTACATCACCAGACACATTAAAGATGCTCAACATCACTAATCAGAGAAACCTCAATCAAAACCACAATGACACATCAATTCACACCTGACAGAATGCCTAGTATCAACAAGACAAGAAATAACAAGTATTGGTGAGAAGGTAAGAGAAAAAGTAACACCAATGCACTCTTGGTGGGAATGTAAATAGGTGCAGCCACTCTAGGAAACAGAATGCAGGTTCGTCAAGAAATTAACTCAGAAGTACTATATCATCCAATAATTCCACTCCTGGGTATTTACCCAAAGAAAAGGTAAACCCCAATTTGGAAAGAGGCATGCACCTCTGTGTTTATTAAAGCATTATTTATGATAGCCCAGCTATGGAAGCAGCCCAAGAGTCTGTCAACAGATGAATTCATAAAGAAATGTAGTGTCCATATAATGGAATATATTTTAATTTAAAAAAAAGGGAATAAACCTTGCCATTTGCAACAACATGCGTGAACCTAGAGGGTATTATGCCACGTGGGATTATAACGATAAAAGGAAATACCATATAATTTCACTTTTATGTAGAAGCTAAAAAACAAAACAGAAAAAGAAAAGACAGATTCTTCAATACAGAGAACAAACTTGTGGTTACAAGAAGAGAAGTGGGTGGGGTGTGTAAGATAGGGAAAGGTGACTAAGAGTTACAAACTTCCTGTCATAAAATACATAACTGACAGAGATGAAAAGTACAGCACAGGAAATATAGTTGATATTATAACAACACTATATGGTGAAAAATGGTGATTACACTTACCACGGAGAGCACTGAATAATGTATAGAATTATCAAATCGCTATTTTATACACCTGAAACTAAAATAACACTCTATGTAATCTATACTTCAATAATAGAAAATTAAAAATGTAAAAAAAGAGAATCTATTACCGTTGTTATCCGGGAAATAAAAAAAAAAAAAAAGAGAATAGGTTAGATATTTGATAATTATTTTAGCCTGCCTTAAAATATGTACCAATTAAGACGCTGCATCAAAACATACCCATGTTGATGGGGAAGACATCTAGGCATAAAACAATAGGGCATATTAAGGAATTTGCTGATAGTTGATCATGAGAGTGTCTAAGGGCATGAACAATTGGCCCAGGACAAGTAAGGATGCAAAGGTGGGGGCAGGGTGCGGATGGGAAAGGTGTTTTCTCTCATGCTGGAGTGTGGGGGAACCACAGCTTGGAAGGCAGTGATGGAATAACTTTTGCATGTTACAAAGTCCACTCTAAGGGGAGTAGAGATATGAGATCCATCATGAGGCTCCACTGATGCCAAACAAAGATACAGAAGGGTGCGGCATAGAGGAAATGTGGTTGCCATAGTATCCACAGAAGTGAGTTACTAATTGAATCATACTGGTGAGGAAATGAGAGGAATTACACTAGGATAAAGAATAAAAAATGGAGAAGGAAATTTTGGGAACATGTGCTCGTTTGAGGTTCTTTGTGAGATGACCTCTTCGCAAAGCGTAGGACACAGTCAAGAATTGGAAGGACTCAATTTCCAATTTTTACTTATACCCTCTCCCTATATTCAGTGTGATTTTTCTCTACTGTGTAATGCCTGAACCTCTTGTCCCCGTCCTACTCCAACCTTGCCTAATTAATACCTACTCACACTTTAAGGATTAGTTCAAGATACCACCCCATCTGAAAAGTCCCTTACAACACTTTATCTCCTTCCCCTGAAGGCTGAGTTACATGGATTTTGCCTTCACACTCTCCTCATGCTCCGTGCATCTTTGGACCATTACACCATAATAACTGTCTCCCCTACATAATTGTAAGCTCCTTGTGATTAGGGTCTACCCCCTCATCTCTAATGTCCCAAGCATATAGCACAGTGTTTCATAGGACTCAGTTGGCTCTCAGTGATTGCCGAATGAATTAATGAATCTAGAGTGGGAGTAGGAACATTTTGTCTCTCATACTGGGGTTGGGGTTGAAAGTTGTGTTGAAAGGTGTCATTATGAGGTCTGAGTGAGAGTTTGAAGGTGTCTACAATCTACGTTCTATCTATGAGACAAGAGCCGTTTCCCAGGGAAAGGTGAAAAAGATAGGTTGAGGGTAATGATGGAGGTATGGAATAGCTGCTGTGGGGAGAAGACCGCTTAAGATTGGCAAGAAGCTCTGGCGGTATGTTGACATCCGCAACCATAAAATTAGAGTGAGTGACCCTAGTGACTGTGAGTCCCTGTAACAGTTCACTGGGCTGAGTGAGACAGAGGATGGGCTGACAGAGTGGAGGACTCAGCCAAGCTTCAAGGCCACCAACGCAGATGCAGCAGAGGACTAGGACGTTCCAGCACAAAGTGACATACTGAGGTGTATACACTGCATTAGGAAGGGAAGTGGAGCCACAAGGGATGATATGCAGGGAAATGAGAGGGAGGAAGCAGGGACCACAAGTCTCTATCGGGCTGAAGAAGAGAAGTTGTGAAGTCAAGTAGTGAGACACCTGGTTAGGGGAGGTTATCTTCTGAGATATTGGCACGTTGAGTTTGACATTCTAGCAGGAGACATCTGGATGATCATAGAGCTCAGAGTACGATCACGGAAGTTAGCTACTGGAGGAAACTGACTCTTAAGGTTGTGGGAGCCAGGAAATTTAAAGAACCCTGAAGCTACATTGCTGGAGCAATTTTACCAGGATGGTGAAATTGCCCACAACAGAGGTAGGAGCAACGTGAGAAGAAAGAAGAGTAAGAAGGGACTCCAGAAATTTCCATGAAGAAAAGGGTGGCACTCTGGGATTGAATAGATGGACTAAGGAGGTGAAGGCAGGAATTGCAGGGGAGTAGAAAGATCATGGCCTGGAGGTGGTAACAAGCGGCCTGTAGATCACTATCCAGCCTCTCCCTTAATCCTGAAGGAATTTTCTCTCTGCTGGAGCAATGTCTCCAACCTCTAGAACCTACACAGCATTTATCTTTGTTCCTCATTCTGGCATCTTGATTCTGCTTGCTGAGACATCTCTTAAATGGAGTCCCCAGTGTGATTCTTTTTTTTTTTTTTTCCATGGGCATCACTACATGTCCCAGAATGTTATGACATCAAAACGAATGTGGCCTGTTTTTCATTCCTTCATGTGACCAATGGGACCAAGTCTACTGGACGTAGACTGAGTTTCACTCCAAATGATGACGGACTCAACATGCTACTTTGCCCATGAAATATACTTGTATCTTAGAAGATCCTCCCAGAAATAACAGTGGTACCCAACCCACCCAGCAGACATGGCAAGTAAGGCAGCCTGCTAAGAACACATCAAAATGCAAACATGTTTTCTAGTGCTGCATCTATTAGCATGTATGCAGGTAGTCCAAAGCCAAAGAAGTAAATTATTTTAAGTTAGGAAATGAAAGGAAGGTAAACTGCCATAAAGGTATTTTAAACTGTTGTGAAAAAGAAGTAGAATATGAGTGTCATAAACTCACAATCATTCATACAGGACATCATACATATATTCCAGGAATTTTAAGATAGTAACATGTGGTTCATATGGTAGAGAAAGCACCACTATTGCCACTCTCTTTATGCTCTGCCAATAACGTGGTCACCATGAAAGCTGCCTGACACCAACTAAAAAACCCAATTAATAACATGATAATGGAGCGCCCATGAAATACCATGGTAGACATGTGTGGGCACAGATTAGGAAGCCCACAACATGGTTCCTGCCCTTATGAAACCTGAAACGTAAGGGAAAGTGAAGTGAAACCAATAAGAGTTAAAACCTGTGTTAAAATAACTGGTTGACTTCTAGTCAGCATCAAGAATCAGACATGTTATTGCTGTGGAACTGTGAACATCACCTCTGTGTTAGAGAGTTCTCTTGAGTTTTATAATGTTGCAAAAAACTGGCCTTTTCTGAGCTTGGGCAATTCCCAAAGTTGTGCATTGTGACACAAGCCTGTCAGATCAGCGGGCTCCTTATATGCTGCTTCCTGCAGAATGAGCTGGCAGTTTCATCTGTTTCCAGACCACCTGCCTTAGCAAATTAGATCATATTAGGGCTATTGTCTCAGAGACAATAACAGGCATGTGTAACTGAAAGAAACCATTATGATATCTTCTAAAGAGACTTTGAAGAGTAGAAAGGTCAACAAGACGAGTATAACTATCATCATTGTTTTTTTTTTTTCAACCCGTCCTTCTCTTCCTATGTTATACATGCTACCCTTTAGTAAAATATATAAAATCAACACATTTCTTTTATCTTGGCACAGAGTGTTGTGAGAAAGAGTAACTTACATTATGCAGCACATTTTTATGTACAAAATCCTTCTGCATATATGAACTCTTTAGGTCCTCAAAGCAAACAGTATAGAAGTAAGAATTGTTGACACAATTTACAGAAGTCCATTTGGGGTTTCGGCTCCATTCACTCCACCACTACAGGTGAGGAAACAGTTACCTTTCCCACTCTCATGAGCAGGAGTTCCCCTCCTTATAGATCAGACAAGTCTTGTTGTAAATATCACCACTCTTTCGAGGCTCTGCCTCTCCTACCTGCCAATTCTTTCTACTAATTCTCTCCATTCAATTCAATTCAGTACATTCGATTGAGTTCAACTCAATTCAATTCGACTCAATTCAACTCAGTTCAATTGGCAATTAACAAAGGCTACCCATAAGTCAAACTGTATACTAGGAACTGCAATGATCAAACTGACCCCCTCAAGCAGTGGCCAAATTATCTAGGGAGACAGGGACGCAAATTATTACAATATGGCAAAAATTACGGAACAGGGCACTGCACATGGTACCACAAGAGTTCCAAGAAGGGACTAATTAACTCTGACTTGTGGGATTAACTAAGTAATGGTTGAGGCAAATTTGAAATATGAGTGATTAGAGTAGAGAGGGATTCTCAGGCAGATGAAAGCTTACCTATGCCAAGGTAAAGAAGTTGGGAACCGCAGGAAGTTCAATCTAGTTCCTGCACATAGCAACATCCTATGTAATTGGAGGAAAGCAGCACAAAAGTTACTTGATGGCCACTGACTCAAGTGAGGTCAGAGGCTACTTCCTCACACACCTAGACCTCTAGTTCACAACTTCCTTCTCCGCAAACTTCCAACTGTTCCCAACCCTTCTTCACTCTGGTCTTATAACTTTGCCTATTACCACACTGAGAAAACCAGGTCACTGAAAAGAGAATTTGAAAAATCACCTATCGCATCTACCATTCCATCTACATCAATTTCCTTGTGCTCTGCTTTCACCAATATTAATAGGAAGGATCTGTTCTTTCCTCTCTGAGCCAATTATCTTTTGGACACTAGACCAAAGTCACTCTTGCCCTGTTAAGAACATTTCTGTCAGCAATTCTCCCCCACTCTGCCATATCATCATTTCCATCAGCAATATGGAAATTACAAAAATGCTTTTATTTCTCAAATTTTAGAAAGAAAAAGCAAAGCCCTCTCTTGACCCTGCTCCCTTCCTTTCCCACTGCTGCCTCATTTTTCTCCCTCATTTTGTCACAACGCTCCTTGAAAGAACTGCCTTACTCCCTGTCTACAATCATTCTACTCCAATTCTCTGTTCAATCCACTCCCATTCGGCTTTTCCCCGGTGCTACTGAAATCCTTCTCATCACATGTCAATGATATCCACTTTGCAAAACACAGTGATTATTTATATTTTAATAATTTTTCAAGTGTATGTATTCATTTTGAAAGAAAGGGAGAGTGAGCAGGGGAGGATATGAGACAGATGGAGGCATTGAGAGAATCCTAAGCAGACTCCACACCGTCAGCATGGAGCCCGACCTGGGGCTTGAACCCACAAACCATGAGATCATGACCTGAGGTGAAACCAAGAGTCAGACACTTAACCAAGTGACCCCCCCCTTGTGACCCTGATGATCATTTATTTGACCTCATCCTATTTGACTTCCCATCAGCACTTGACCATTTTGATACCTGCTTCCTTGAAACACATTCCTTACCAGGCTTCCTGGACTCGAGAGCCTCCTCATGTCTCGCCTACTCCTTCAGTGGCCACTGTGTCTAGTTTCCTTCGCTAGGTTTTCCACATCTTGCAGTACTTTAAGAGTTAGATACCCCAGAACTCAGTCCTTGCGTGTCTTCTCTCTCATCCATTCTCACTCCCTAGCTGATCTCATGCGATCGCATGCTAAGTAATCCAGCCTACAGTCCACACTAAACTTCTTACTTTAAACTCCAGATGCCTATATCTAACTACATTCAAAAAAAGGCCGCTTGGATGTCTGATAAGCATCTCAAAATCACCTTGTGAAAAGAGCAAGTCCTGATGTTTCCCCTAAATCCCATGATCTCTAACAGACAACTTAAAACTACCACCAACCTGTGGTCCAGCCCAAAAAAACAAACACAAAAACAAAAACAAACTAAACAAAACAAAACAAAACAAAAAACCTTGGTGGAGTCTTTTATATCTGTTTTTCTCATCACTTATATTCAAACCACAAACAATTCTATTATATCCACATTTATAATGTACACATGATCATAATTTTCTCACTATGTCCCCTTCTTCCATCCTTATTCAGGATGGAAGTTATTTAAGGATTACTATAGTAACCTCCTTATTTTGTTGCTGTTGTTGCTTGTATGCTTGCTTCCCACTCCAACCTGCTCCCCAGATAGTAGTCAGAGTGATTTGTTTAACATACAAATTAGGGTCACCTGGGTGGCTCAGGTGGTTAGCCATCTGACTCTTGATTTTGGCACAGGTCATGATCCAGAAAGCATGACGTCATGGGGTCAGAACCTGCATTAGGATCTGAGCTAGGCATGAATTAGGCATGGAGCCTGTTTGAGATCTCTGTCTCTCTCTCTGTCTGTCTCTCTGTCTCTGTCTCAGTTTCTCTCTCCCTCTAAACTGCTGCGGGCACTCTCTTTAAATTAAATAGATAGATAGATAGATAGATAGATAGATAGATAGATAGATAGATAGATAGATAGATAGATAGATAGATAGATAGATAGATAGATAGACAAACAGACAGACAGACAGACAGACAGACAGACAGACAGACAGACAGACAGATAGATAGATAGATAGATGATAGATAGATAGATAGATAGATAGATAGATAGATAGATAGATAGATAGATAGATAGATAGATAAAACAAACTCAAATGTGAATTTGGTGAGACTACTCTACTGACTTTCCCTCTCATCGAAAATGAAAGTCAAAGTCTTATAATGACTTTCACATTCTTCATGATATGCACCCCACACATACCCTCTCTGACTAAAGAAATAAATGAATAAATGAGTGAATGGTTGGTAGAGAAGAGGAACATAAGATTAGATTAACCTTATGGAATTAATCAGATGATGAACAAGGTTCCAACTAAGGCAAGAAGTGTCTTCAGGTTTATTTGAATACAATGGGTAGTCATCAACGTCATTCGGGCACCATAACTATCTCCTGTTAACTGTTTCTAGGATCCAATTCATATGTCACCTTCTACATTAATCCTCACTCTTTACCAATCTCCCATTCCCACATGAAATCCATCCAAAGGAAACTTTGCTACTCCTTTAATGTGTCACATTTTCAAACTTCCGTGCCTTGCCCTCTCTCTCTCTCTCTTTTTTTTTTTTTTTCCTGCCTGCAATGCCCTTCCTTACTCTGTTGATTTGAAATATGTCTTCTCTAGAAGACTCACGTCAAGTGACTCTCATTTGTGTAAAGCACTCCCTGGGTGCCCTAGAGAATCATGTGTTTTCTTCTTTGCAATTCCAGGGTATATTTATCCACCTCTATTACAGATGTTATCAACTCAGTATAGTTAATTTGTTTACACAATGGCAAACCCCTGGATAACAAGGTCCATTATTAGTTCTAGATAAGACCTCTGTTCTTTGTATACAGTGCCTACAACCTAGTACGTGCTCAATGCATGCTTGATGAATGGAAATGAGGCAGGAGAATAGAATGAAAATTAGTAGAGGGAATATATAAGAGAAACCAGGAGAGTCAAATGTGATCAAACACAAAAGAAGAGGTAGTTTCAAGAGGTAAGGAGCGGTCCGTTCTTTAGAGTTTTGTGTTTTGTTTTACTTGAGTTTGAAATAAGCTACAGGTATCATTGCATTTACCAAGTAGGAGGTATGTGGAAATAAAATAGTCAAATTTCAGTAGCATATTGGCAGAAATTATCTTATATCCAAGCAGTGACTTAATATGAGGAATTGTGTGTTCAAACCATCAGGAGAAGTGTTAGTTAAGTGCGGTGTACACTGCACTCCCAGAATCCAAAGACAACCCTGCAGAATTGTCTTGCCAGAATAACCCCAGCAGACTCACTGGTCTGTCCAGGCGGACTCACTGGTGTTCTGGGCCTAGGGTATCACTAGGTAAGAGTCAAGTGTCAGTAGGTTGGGTTCTTATCTGGAGAAATCTACTTCTGAGTTTATTTGGGTTTCGGACAATTAAGTTCCTTGCAGTTATACAACTGAGGTCTTCATTTTCAGCTTGTGGGATGGCCAGCCAGGGAAAACTCTCTGCTTTGCATGGGTTTACGATGCATGGGTTCATGATGATACTAGGTTGATCCAGAAAATCTGTCTCTATATTACAACACGACTATAGAAATGGTCTCTCTTCATATTCATGGGTTGTCAGCTTTAAGGTATGGAACATTGGGGGCTATATTTTTTTCTTTAGAATAATGTCTACCACATTCTGTTTAAAAAAAAAAAACAGCTGTAGAACCAATAGATAATATTTTTCACCTTCTGAATTAGTAAGATTCAATAGAGAAAATTTCTGTTTCTCATATATATAATATATATTATAATATATAATATATTTATATTTATATTAATACATTCATATAAAATATGAATGTATTAATATAAATATATTTATATATTTATGAATGTTTTATGTATGTATGTATGTATTTATTTATTTATTTCTTATAAGAAATTGGCTCCCAAAAATGTGGACGTTGACATGTCCCAAGATCTTCAGGGTGTGTTGGCTAGCTGGAAAACCACGAGATCTGATGGCATAGTTCTTGTCCAGTGCCTGGCAGGCTTGAATCTCAGGTAGAGCTGCTGTTTCAGTCTGAATCTGGGGTAGAGGCCAATGTCCCAGTTTAAAGACATTCAGGCAGGCAAGAGTAATTCCCTAGTATCCCTGGGAGAATCATCCTTATTCTATTCAGGCCTTCTCACTGATTACATAAGGCCCACTTACATTAGGAAAATAATCTGTTTTACTCACTGTACAGACTCAAGTATTTCCCATCACAAAACACCAGAAAAACGTTTCACCAAGCATCTGGACCTCTGTGGCCCAGTAAAGTTGACACATAAAATTAGCCATCATATCTTCCAAATTTCATGCAAGCGCATGAAGCGGATGCACCTAAGCCCTATCAAGAAACCAAGCTACTGAGGCACCAGGCCGCGTGATAAGGTGCATGAGCACAGCGTCTTTCAAATATTTTATCCCCAGTCTACTGTAAGGAACACATATTTCGCCACAGCCCAGTATAAGCATACACATACACATAAACATACATATAAAGAAATGAAATAAACACCATTTCATGAATTATTGGTTATCCGAACTAAGGGTAAATGTACTTTTATATTTTCTTATTGGTTCCATTTTAATTTTAATCCATTCTTGCCTTGATCCACACCTTCATGACCTTCCAAAAAACAAGGCATCATTAGTAAGGTGACTGATTTTGAGGGTCAAACTTTGGGAAGTAATATTCCTTCAGTTATATGTTTCACAATGTCTGACATGCAATACTCTCTTTGTTAAGTTGAATGGAATACAGAAAATGGGCTTCCAATTCAGTCTTAAGACATACTAAGAAAATTCCGAATCCTTTTATCGGGGTAGGTCCATAACTATCAAACAAAATGAAACAACAGGTACCAAGAGATGCCCTTTGGCTGTCTCCAACGCTATTCAGGAAGGCTAAGTTTACAAGCCCACTGAAACACAGGGGACCAATTCTTTCTTGGGGAAAATGACCAACAACGGAATGTTCGCGTGCAAAGAGCAGACAGGACTAATTATTACAAAGAGGTGTTGAAGCATATAGAAATTGTCCACTTCTATGCCACTTATAATTAGTGCTTGTCTCCCTTGGATCATCATGTCAATGCATAAGGCACAGTTAGAGAACATTGTTACCCAACAATGGCAGCTCTCAGGTTTCATGTTTCTGTTATACACCCATTGGGTGAACTGTCTCTGCAATGGTTAAGGCCCTAGAGAAGAATTCTTCTCCCACTTTGCACCACTCACTCTCCCTGATTAAGCTGTTCTGCAGGGAAACGGCTTACTTTTTTAAATGCTTGCTTTTTGTTCCTTGGATAAGCAGCAGACATATATCTGAGTGCAGCATTTCTATTTAACTGTACTCATGCCCTAAAGAGATTCTAGGGATCAGCTCAGGGAGTCCACTTGAATTGATCTTCTTCATCTCTATTGCAACATTACTGGCAGACGTTCACAGTCAGATTTCATTCTGTCTGACTGAGAGAAACGGAGGAATTTGGCTTTCTGAACCAAGACCACATGATGGAATTGTCTGCACTCAGTTGCAAAAGATTGTGAATGAGGAGGAGACAGGGGCATTATATGATCCAGGATGTGAGGTTGTAGGGTTAGCTTATGGTGGTTGTAACCAAACCTTAATATTGTGTGGAGACTAGACAACCTTGAAATCCCTATAATGTGATGGTCTGGGGACTCTTACCATATAGATTGTCAAAAATCTTGTTATATGTCCGATACAGAAGCAATAGAACTCATTCACTTAATATAGATTTAATGAGCATATACTATGTGGTATTTAGAGCTCTACTATTATTGGAGAAGTGAATAAAGTACTCCAAAGATGGTCAGCGGGACTCAAACAGACTCTGGTCTCTAGCTTAGAGACCTCGCTTCTGGGTTCTTCTTCCTTTGTTTGGTGCATGTGCGAAAACCCCCACATATATGGAAGCTGACGACTATAAAATACCCTCCCCACTTGACTCTACGCTCAACGTTGGAGAGCCAAACTGTCTGACCAAACTCTCTGAGTGCCACTTGGTGTTTCCTCCAGTGTTCCAGCCTGGTTCCATAACATACTAGATTGTTGAACAAGAAACACAACCGCACTGGCCCATTGTTGCCCCCGGTTTGGGAGAACGGCGAGGTGGTGGCAAAGCAAAGGTTCACAATGGAGAAAGTGCATGCTCTGCCTGAATTTCCTCAGCCTACTTCTCCGTTGTCTTAGGCAGGTCCTGCTCCATGGAACTGGTAAGGCCGAAGCCCCGAAGTGTCTGGCATACACAAAAGAGCAGAAGGGGGACATGGTCAATCCCCAGAGGACTTAATAGGTGTCCCAGGTAGAAAATTTTGTGGAAGGAAATGTAATGGACTCTGGTGTGCATGTGTGTGTGTGTGTTTGTGTGTGTGTGTGTGACATAGAGAGAGAGAGAGAGAGAGAGAGAGAGAGAGAGAGAGAGAGGATGTGCAGGTAAACCAGGGTTGCCAGTCGAGTTAGAGTTTGTGGCTTCATGGACGGACACCCTTAAGGACCCCAAAAGTCTGTGGAGTCTGAATGGGCTCCCCTGTGTCATTGTGAGAGTATAAAGTCGAGGGCGGTTTCGGATCAGATTCCCTTCACAAGTCACAAAGCCGAGTCCACTATAGTCAAACCTCTCCTAAACTTTCCCTCAGGAATGCGACCAGAGGAGTATCTGAATAGTCCTCTCATCTGGCGGTATATCCTAACTTTTTCCGTCTTTGTGACAGCAAATATGAGAAAGAAATTAATAATGGGATGAAAACAGAGTAAGCCTACAATTTTAGAGGTCCTGGTCAAAAAATGTTAAAAGGGGTTTTCAGGTTACCATGGGGTGACAACGACACCCGGGAAGTTAACGAAATTTTGTGAACTAGAATGGTCCACATTCAATGTAGGATGGCCTCCAGAAGTGACGTTAGATGCTCAAATAGTGCAGCAGGTTTGGCTAATAGTCACCTGGAACCCAGGCCACACTGATCAATTTCCGTACATCGACTCCTGGTTTGAAATTGCCCCAAATCTACTGCCTTGAAGGTGATTCATCATTAGCAAACAGAGCCAGGCAAAGGTTTTAGCCACTTTATGGAGGCACATCCAGGGAGCCAAAGAAGCGACCCACTGCTCCTCTAATATTTTAAGGAGATATGGAGGAAGATATTGTCTTTCCACCTGCTCATGACTCTTCAAGCTCTCTCCCCTTCCCCGGAGCTTGAAACTCCTCCTGCATCTGTCTCTCCAGCCATAGCCAGAGTCAGTGCAGATGCCACTGCAGTCAGTGCCGCCCATCTCCCCACCACTCTCAGACCCAGAAAACCCACCCCAACATGGGCCAGCAGCCA
The DNA here is from genome assembly GCF_028749965.1 of Puma concolor. NCBI lineage: Eukaryota > Metazoa > Chordata > Mammalia > Carnivora > Felidae > Puma > Puma concolor. The sequence continues at coordinate 257,325 of NW_028240124.1, read as the reverse complement.
GACTGCGCCTCAGACCCAGACCTAAAACTCTCCGAATGCATGTAAAGGAGACGAGAGAGCCTGAAAGACAGAATAAGGATGGACCGAGTCCAGACAAGCCATTCCATGATGAGTTATCTACCTTTCTCTACAACCAACCTCCTCAATTGGAAACACAACACTCCACCATACTCCGAAAAGCCACAAGCAATGGTTGACTTGATGGAGTCCCTCTTCCCGACCTACTGACAGACTTGGGAAGATTGTCAACAGTTACTCCATACTTTGTTGAATTAAAAATAAGGATGACAGAAACATGACAGTACCTAGAAGATCACACATCTTCAGGAATCAATGACCGTGCTGTCTGGGCTCAAGCTGCATGCCTGAAGAACACCCAACATGGGATTTCACCACAGAAGGAGGACAGGGCCACGTCTGAGGATACCAGGAAGCCCTTCTTCAGGGAGTCTGAGCTGGAGTCAACAATCCCATGAACATGACTAAAATATCATGAGTCACACAGCACCCTGGGGAGTCTCCCGGAGACTGCTATGAAATATTCTGTGAAGCGTACCATGTATACGTCCCGTTTGACCCCGTGGCACCAGAAAGTCAACAGATGGTAAATACCTTTTTTGTGGCACCGGCTGCCCCAGATATCCGACGAAACCTCCAGAAGTTGGAGGGCTTTGCCAGATGAATATCACTCAGCTTTTAGAGGTCTTCAATACAGTTTTCACCAACAGAAATTTGCAGCTGAAAGAGAAGCGAAGACTAAAAAAGAAGGCCACCTTTCTCACAGCAGAACTAAAGAACAGATGCTGCTGTTTTTTAGCAGCATCGAAAAACTCCAACCACAAAAAGGGGGGTAGCCCATAGCCCCCTTAGCAAGGGACGAGTGTGCATACTACAAAGGCAAGGGAAACTGTAAGAATGTCCGAATTCGTGGGGACCTCAAAACCCAGCCAGGAACCTCGAGGACCCTCGAGGTGAGAACCTTCTTGATCTGGCCAGGGTAGAATTCGACTGAGGTGGACCGGACTCTTTCTTTCTTGGCCCCCATGAACCCACACCTGAAATGAGGTGGAGGGTTGAACAATAACTTTCATGGTTGAAATACTTTTCAACTGGGGCTGAATACTCCTTGGTTACTTCCCTGGTAGCGCCCATTGGACAAAAGGCAGCAACCATACTTGGGGCTACTGGGACACAACAATGCAACAGCCCTTCTGTCAAGCTCAACAAGGTGCACTTGGGGGTCACAAGGTCCGGCATGAGTTCCTCTACTTACTTGACTGCCCGATTCCTCTCCTGGGCCACAATCTACTCTCCAATTGGGGCCCAGATACCTTTTGAACCCACTGGACACACGAGCCTCCAATTAAACCCAAGGCAGAAGGAAACTCTGGAATTGCCATACCACTGCCAAGGGAAGAAGAATGGAGACTGTTCTGTGCCCAGGCCGTACCTTGTCGCCCCTAAGAATTCAGGCTTACGTTCCCCTCCCTATGGGTTGATGATAATCCACCTGAAGTAGCTTGGAATCGGGTCCCAATCATTGTCGACCTGATCCCTGCAGCTCAACCTCAGACACCAAGGCAGTACCCCCTTCCACTAGAGGCTAGAATGGGCATACAAGAGCACCTGACCAAGCTCAGAGAAAGATGTATCCTAACTGAGTGCCAATCAGTTTGGAATACCTCACTCTTGCCAGGCAAGAAGCCAGGAGGAGGACACCAACCAGTACAGGATTTGCGGGCCATTAGCAAAGTGACTCTTTCCTTACACCCAGTCATTCCGAACCCTCAGTATACTCTCCTCAGCCAAATTCCGTGGTCAGCCAGAAGGGTTGAGTGCTTCAATCTAAAGGATGCTTTCTTCTGCCTCTGCCTGGCTCCGCAAAGGCAATCATTGTTTGCCTTTGAATGGACTGAGCCCGTTACAGAGCGCCAGATGCAGCTGACCTGGACACTACTTTCCCAAGGTTTCAACAACACGCCCATTCTTCTGCGGGAAGCCCTAGGTTCAGATCTCGCTGACTTTCCGAAAGAAACCGCAGGGTATGTCCTTCTGCAATATGTAGAAGACCTCCTTTCCATTGACACCCAGGAAAACTATATGAAAGGTACACAGGCCCTCCTACAGCTCTGATCCTACTTGGGGTACCAGGCCTCTTGGAAAAAGGCACAGATTCGTCAGCAGCAGGGCCAATACTTAGGCTTCCTCCTCACAAAAGGAAAAAGAGAATGACGGGAAAGAGGAAAGTGTGGCACCACACTGCCACAGCCCCAAACAAAACAAGGCTTGTGTAAATGTTTAGGGGCCAGAGGGTTCTGTCGCATTGAGAATCCTCAGATTCTCAGCCATAATGAGGTTCCTCTATGACCAGTTGGGAGGAACAAACTGGGAGCTCCTCGCATGGACTGAGGGGGTGAAGGCCGCTTTCACAGAAATAAAGTTGGCTCTGGGACAAGCCCCAGCCCTTGGTTTGCCTGACATAGACAGACCCTTTAACTTCTTCACACACAAAAAGGAGTGCTCACTCAGAGCATGGTGCCTCGGCAATGGCCAGTGTTCTAACTGCCAAAAAAAAAAAAAAAAAAAAAAAAAAAAAAAAAACAAAAACAAAAACTTGATCCTGTGGCTGCAGGATGGCCCCTGTGCCTCAGACTTCAGAGCCACAATCCTGCTCATCAAGGATGCAGACAAGCTCACACTGAGCCAAACATTTAATCTTAAGGTCCCACACACAGTCGTGTGGCTCACAAGCACCCAAGGATATCATTTCCTCTCCATTTCTCAGCTGACACAATCCCAAGGCCTTCTATATGACAACCCAAGGCTCACTCTCGAAACAGTGTAAGAACACTAAACCTGGCCACGTTCCTTCCCACAGAGGAGGGAGAACCTGACCATGAGTGTTCTGGAGTAGTGGATGAAGTCTACGCCAGCTTCCCAGACCTCCAAGACCAGGGTATAACAAGCCCAGGGATTACCCTGTTCAGCGATGGGAGCAGCTATTTAGAGGAGTGCAGCCAAAGAGCAGGGTATGCGGTCATCACAGCCACGGAAGATCGGACAGGCATGGCCTTGTCGGAAGGATGTTCGGCACAATAGGCTGGACTCAGTACGCCTTAACCTGAGCCATCATCCTCAGCAAAGGTAAATGAGTTAACATCTACATTGATTCCCCATATGGCTTTGCTACTGTGCATGTACATGGGGCCATCTATAAAGGAAAAGGCCTCCTTACCGCTTCAGAGAAAACTATCAAAAACGAGGAAGAAATACAGCTTCTTGAGACCATATGGCTACCAGACAAAGTAGCTATCCTACACCGTAAGGGACCTCAGAAATGAGATGACCCCATAAATCAAGGTAATCACCTTGCCGACAAAATAGCCAGAGTGGCTGCCTGAGGTGACCTAGGTGAAGCTCCTACCTATACTCTGACTCTTGTGCCCCAGAAGAAAGCCTCCACACCCATGTACACAAGTGAAGAAAGAAGTTGGGCCTCGACAGAATTGGGCACACTAAGCAAAGACGGATGGTGAGTCTTGTCCCGTCATCTATGTGAAAGCACCTAGTGAAGGAAGATAACTAACTCACCCTCTTAGGGAAAACTGCTCTAGAGGTCCTCCTCAAAAAGAACTACAATATCAGCCAGCTGCCGGCATTATGCCAGGCTGTCAGTGAATAATGTGTAATGTGTGCCAAAAACAATGCTTGCTCGGCCCCACGGCCCCTGCCTGGCTCACAAAGGATGGATTTAGGGGTGGACTTTACCAACATACAACCAAATAAAGGGTTGAGGTACCTCCTTGTAATAATCTGCACCAATTTGGGATGGGTCCAAGCATTCCAGACCAGAATGGAATGAAGTCACGAGGTGGCCAAAGCTCTTCTGTGGGAGATTGGGCTTAACCACACACAGTAATAATGGACCTGCATTTGGAGCGGACATTATACGAACCCTAACAATGTCCCTTAAAATTGCCTGGAAACTGCACACTGCTTAACGCCCCCAGGGCTCAGGGAAAGGTAGAGCAAATGAACTGTACCTTCAAGGAAACCCTGGCCAAGTTCCACCAAGAGACTAACCCCCATGGCCAGATTTGCTTCCGCTGGTCCTCCTGTGTGCCCAATGCCCGCCTGGGGCACTGGGAATCTCCCCTTTTGAGTTATTATATGGGCGATCCTCCCCCCCACCCCCACGCACACACACACATTTAGGAAAGCTTCCAGGAGACCTACACCAGATTGCAGACAAGGAAATAAGCTAACAGCTCCAGAAATTGGGGGCAGTCCTAAACAAGTTAGAGATACACCATAGAGAGGGTCACAATTTCCTTAGGGACCCCGTTCACTTCTTTCAGCCAGGAGACTCTGTGTGGATCAAAGATTGGAAGAAGGAACCTCTTATACCATGGTGGACTGGGCCTCACACTGTTATTCTAACAACTCCTATAGCCCCCAGAACTTCAGGTGTCACCCCATGGGTCCATCACTCCACAGTTAAGTGGTCCAACTCAGAAGTACCCACAACCTGGCGAAATGATCCAGATCCAGCCATCCCGTTAAAACTGACCCTCAAGGGTACTGACCCCTGAGATGTCCAGCCCTGCTCCAGCCACACCGTGGTAGATGGCTGGCCTGCACACAGCAGAAGCTTGAGGAATCAATGCGTGAACCAAGCCCAGGGGTTTGAATGCAACTCTGCCAACCCTTGCCCCCTACTGGTGTCATAAGCCTGGTCTTACTTCTTACTGTAGGGCTGATAGAGACCGTGCCAACAAGCTCGATATGGTGCAAAAGATGCATCCTGGGCCTCACATTACCTCCTCTGGATGGGAGGGTTACCAAGTATTGCCTGTATATTATGATAACTGCTCTCACTCTCACAACTGCCGCTTATCCACTTTGCCCCCACAATTGTCATAGGACAAAAAGGGGGTCCAGGGGGTTCAGCACCTTTCCCTCCCTCCACAAAGATTGCTACATGTGAAAAACATCCACTCTCTGTCAGTCACCTGGTGCCCCAAGTGCTAAGTATTGGACCGAGGATACAACCAAAACTATCAGTAACCCAAGTCACAACAAGGGCCTCCAGAGAGGGAAGCGAGCTGGCTACACTTACCTTCCTCAATGGGGAATCTCAAACAGGGGAGGGCTGCACTACAGGGCCCTTCAAAAATTTGTAAAGCATACCCAGGATAGGGTAATACAAGCCATAAAGGCGACCACTCTACCAGCAGCCTACCAACCTTTGAAACTTCAGCCGTCAATCAGATGCCTACCAATGCCCCACTCCAGTATTGGGCCGACACTGCTCTACTAGTCCTCCATAAGATAGATAATCACATGCAAACCTGCTGGATGTGCTTGCCCCTCAGCCAGAGGACTTACTTAGCTACTCCAATCCGTTTGACCTAGGAATCTCCTGAAAACTTCAAAACCAACACCTCTGTCTTAATTGGACCCCTGGGCACTAGGGGTGCCAATGCCGACAATCTAATCCATACAGTCCCGGAATTCCCTCTCTAGGAGGAAGAGATAGAACCTTAATGAGGACTACACCCTATGTTGAACCCTTGGGGTGTTCTATCTGTGTTCTAATTCGGCCTATCGATGCTTAGAGGCCAACTGGACTCCGAAATGTTATTCCATATATCGGACCCCAGGGATATTTGTATACACTGAAGATCAGTTCCTAACAACCTTTAGCCCCAAGTCTCAGGCTAAACGGGCAGTCCTGCTACCCATTCTGATAGGCTCAGGAATTGTGACAGGAATAGGAACTGGATAAGGGGGCATAGGTTTATGCATAGGACTGTACCATAGACTATCTCAAGAGCTAAATGAAGACATGGAACGGGTGGCCGAGTCTCTGGTAACTTTACAAAACCAAATAAACTCTCTGGTGGCAGTAACCCCCCAAAATAGACAAGCCCCCGACCTCCTCACTTCAGAAAATGGAGGGACTTGAAAATTTTCGGGGAAGGAATGTCGCTATTTTTTAAACCAGTCAGAAATACTCCCAACTAAGGGTAAGGAACTAATAATAATAATAATAATAATAATAATAATAATAATAATAATAATAATAATAATAATAATAATTCACCTTAGACAAGGGGAAAGTAACCATCAATGGAACAAATGAGATCTCACGGATTGGGATCCTGGCTTCCTGCCCTGGCAGGGCCCCTCTTCTCCATAATTTTACTTGTACCCATTGGCCCCTGTATACTGAATACCAGAATACATTTTATTGAAAACACTGTTGCTCACCAAACTGCTGCAGGCATCTTAGCCTTCTGAGGGTACCAACCTAAATAACTGAAAGGTGATACCTACTAAAAATCTTCTTAAAAGACATAAAATGGGACAATGTTGGAGAAGTGAATAAAATACTGCACCAAAGACGGCCGGTGGGACTAAAACGAACTCTGGTCTCTATTTTAGAGACCCCACCTCCTGGTTCTTCCCCCTTTGTTTTCTGTGTGCAGGAAATCCCCCACAGATATGGCAGCTGATGACTGTAAATTTCCTGCCCCACTTACATTCAGCGCTCAGACGTTTGGAGAAACAGGGTCTCCTGAGCCCGCCATTCCACAAGATCTGCAATCCAAAGAAGATCTCCGAGCGCCACTAGGTTTTTCTGCCAGCGTTCCAGCCTGGTTCTGGACCATTATAAACACAGAAGTGAGCAAGACAGACCAAGCCCCTTTTTATACAGTATAAGGAGGCAGAGGACCAATTAACTGGTAAACAAGTAATTAACAAGTGTACAAGGGTAATGGGGTGCTGGGACTCAACCAGCTCCAAGTTGTCGAAAGCAAACATGTGCTATATCACCCATCTCATGTATGGATCATAGTTCTAAGTGTTGTGACACTTATAATTGATACACGTGATAACTGCCAGGGGATTTCCACTTTACCCAAGTTACATTTATTTTGAAGAACTTATGTGAGTGTATGAAAGATACTGGGGATTCCGAGAATCAGTAGATGCTGGTGGACCAGGTTTGAAATAGCGGCCCCAGAGGTCAAAAGACACAATATCCAATCATGTTTTGTTTGTTTGTTTGTTTGTTTGTTTGTTTGTTTTTAACAACTTCATTAATGTCTAACTGATATACACAAACTGTACATATTGAAAGTACGTAATTGGTGGAGCACCTGGATGGCTGTCACTTGAGCATCAGACTCTTAATTTTGGCTCAGGTCATGATCCCAGGTTCGATTAAGCCCTTTATTGGGCTCCATGCTAAGCATGGAGTCTGCTTCAGATTCTCACTTTCTCCCTTGCCTCTCTCCCCCCGTAATGAACGCTTCATCTCTCTCTCTGAAAAAAAAGCACTAATAAATAAATTACTTAATTAATAATTAATACTAATACTAATGCTAATAGATACAATTACATAATTTGGTAAATTTTGGTCACATATCCACCAATGTATACATAACAAGGAAAAGAATATGTCTGTCACCACAAAAATGTCCTTGTATCCCTTATATATCCCTCCGCCCCCACGTCTTCCCAATTCCCATCCTAGGCAAACTGTGGTCTGTTTTCTGTCCCTACATATTATCTTGATTTTCTAGAATACTATACAAATAAAATTATATAGACATGCTCCTTATTATTTAGGAGTAGGGAGTTGACTTCACTTAATATTTTGAATATTATCCATAGTGTTGTGTGTATCAATAGTCTGTTACTACTTTTTTTATCCGTTCATATGTCAGTGGACATTTGTATTATTTCCACACGTGGCGTATTTATTTCTTTTTATGAGAGAGAGAGAGATTGAGAGAGAGGGAGTGAGAAGGAGAGGGGAGGGTGAGAGGAGAGGTGGGGGAGATATAGGGAAAGGGAGATGGAGAGGGAGAGGGAGATAGAGAGGGAGAGGGAGAGGGGGAGGGAGAGAGAAAGAGAAAGAGAGAGCAGAGGGAAAGAGAAAAAGAATCTTAAGCAGCCTCCATGCATAGTGTGGAGCTCAATGTGAGTCTCAGTATCACGACCCTGGGATAATGACCCAAGCAGAAATCAAGAAATCTACCAACTGAGGCACCAAGTGCTCCTTAGCCTATTGAATAAAAAGCTTCTATAAACATTCATTTTTTTCTTTTCTTTTCGTTTCTTTTCTTTTCATTTCTTTTCTTCTCTGTTCTTTCTGTCTTTTTTTTGAATTTGTATGATCGTATACTTTGATCCCTCTAGGGAAAATATTTGAGAGCAGATTTGTCTGAGTCATAGAATAGGTTACATGTTCAGCTTTTTAGGATATTGTCAAACTGTTTGCCCTGGTAGTTTTATCACTTTGACATTCTCATCAGCAGTGTGTGAGAATTCCAGTTCTTTCATATGCTAGCTAACACTTCGGAGCCCTGTCTTTTGATTTTAGACATCTTGTAGGCATGAAGTAGTAGTTGATCTCATTGTGTCTCATTTATCTCATTGTAGTTTATATTTGCATTTCCCCTCATGATGCTGAACACATTTTCATGTGTGTATCTGCTGTACATATATCTTTTTTGGTAATGTGTCTTCTCAAATCGTTTGCCTTTTTTTGGATTATTTAGTTTCAGAATATTGAATCTTGCGGATTGCTCATATGTTCTAGATATAAGTCCCATTTCACAGAGATGATTGGTAAATATATTCTCCCAGTCTCAGTCTTGTGATTTCAAAGTCTCTGTTCGTGGAAAAGCAAAAGTTTTAGTGTGATATAATCCAATCATATGTTTTTATTGTAAAGAATCATATTGTTGGTGGTGTAGCTAAGAAATGTTTGCCTAACCCCAGATCATAATGGTTGCTTACTTTAGGTACTTTAAAAATGTTATCCTACGGTATTCTAGATTGCATTGGTTCTGATGAGAAATCTTTTCCCTCCCTTTCCCTGGATGAAAGCAATTTGATTGTGGGGTGCCTTGGTGTAGTTTTCCTCATATTTCCTGTCCTTGAAGTTCATTGACCTTACTGCAACTATATATTTTTAGTTTGCATCAAACTTACCAACTATAAATTCAAATTAGTTTCATTCTTTACTCAAATTAGTTTTCTTGTCTGTGTTCCTTGGAGATACAATAACATGTATGTTGGATGGTTTGCAGGCATATTTTGTCTGTGTGTTTCATTTCAGACGATTTCCATTGCTATGTCTTTAGGTTCATCAACCTTTTTTTCTGCACTGTCTATATGCCTTTAATTCCATTCAGGAATCATAGACCAGATTTCTTATTTTAGTCATTGCTTTTGTCATGCGAAGTTTGGTTTAGATCTTACATACCACTTGCATGTCTCTATTTAACATGCTCATTCTGCCCTATAATTTCTTGCATATACTGATAATAGTTATAACAACTATTTGAATGTTCGGATGTATAAATTATATCATTTGTGTAATTTCTGGGTCAGTGTCAGTTGATTTCCCCTTCCTTACGTGTCTTATTTTCCTGCTTCTTTGCATGCCTGATAATTTTTTATGGGCTGCCAAACATGGTCAGTTTTAGCCTGTCAGATGCTGGATACTTTTAGATTCCTAAAAATATCCTTGCCTCTGATTTGGGACAGGGTTTAGTTACTTACAAATAGCTTGATCCTTTCAGGTCTTTCTTTAAAGATATTTTGGGCAAGGCACAGGCAGCACTTAGTTTACGGATAATTTTTGTCCAGCACTGACACAAAAATCAAGTATTTTCCAAATGGCATGTACATTGTGAGGTCTTCCACACTGGCTGTCAGGCATTATTCCTGACCCTGTATGGCAGTGGGTATTGTTCCTTGCCCTGGTCTCAGTGTCCTCAAACACAAGAGTTTATCAATATTCCATTGAGTACTCAAGGCAGACCATCTGTTGATCTCTGGAGTTCTCTCTGTGAACAACTTTCTCTTCTTTGGTACTCTGCTCTGTGAAATATAGCAGTCTTCCTGTCAGTAACTACCCCCTCCACAATTCATGGAAAATGTTGGGCTATGCCAGCTTCCTCCTCTCTATACCACAGACTCAAAACCCAGCCTAGTCAATAAGCTAGGGCACTATAGGAACCATGTCACTTATTTCCCAATATCAGGGATCACTGCCCTTCACTGCTTCATGTCTGATGTTTTGAGAACAGCTTCTTATATATTTTGTCTACCCTTTTAGCTGCTTCCATAAGGAGTATAAATGTAGTGTTTGTTATTACATTTGGCTGGTAGTAGACGTGTTAACACCAGTTTACAACTTAGTATTGAGTCTTACTTCTCTGGCTTTGTTCTTTCATCTTTTTATTCTCCTTTGAGGATAGATTTAATGGGGACATATGGAGAATGACCATTGCTAGACATAGGGAGAAACTAGCATTGAGCTGGCAGATTGGAAGTATAGTTAGAAAAGAGAAAAAAAGGAAAGAATGAGAATATGCAGTCAAATCTTGAAGAAAGGAATTGATGGCGATTGTCAAAGCCATGTGAAATCCCAGCTCCCACTTTAACACACATAATATGAGAATTGAAACTAATGTCTTCGACTTGGAAACCTTAATCTGCCAGTGAGCTTTACTAATTTTTACTGGTCTTCATAACTCCGTAACAAAAGCCGAGGTTTGGAATTTCTCACCTTTGTTTCTCAGAGAGAAAACACACCACTGTCACCCAGAAAGCAGTACTTGGGTGAAAACTAGGCGTTTTAAATGAATTTTTTTTTACTGCTTTGTTCACATGATTCTTTAGCAGTGTTCGCCTGGGAATAGAACAAACTGTGGCACAGAAGAAAACACACTGGACACGGAGGAGGATTCTAGGGTTGTTGTCTAACACGGTTATAAACAAGTTATGGGGAAGGCACTTGACTTTCCTAGGTCTCAATTCCCTCACCTGGAAATTGGAATAAGGACTCCATATGAAGGGCCATTGTGAGATTAAATGAGTTGATGCATGTGCCATTTTTACAGTGCCTAACACTTAATGTTACATGCAAGCGTCTGTGTATTATTTCTTCTAGAGGGAGGGATTTGCATTTTTTTTCAGTGGAAGGAAGGAGATTAATATACAACTGGACTATCAAATAAGAGGTGGATAGAGGACTGGCTTACTGCTCTACCTCCTTGTACTCTTTCAGCCATCCTGGCCCTGGGCTTCCTCCAAATTAAAGAATCAGTGTCAGAAGACCTGAAATTCCCCTGTAGGTATCTGACCCCAGACAGACTATTAGCCTGTCTTAGCTGTTCAAATGAGGCTAATGATGGCTATCATCTGTGGAGCACTTGTTCCGTGTTGTCAGGTGTTGGATTAAGCACCTTGCCAATAGTGTCATTTAATCTTTTTGACCCTTTGATATTATTTCCGTTTTATAAATTAGGCAACTGAGTTTCAGATATGTTAAGTAATTGGTCCAAGATAACACAAACACGAGTGGTGTGGCTGGGATGGGCACCAACTCTGCTCCCATGCCAACATGCATTCTCTCACCCATGTTACACTGCCTTCCCATGAGCGTGTTAAGGGTTTGGAAAGCTAAGGGCCACCCCTGATAAGGTAACGTGGAGTATGTTGGTGCCCTAGCTAAGATCTCTTTCCCTTACCTTACCGAAAACATTTTCATATCAACTGAAACACTAGTCCCTGCGCAAGACAACTTTCCTCGAATTTCTCTTAACACTATACACTGGTCAGAATATAAAAAGCAACGACTTCAGAACTTGAAAGTTAGCAATAGGAGGTGAATGAGGGAAGGGAAGCAAGACAAGAATGACCCTGTGATGGTTACTATTACGTGTCTACTTGAGTTGACCGTGGGGTGCCCAAGACTAAACATTTTTCTCGGGATATTTGTAGAGTGTTTCTGGGTGAGATTAGCATTTGATTTGGGGGACTCTGTAAAGTACTATCGTCCCCAGTGAGTGTGGGCAGCATTCAATCTCCTGAGGTCCCGAAGAGAACACAGGGTAGAAAAAGGAGGAATCCATGTCCCACTGCTTCTTTTCTCAGCCTTAGAAGATGATCCCGCTTAGAGGCACAGCAGTGGGTAGGGGTAGGTTTGGTTCCCCGGAAGTGCCTTTGGTCCAACCACCCACAGTGATGTGATTTCCCTCCAGGACTGAAATGAATGCCCATGTGCCCTTATGGGTCAGGGATAGCGTTGGAAGGGCGGAGCCAAACGTATGCGTGGGCCAGACTGAAACTGTCTCAGGATCTCCTCCTCCAACTCCATTACGGCCGTGGAAAATTATGGAGAGAGTGTGACTTCCACTCAGGATTTTCCCCAATGGTAATTGCCCCCAATCTGTTATGACTTTTAGATGTCCATGCTAGGTGCCTTTAGGGTCAGAGCCCAGGCTAGCGTTAGGGTTGGGTCCTAGCTACCTGCATGTAGATTTCCTGGTTTCCCAATACCATTTGTTGAAGAGACTGTCTTTCCCCCATTGTTTATTCTTGCCTCCTTTGTTATAGGTTAATTTACCACATAAGCATGGGTTTATTTCAGGCTTTCTATTCTGTCCCATCGACCTATGCGTCTGTATTTGTGTCACTACCCATACTAATTGGTTTACTTGAAGCTCTGTAGTACATCTTGAAATCTGGGATTTTGATACCTCCAGCTATGTTTTTGTCTTTCAAGATTATTTTCACGATTCAGGGTCGTTGTGGTCCCATACATATTTTAGAATTAGCTGTTTCAGTTTTGTGAAAAGTGCCTTTGGTATCTTGATAGGGATTGCATTTAAACTGTAGAGAGTTATTAGTAATATGGATATTGTAATTATATTAATTCTTCCAATCCAGATCATGGGATATCTTTCCATTTGTTTGTGTCATCTTCAATTTCATCATTGACTTATGGTTTTCACACTACTGTTCTTTCACTTCTTTGGATAAGTTGAGTCGTAGCTATTTTACTCTCTCTCTTTTTTTGGTGCAATTATGAACACGTGTTGTTTTCTTAATTTCTCTTTCGGTGACTTCATTATTATTTTATAGAAACCATACCAATTTCTGTGTATCAGTTCCGTATCTGCAATTTTCCTGAATTTGTTTATTACTTCATGTACTTTTGTGGGGAAAGTTTAGGGTTTTCTATGCATATTCTTATGTCATCTGCGGATAGTGACAGTTTAGCTTGTTTACAAACGTAGATGACTTTAATTCCTTTTTTCTTATCTGATTCCTGTGGCTAGGACTTCTAGTGTTATAAGAAACAAGAGTGGCAAAAGTAGTCATATTTATCTTGTTCTTGATCTTAGAGGGAAAGCTCTCAGTTTTTCACAATTCAGATTTTAGGTGTAAACTTTTTAATATAAACAATATATAAAATAATATTTTCAGGTGTTGAGGAATGTCCACCCCCCCGACTTTGTTGAGAACTTTTACCATGGATACATGATAAATTATGTCATATGCTTTTTCTGCACTTATTGGTATAATCATATGATGTTTACCCTCCGTTTTGTTGAGGTGGGATATTATGTTGATTGATTTGATGAGCCATCTTTGTTTCCCTGGAATAAAAGCCACGGAATCATTTTAGTGTGTTGTTGAGTGGAGTTTAATATTTTATTGAGGATTTTAAAGTCTATTTGGTTTGATATAGGTGTTGCTACCTGGTTCTGAGGTGTTGTTGTTTGATGTTATTTTTGTTGTCCTTGTTGTTGTTTGCTTTCATTTGCATGGGAAATGTATCTCCATCCCTTCACTTTCAGTCTGTATGTGTCTAGGTCTGAAGAGAGTCTGTGATAGGCAGCATATGGATGAGTGTTGTTTTGTATCCATCCTGTTACCCTATGTATTTTGACTGGAGCACTTCAGCCGTTTATATTTAAAGTAATTGTTGACCGTTATGTACTAATTGAAATTTTTTTCTTTGTTTTCCGGTTGCTTTTGTAGTTCTCTGTTTCTTTTTTTCCGTACTCTCTTTCTTTTTCATAGATGAATTTGTGTTGTGCATTACTTGGCTTTCTTTTCCTTATTTTTCATGTATTTTGTGTTTTGAGTTTGTTATCACAAGGCTTACATATAACATCCCAAGGAAACAGCAGTCTATGTTATTTTGGTGGTCTCTTAAATATACACACATTCGAGAAATTTAAGAAGACTAACCTTTGGGGCAACTGGGTGGCTCAGTCAGTTAAGTGTGCGATTTCGAGCTCAGGTCATGATCTCACAATACGTGAGTTTGAACTGCACGTTGGACTCTGTGCTGACAGCTCAGAGCCTGGAGTCTGCTTCAGATTCTCTGCCTCCCCCACTCTCTGTTCCTCCCTGTTAACACTCTGTCTCTCTCTCTCTCAAAGATGAAATAAAACATATATTTTTTAGTAAAATACAATACAAACAGTAACTTTTTTAAGTCCCTCCTCCATATTTTATGTTTATGTTGTCATATATTACATATTTTATTCATAATTCTTTAATATCTAATTATGATTATCCTGGTTAACATTTCTTGCATTGCTGATTAGTGGTGATAAACTTCTTTATCTTCTGGTTGAGAAACTCTTTATCTCTTTTTTTTTCAAATGTTAATGATAATCTTTCCAGGTAAAGTTTTCTTGGTCGTGGGATTATCCACGTGGATAATGATGAAATCTAACTGCTTCAACACAGTACATTCTTCATTCTGTTGCCTTTGTCATGAAGATCTGGAACAAAAATCTGTGAAAGAATGAACACCCCAGGCCTGGCATGCCAATACTAACACGTGGCAAACAGCAACAACCTCCCAGAGACAGCAACTGGTAAACAATCAGTTGTCTCTTTAGGACACATGAGCGAGAAGATGGAAGAAATAGAATTTCCAAAGGGAGGCTGAAACACAAAAACAAAAACAAAATCCACTGGCGGTAAAAAGTGAAAAAAGGTAAAACCAAAGTTTATCTCACTGTTATTGCAGGTGTTACTGGATAGACTAGATGAACCTGAAGCAAATGATTTCTAAACAACAAAAACAACAGCAGCAGCAACAACAACAACAGCAGCAACAACAAAAACAACAACAACAAAAGAATCTTCTAAACTATGCCTTGGTATAATTTAGCAGATAATCAGAGCTGCAGAACACTAGCTTTATGTGGGAATAATCAGAATACCATAGGTACTCAGAGGAATCACGCTTATTGCTAATAACTGATGCTCAGGTGGTGTGATCACTGTATCCCACAACACCAAGTAAGGGTCTCAAAAAGGAGGAGGGAACCCACGCAGGGCAGCAGCTGCCAGAACACATGGGGTGAATCAAGGGCTCAGTGAAACGGGAAGCCTTAATCACAAAGTGAACAATTTGCCTGAAAATGCTGCAGATTCAGGCCAGCACGCAGGCCTCCAGGCTCCCTGGCAGGAGTCCTGGGAATACGAGGGGCAGAGCAATGAACTTACAGCTACCAATCACTTCCCTGTGGCAGGCACGTTACCTCATAAAGCATCTCAATTGATCCTGTGTCCAGAGGAAGGAATTGAGGCTGAAGGAGATGTTATAATTGCTCAAGGTCACAGAACTAAGAAAGGTATGGAAATGGCCTTTACCCCAAGCACTCGGACTCCTTAGTGCATAACATGCTCTCTCAAGTATGCAAAACTCAACTTCAGTAACCCTTTTTCCATCTTTTTAATTAATTTTTTTTCAAAAAGCGTTGATTGTTGTATTTTCATTTTTATTTGTTTCCTTATGTCAATTGTCTGGTTGACTCATTCATTCTTTAGTAGGATGTTTTTTAACCTGCATGCTTTTAGAGGTTGAGCAGACTTTTTCCTGTACTTTATGTCAAGCTCCAAACATTGTGATCTCAAAGTGTGCATGGTGTCATCTCAATGCTGTTATATCTATTGAAGGCTTTTTGCGACCCAGTATGTGGTCTCTCTTGGAGAATGTTCCACGTGCACTCCAGAAGAAAGTGTGCTCTGCTGCTCTGGGATGTAGAGTCCTAAATTATCTGTCATGTCCTTCTGGTCCAATGTATCATTCAGGACCATTGTTTCTTTCCTGATTCTGTCTAGATTTTCTGTCCATTGTTGTAAGTTGAGTATTAAAACCCCTGCAATTACTACATTCTTATCAATAAGATTGTTTATGTTTGTGATTAAATGTTTTAAATATTTGTGTGCTTCGGAATTCAGTGCATAGTCATTATAATTGTTAGCTCTTCCTGATGGACAGACACTGTAATTATTTAATAATGTCCTTAAACATCTCTTGCTGCAAACTTTAATTTCAGGTCAAGTTTGTCTGATAGAAGTATGGCTACTACAGCTTCCTTTTGACTCCCAGTAGCATGAAAGGTAGTTCTCCATCCCCCCACTTTCAAGGGTAAGGTGTCCTCAGGTCTGAAATGAGTCTCCTGTACGACAGCAAACAGATGGGTCTTGTTTTGTATTATCCATTCTGATACCCTGTGTCTTTTGGTTGGAGCATTTATTCCACTTCCATGCACTGTTGTTATGGAAAGCGATGGTTCCGAGGCATTGTGATGTCTGTAGTTTTCATGCTTGTACTGGTGTCTGTGGTACTTTGTGATACTTGCGACATTTCCCTCAAGGAATCCCTCTTAGGATCTCTTGTAGGGATGGTTTAGCGGTGGTGAATTCCTTCAGTTTTGGTTTGTTTGGGAAGACCTTTACCTCTCCTTCGATTCTGAATGGCAGGCTGGGTGGATAAAGGATTCTTGGTTGCATATTTTTCCTGTTCATCACATTGAAGATTACACTAGTCCTTTATGGCTTGTCTGATTTCAGTGGATGGGTCTGCTCCTATCCCAATACTTCTCTACCTGTGTATGTGAAGGTCCATTCATCCCTAGCTGCTTTCAGAATTCTCTCTTCATGCTTGTATTTTGCCAGTTTCCCCATGCTATGTTGTGCAGAAGATGAACTCAGGTTATATCTGAAGGGAGTTCTCTGTGCCCGTTGGGTTTCAATGCCGGTGTCCTCCCCCAGCTTGTGGAAGTTCTCAGCTATGATTTGTTCAAGGTCATCTTCACACCCCTTTTCTGTCTCTTCTGGAAATCCTGTGATATGGATATTGTTCCATTTGATTTCATCACTTAGTTCTCTAATTCTCCCCTCTCGATCCTCAATTTTTTCTATTTTTTTCTCACCTCCTTTTCCCCATATTTTTACCTTCTGATTCATTTAGTCTCCCCTCTGTCTCTTCAATCCGTGCTGTGGCTGCCTCCATTTTAATTTGCACCGCATTTATAGCATTGGAATTCATCACGACTACTTTTTATTTCCTTGATCTCCGCAATAATTGATTCCATGCTGTCTTCTATGGCTTTGCCAATCCCAACGATTAATCTTTGGACTGTTATGCTAAATTCTGATATGTAGCTTATATCTGTTTTGATCAAGTCGTTAGCTGTCCAATTCTTCCCGGAATTTCTTTGAGGGGAATTCTTCTGTGTCATTATTTTGGCTAGTTTCTCTCTCTTAGGAGGTTTACAAGCTTGTTATTTGCTCTGCACCAGCAAGAATTGCTATAGGAAAGGGGGATCACACCCTCTGCCGGTTCTAGCCCTGCAGGTAGTATTTCTTGGAGAGTGTTACTTGCTCTCTGTTATTGTGACATTGGCTGTTTGAGTTCTCTACTCGTAATGATGTGTTTGACCCTCCACAAGGTGTGTTTTTATTTGTTCCTTGAAGTAGCCCTGGAAAGGAAAACAAACAAACCAACAAACAGGAAAGAGAGACATGTAAGGCAACGTGCAAATAAAAGAAATAAATGGACACACACACGCTCACACACACACAGAAAAACAGTCTGAAATCAAAATCCAAAACAAAACAAACAAACAGACCAGAAACACCAGCTACAAGTAAAGAACAAGATAGAGACGTTGCTGTTGGAAGAACACATATAAAGAGAGAAATGACAGGAGTGGGGAAAAGGAAAAACATATATATATTGACCAGGCTGGGAGGCGAAGTGGCTTAATGCAGACAGAGAGAAAGGAAAATAAGGAAGGAGGTGGGGGAACAAAAGGAAGATAAGTTTAGCCAGACAGAGAAACTAGATGGCTTGATTATCCCAGAGAGAGAGAAAGGCAAGTATACAAGTATAGGTAGGAAATGTATCAAGGGAATGGATTATAAATGTCTGCTTAAACAAACCAACAAGCAAAGTTATCAACCTAAAGGAGGGAAGAGATAGGAAGGGAGAATACGTCTAAAGAACAAGAATTGTCCCGGAATTACTCCAGTCTAGGCAGCATCACCGGTCCGGAAGACGGAGCTGCCTGGTTCCACAGCACCTATCCTGCTCCATCAGACAAGCAGGTACCCAGCACAGAGGGGCGTGGTTTGGGGTAGGCTGGTCCCACCTCCACTCTGGACCCTTGGACTGATCCCTGAGGCCCCGCCTTGGTGGTGGTGGGAGGGGGGAAATGGTGATGCCCAGCCTCTTCTGCATGACCTGGTGTACTCCGTTCCAGTTGTCCTCATTGTGCCGAGAGCACACGCAGGGTGGTCCTTCTTGCTCCGCTGACTCCTTTGGCACAGCGCTTGTGGAGGTTCACAGACCCATTCCGTGTGCTCTGGCACTGGGGCAGTGCCTCTCTGTGCTGCTCCAAATGTCTTCCTGGCTTTGTTTGTGCTGCTGTGCTTCAGGGAGTCCCGCCTTTTCCTGCTGTGGACTGGGCTGTTGACCTCACTGCTGAGCTTGGGCATGATGGATGCAGGCAGGCAATGTTTTGTCCCACAGCGACGCCCCCAGTGAGGGGGCCACTTTCTCCTACTGCAGACTGCGCCCTAGACCCAGACACTGATCCGGGGGGGGGTGTATGCGGGCAGGCTTTGTTCTATTGCACAGCCCACCAGGGAGGGGCTACTGTCTCGTTCTGTGGACTGTGCCCCTGCTCTACCCCTGAAACCAATGCTGGCTCCTCTCCTCCCCATGTGCACATACAGGGATCCTAGCCCCAGACCCAAAAAAGCCCCACAGTTAGAGATAAGATCCCTGTCAGTCCCAGTCCGAGGTTCTCCTCTTATCCACATACAGCCCTACACTTCCGCACCACTCTTTCTCTTACTTTTGTCTCTCCGCAGAAGGTGATCTCTTCCCTCCATTCCTTCTTGGCCCAATTTATGTACCCCAGTTCACAAGCAGCCACCTGTCATCTCTCAAGGTGTCTCATTTCCTTCAGGGAGAATTCAGTCTGATTTCCTCACAGACTTTTGGGGTTCAAAATGCTTTGGCTTCAGCACTTTGTTTGAGAGACATGGGATGTACAGATCCCCCTACTTCTCAACCATGGTGACCCCTCTGCTCCAGAAGGATTGATTTATAAATTGATGGACATCATGTTCTAGATCTTATTTTCTTATTCATGTTATTAGGATTAATCTCAGTACATACTTTCAGTTTTAAGAAAAATTCCCTGTGATTTGAATCCTTTCAAAATGAATTGAAGAGGCAATCCGAATAAATATCACATTCCCTTACTGGGACTCCTCTCTCTCTCTCTCTCTCTCTCTCTCTCTCTCTCTCTCTCTCTCTCTCTCTCTCTCTCTCCCTCCCTATCTCTCTCTCTCTCTCTCTCTCTCTCCCTCTCTCTGTTTCTCTCTGTCTCTGTCTCTCTCTCTCTGACACACACACACACACACACACACACACACACACACACACACACACACACACACTTCCCTCAGACTGTCAGGACTCTCTCTAGGGTGCCCGCCCAACTCCACGGCCAGTATATAAACTTCACCAGTACTCAGGACAAGACATCCTCACTAAGGTCTTCCCAGAACAAAATGGAAGAAAACAGCCTCTGCCAGTCCCCCTCTCCTGCCTGTTCACTTTCCTCCCTCCTGCCAGGTCTCCCTGACCCCCGCCCCACCTTGCTGTCACAGCCCATTCTATACGTACCTGAGAAACCTAGCTAGTGTTTGATTCTGCAGCCAAACGCAACAAAGTTCCAAAAGGTCTCAGCCCTCCCAGGCCGATGAGTGAGCAGGAAAACACTGGCCAAGAATCACACTAGGAGAATTCTCATTCCAGCTGTACCACTTCCTAGCTGAAGATGCACAGTGAAGCTGTCATCCAACAACAGTCTAGCTCCGCATCTGTAGGCCTCTAGCGCACCTGCATTGCTACCAGGCTCGGGGACACAACCAACGATTTTGTTTCTTGAGCCCCGTCTGGACTGTGTGTGCTTTGTTTCAAATGTCTACCTCTAGGATAAACTAGATTTTGCAACACAAATATGCACAATTCCCCAAGGTAAAAGACACGTCCAGGAGTCTGTTCACTGCAGTCATCCATACCCTCAAAGCACTGATTTCTACCGTGTACATAATTAGAGAGAAGAAGCAGGCAGACACCTGCCCAATGACAATGAAAAAGCAACAGAGGGTGATGGAGAGCCACACGTGATGTAGTAGCTGGAAGCCCAGAAGTCAAGAATTACCCACAACCACCACGGAGGCAGGGGTATACCTCGAGAACAGAGCCTGGCACACAGAGTCCCTGTCAGTTTTCGGTGAGTGGTGAATAAAGCCACAGGTGGACCAATAAACGGACAAGCAAGCGAGCAAAGGCTGACAAGGGAAAATCCACCTGTTCTATGGTGGTGTAGAGAAAGTAGGTGCTTTTAGCAATGCCAGTGAGAGGGTAAACATTACAGAACAGGGGAATTAGTGAATTCTGTGGGTGGAATGTTTTCCCCTGATTACAATGGGCAGCTTATCCATCCTCCAGCTCTGAAGCATAAGGTCAGTGGACACCACATGCTGGGACAACAAGTTCTGGAGGAAAGGAGTGGAAGTAACAACTCTCCACCTTTGCTAGAATGCCAACGTCCATTTACAGACCCTCCATCTGCCCCCTGGCCCTTTCTTCCTCCCACCCACCCCGATTACTCCCACATATTACGTCCTTACTGCAATCTTGCAATCCTTGGTTTTGAACCATCGTTCTAATCTGTTTTGTTCTTGTTTGTGAGGTCTGTCATTTATCTACGTAAAAACCTGGGAATTACTATGTGAACAAAGGTGAGAGCTCCTGGATGGCTCAGTCAGTTAGGCATGTGACTGTATTGCTTTCGACTCACGTCATGATCTCATGGTTTGCGAGCTCCAGTTCTGCATCTGGCTTTGTGCGGAAGCGTAGAACCTGCTTGGGATTGTCTCTCTCCCTCTCTCTGAGCTTTCCTGTCTGTCTCTCACTGTCTTATGTTTGTGTGCTGATTTTGAAACTGGTCTACGAGTAATTTGGGACAAGTGGTATGATAAGTAACCTTCTCTTTCACCTGCTATGACAGCTCTAACGTTCCCGTTACTCTGATGAGTTTAGATGTAAGGCAGAGTGTTTCAAGATCCTCAACCAAACTACATGGTGTAATCGTATGAGCATAGGTATTCACACTTCTGTCCATTCCCTCATAAACTCAGTCATTTCGTAAATAGCGAACACTTAAGCGGTGCACTCTGAGGAATATAACAATAAGCAAAATAGCCTTCGTAAATTAATTTTTTTTCCGCCTTGGGATTTCATGGGCCTATAATATCCAGTCCTATGTGATTCGGTGCATGATTAGGATTAACGTATTTCACTTCTTCCAAAGATGTTTCTAAAGTTTGGTAGAGGCAGTGGGATGTGACCTATGCTGGTTCAAATCCTAGCTCTGCCACATAGATGTGATATTTGGCAAGTTATGTAAGCTTTCTAAGCATTAGTCTAGTTGCCTGTTAAGTGGGAATAATAATACCTTTCCCACAGGCCTGTTATGTTTGCTTGAGAGGGAAACATGTGTGAATTGCAGAGAACTGTACTGGTGTATGGTGGGAACTAAAGAGAAATTAGTTTGTTCCCTCTGTTTTCCTATGGCTTTCTGATCATCTCATTATGGGTTTGTCCCGAGGGCCTTGTGCCTCTCTGTGCCTCTCTGTGCCCTTGAGTATCCTCTTGCATTCCCCAGCATCAGGGAATTGGGCCTCATTCTACCAAGGAAGCCTGACTCTGACATGGTGCCTTCCATAGTTCACCTGTTCTGTACATTCAACACAGCCAACGTGAAGGTTTTAAGTAAGCAAGCAGCGACTTTGTCAAAACCGTAATTACATCACTGATAGAGGCGAGTGTTTACTGACTCGCAGTGAAGGGGGTTCCATGCATTATTCTGAGTGTTTTACCGTTGTTACCCCACTGAATTCATTTCAGAGCTCTATGGTGAAGGTGTTAGGTTGTGCCTGATTTTACAGCTGAGAAAACTGAGTAGCAAAGAGAAAAAGTAAGTTGTCCAAAGGTCTGCTGCTAGAAATAGAGCAAAATAGGATTTGAGATCCCAGGCAGCCTGGCTCCAGGGTCCACCCTCTTACTCACTGAACTATATTGCTTCTTGCTAAGCAAGAATTTACTGTAGGATAGGGAATTTAAGTGGTGTTGGGTTGCAAAGAAGATCGTAAGAGATGGCAAAGGTTCCACCCAATTCATCTTATCACAAAAGGGTAAGAGTTAATCAAAAGTTGATGATGCAGGTGTTTGTAAAAAGAGAGAATGTGAGAGAGACTCCCCCTTATAGACTGCTGCTGTTACACATCAAATTGAAGTGAGACAGCTAGTTCTTCTGTAAAAATTGGGAACTGAAACTCTATAAAACATTGCATTCATTCAGTATGGACAGGGTCCTTTGCCAATGGCTGGCACTGTAGTAACAACACACGGATGGCTAAAGTGAGTCCTGCCCATGAGGAACACATGGTCTAGGAGGGGAGCAAGGGCTACGTAAGGAGGTTCATGACAACACAACTAGTGGGAAGAAGAACTGTGGACACACAAAGGGGAAGTAAGCACCCCCAAGACATTTTCCATAAAGAAAGACATAAGAAAGGAACATAACCTCTTAGAGTTCTGGAAGCATCCTTCTTGTACGCTCTCATGAGTGTATTTTCACTAAGTCTGTAACAATTGGGAGCTGATCCCTACTGACCCAAGCTCCTCCAGGACAGAACCTTCCTCTGCTCAGTTGGCTTCAAGTGAACCTGGGTATTCAGCCCTTCTCCAGTGTCCCTCTCCCACCATCCCACTTCTGGCCCTCTTGATTCCTAGATTCCTAGGAAAATCAGCCTATAAGGTCAAATGCTTATTTGTTGTTAGTTCCTTCCAGAGACAGGGTCTCCATGATGCTATCGATTCTTTCAGTGGAATCCTGCCCATGGGCTGCACAAGGAACTCCATGATACGAGTTCATTGCCTCCTCAAATGATGGGTTTTATGAGAAGTTAAGTCCTGTGAGCTTGGGTTAGAAATAGTCCACATCATTCCCAATCTCAAGGCTTGTTTTCGACAAAGGATGAAGATAAAAAGCAACGAATACATAAAAGACTTTTGTAAGAAGCTCAGTGTAAATACGGCAGAAGAAAAGATAGGGGGAAAGTGTCTTTTCATTTCATGTTAACAGCCAAAGAGAAAAAGCTTCTTTAGATTTCAAGAAGAAAGGAATAATATCAGTACACAAAGCAAGCTTTAAAGGTGAGCTTTATCATCGTGTCAGTAGAGCTTTGTAGTACACACTCTACAGATTATGGTATTTCTCATAACTCCTTGCTGCCCTAGGGAAAAGTACTTCATTGCCTAACTTTTATCTGAGTTCATGGCTATTTTCCTTTCATTTTTAAAGCTTAGCTTATCTTAGTTCATCAAATAATTTTTTTCTTTTTTTGATGACAGAAATCTCATTTACACTCCTGAACGTCCTATTACCCTTGACAGGTACCTAGCATTCTGCCTTGCACATCTACTTACTTATGTGGGGAAAATGAAAACAAACAAACAAACAAACAAACAAACAAACAAACAAACAAAGAAAAAACAGGCATTTGTTTCTTCACCATCCACAGACAGAATAAACTCTTAACAGAAATAATAAAATATTTGGGCACTGAACACGTGACTGCTCTTAAATGTTCATATTCAAATTGAGGTTATTTTTTATTTGACAGGTGTGGTCAAATGCCCAAGAGAACGATTCAAAAATAAAGAGAACTCTTGGAATCAATGGGTTAGGAAGGCCATGAAAAAATTGGAGACTACGATCCAGATCTTAAAAAAGTTCTGAATGTATAGTCACAAAGACTTAACGACTTTGGATAACCAGGTTAAAAATAGTGCTTTGAAAGTCCATAGAGCTGTAGCATTCGAAGGCAGGGTTTCTTACAGAATGGTCTGATACCTCTCCCTAATCAACGGAATCATGGAGGGCTTCCTACAGGTGCGGATTCCGAATTCACACAGAATTCTACATTTTTAGGTAATGTGCCAGCTTTTGTTAAGATAACCCAAACTAGTAACAGCATTCCCATCTGCAAAGGACACAGGAGCCCCACTCTCTTTAGCATAAAGTTTGGGTTGCTTTGGTAGGTGGATGAAAGCAACAAAACACAGAAGTGTGCAGGAAGAAGAGGAGACTTGAAGTGTTTGAAATGCATACTGTCCCATTTCTCAGAGAGGGCACAGAGACGGCTTGATGGCACCCAAATCAGGTGTTTCTGTCTGAACCAGTCCTGCTACCCAGGCCACAGTCAACCATAAAGATTATCCAGAGAAATGATCTGCATCTGCATTTGTATCTGCTGGAGATTCCCTGACTGACCAGATTCTCACTGATGCTGGGGCTGGGAGTGTGGGGTGGGAGGTAGATAAACAGAGAGAATCAGACAATTCCAAGTGGCCAAGAACTGGTTGGAGTCCACCTTAACTGTTACCGTGGCCATATCTGAAGTTTCCAGAGCTGATGATGCTACATTGGAGGCCACCATTGTTCCGTGATGATATTGCAGTTGGTATATGATGCTAAGAATTAAAACAAGGAAACGTGGTAAGGTTCTTGCCAACAGAAATACAACGCTAATACAGGAGCACCTTCCAAGGGTTCATCTGAGAGTATACTGAATGGCCTGAGTATGTAATGTGATTTGATAAGGCAGAACTGGTTTCTCCATGGGCCACAAGGATTAAATTCTAGAATTCCTATGAGTTTGCTTGATGCATTGATAAGCCAAGGAAACCTAGGAGGGGATTTGGTGAAGCCACATGCCCTAGACATATGACAGCTAATTTTTGACTTAAGAAGAAAATGAATGACCTCCAAAATACATCAACAATTGTACCTCACAGATGTGCTGTGAGCTTGAAATGCTCACACATGTGCTGCATCTTGAAGACGGTAAATGCTAAAAACATTGGTATTATTATATTAATAGCTGCTAACCTTTTTTCCAAAATTTTGTAGGAGGTCATAAAGAAATTGGCAGCTCTGCCATTGCATGCAGCCTGCTGCCGATGACATTGTTGCCTTAATGGAGCACAGCCTACAGCCTCTTTGTGAGTAAAACTCACTTTGATTATGCCACTGGCGGCAGCCTTTTTGTGACAGCTGAACACGTCCCTAACCGATACTACTTGCACTTACTCAATGCCATTCAAATACAATTTCATGTTTTGTTAGCACAGATAACATCAATGTTGTCACTCTTATTGAAGGTGAAATTATTACCAACATCCCGCAGCAGATGACGTTGGGGAAAAGATGCTAGAAAATTTTCCTAAATGAAGAAGGGTCTTGGAGAAGACCAGCGTTCTATCTCATAAGAATACCCTCGCAGAGTAAACTGTGGGGCACAGGGTTCTCTCTGTTACAATATCACTTGAAGTTTAGGAGTGTCTTTCCTTATAAATGTTTGGAAAAGTCCATGGTAGAGAAGGGTTTCCTTAATCCCAGAGAGTAAAATGAAAGAAGGCTTTGGACCCACGAACTCCTCCAATCAGTACGTAGGTCGAGACAACCATAAGGCTGTAGACACAGGCTACTTTTCATGAGAAGGGAAGAATGACTTGGAGGTTGAAAGCCAGAACCCCGGAGGAGCTAGGGCCATGGAAAATCATTCCCAGGTCTTAAGACCCAATGAAAGGACTGCCTACCTGTACCAGCTGAACTTCAGAATTGCTATGGACCAGGGACTCATTCATGATTACCTCCTTCCTTTCTTTTGGAACAGCAATGTTTGTGTTTTGTTGGTGTGTTTGTTTGTTTGTTTGTTTGTTTGTTTGTTTGTTTTTTCTGTGTGTGTGTGTGTGTGTGTGTGTGTGTGTGTTTTGTGTGTGTTTTCTGGTTACCACATGCCCGTGTTGGTTGTATGCTGAATTCATAGGTCTTCATTCATAGGTCTTCAGCTTAAAAGTGTAGTCAAGGACCAGTGCGCCCAAGGAGACTCATTCACACCTGGACCTAATTTAGATAACAATATCCTGGACTTCGAGCTGATGTTACAAGGGTTGGGTCTTTAAGAAGGAGGATTCTTGGGGTAGGGTGAGGATACTTTTCATGCAGGATGAGAGTGAATAATAGGAGGCCCGCAGACAGGCTGTGGCAGTCTAAAATATGTTCATAAATTCTCTTTTAAGCCCTTCAAAAGGGGGACCTCCATTCCCTTTTCCGTAAGCATAGGCCAGACGTACTGAATGATTTTGAAAACTAGAAGAAGGTGGAAGTTATAGTCAGTTAAAAACACTCTAAAGAGCAGATATTGTAGTTCCAATGGTGTTGTGATTAGGGGAAAATCGATGGAAGGGGCAACTGGCCATTAGACGCTAGGATTCTATGAGTGGAAGAGATGAACATAAGCGAAGAGAAACAAAAATTATATAAAATCAGGGAGGGGGCAAAACAGAAGAGACTCATACGTATGGAGAAGAACTGAGGGTCACTGGAGGGGTTGTGGGAGGGGGGATGGGCTAAATGGGTAAGGGGCACTGAGGAATCTACTCCTGAAATCATTGTTGCACTACATGCTAACTAATTTGGAGGCAAACTTAAAAAAAATCAAAATAAATCAATTAAAAAAAGAAGCTAGAATTCTACACTATCAAAATTATCAATTAAATTTGAGAGTGGACTGAAGATATCTTCAGACGTGCAAAGACACAGAACATTCGATTCTACGCATTCTTCATTAGGAAGTTATCTGAAGGTGTACTCCAGCAAAACAAGGAGAGAAAAAATAAAGAAAAAATATGCTTAATAATAGGCAACATTAACAGAGTGTTTATTTTTGTGCCAGACACTGTTATGGGTTATTTTCATATATTATTACATATGAAGCACACAACAAACTTATACAGTATATACAATTACCATTCTTATCTTTGAGAGGAGGAAACAGGATTATAAGGAAGCCAAATACCTCATCCAACAACCAACTTACACAGTTGGTAAGTGGAACAAGTAAAGTCTAACCCCAGGCCGTCTGGCTCAAGAGTCCAGGCTTTTAAATGCTCCCTAACTTCCCAGATAGCCATATTACCATGAAACCATGGAAACAAACTGGGAGCGTAGCAGAGGAAAATCACAGGAAGGAAGCTATGAAGCAGACCTACTGAGACACCGCCTACATGAGGCAGGAAAAGAGAAGGGTCCAGTGAGAGACCGCTAAGAGGTTAGCAGGAAGATGTCATAAGTGGCATGATTTGAGAGCACTGAAAGAGTGCAATAAAACAAAGAAGTGCATGCTAGGAATTTATCCAAGGGACACAGGAGTACTGATGCATAGGGGCACTTGTACCCCAATGTTCATAGCAGCACTCTCAACAATAGCCAAATTATGGAAAGAGCCTAAATGTCCATCAACTGATGAATGGATAAAGAAATTGTGGTTTGTATACACAATGGAATACTACGTGGCAATGAGAAAAAATGAAATATGGCCTTTTGTGGCAACGTGGATGGAACTGGAAAGTGTGATGCTAAGTGAAATAAGCCATACAGAGAAAGACAGATACCATATGGTTTCACTCTTATGTGGATCCTGAGAAACTTAACAGGAACCCATGGGGGAGGGGAAGGAAAAAAAAAAAAAAAAGACGTTAGAGTGGGAGAGAGCCAAAGCATAAGAGACTGTTGAGAACTGAGAACAAACTAAGGGTTGATGGGGGGTGGGAGGGAGGAGAGGGTAGGTGATGGGTATTGAGGAGGGCACCTTTTGGGCTGAGCACTGGGTGTTGTATGGAAACCAATTTGACAATAAATTTCATATATAAATAAAAAAAACAAAGAAGTGCAATTAGAAAATTAAGGAGAACCAGAAAATATCCATAAGACGGCCTTAGTCTGAATGAGCCAATTGAAACATGGCATGGTTTAAAGCACTGATGGAATACAAAGAGAAAGGATCCATTTCACCTTGATGCTAGAGATGTCCTCATTCAGCAGGTCCAAGGACTCCTGGAAAAGTGTGGTAAATCTAATGTTTGCATATTATTTAATAATCCCAATAATTTAAACCATTTATTAGTTTTCAAGTTTTAGAATCAACCTTGAACCCTCTAAAGAGACTTGATTGCAGAGCATAAGAGCAGTGTTAACAACAATGAAAAACAGAAGCCCAAAGCTGATGGGAGACAGAGAAAAAGTGCAGCAAGGTAAGGAAGACCTTTATCTTACACTGTAAGGAATGAAAAATGATAGTACAGGTAAGGGAAATAGGTCTCTATTTTAAAATTACATCTTGTGGGGTACCTGAGTGGCTCGGTGAGTTCACAATCCGACTCTTGATTTTGGCTCAGATGATGATCTCACAGTTCATAAGACTAAGATGAGCATTAAGTTCTGCACTGACAGCTCAGAATTCTCTCTCTCTGCCCCTATCCTGCTTGAGCATACTCTCTCTCTCTCTCTCTCTCTCTCTCTCTCTCTCTCTCTCTCTCTCTCTCTCTGTCTCTCTCTCTCTCTCAAATAACATACATTCATACATACATACGTACATACATACATACATATAAACATAGAATTATATCTTGTGATGGTTAATTTCATGTTTTAAATGGGCTAAGCCACAGGGTACCCAGATATATGGCTAAACAGTATTTCTAGTGAGTCAGTGAGGACATTTCTTAGTACACTTAACATCTGTATATCAGTAGACTAAGCAAAACATATTGCCTTGCCAAACACTGGGTGGCCACAACTAATCGATTGAAGACCTGAATAGAACAAAAGGCGGAGTAAGAGAGAATCCACTGTGTCTATCTGACTGTCTTCAAGCTGCGATATTGGTCTCCTGACTTCAGGCTCAGACTTGGAATGGAACATACATCATCAGCTCTCCTGATTCTTAGGCTTTGGGAGTCTGCCTGGAACTGAACTACTCGATCTCCTGGGTCTGCCCTTCTCAGCCTCCGTAATCCTGTGAACCAATTCCTATTGATACTGAGTCTCTGGAGAACCCTAACTAGTACCTACATGTAACTTCATCCGTTATGTGTTTTTGCCCTCAGATCCACTTCCTGCACTTCTCCTACAGACTGTGTTTCCTGTTTCCTTGCCAACTGGCTTCCAGAGGGCTTTGACCAATGGGTGTTTGATGGGAGAAAGGGAGGAAGGGATAAGCCCAGAGGTTTTTCTCTCTCCCGCTCCACTTCCTACCAGTGATTTTATCTCCTCCAAATTCTAGCTTCTTTCCAAGAGCCTCTTCTCCCATGTTCTCAGTTCCTGCTAGGTATGGTTCTGAATTTCTCTAGCTCTGCGGGTGGAAACAGCTTTCTGATGATACTAATTCCTGATTGCTTCGCCATCCTGTGTTTGGCTTCTGGGATTTCCCATCACGTGTGTAACTGTTTAAAATACCTATAGTGACTCACCGGCTGGCTGGACCTGACTGAAACAGTATACAGATAGAAGTTCGGGAATATATCGGAAGGTGAGGAGAGAGAAGACAGGTGGCTTAAGCGACCTATGTGTCAACTTCACATAGGAAGTCAGTAGACGGTGCTTAAAACTGACAAATCAATAAGCAGCAGTATAGTATATTACTTATCTTCATGAAGATTCCTAACAAAAGAATATAAACCTGGAACAGTTAAAAATATTGCCTCAAATAATGGAGACAGTAAAGATACCTGTAGTTGCCAGGAACTCAGGGGGGAAGGGAGAGATGAATAATCGTTGAAGCACAGGGAATATTTACAACAGTGAAACATCTTGTAAGACAGTGAAATGCTTTGAATCATGGCATTGTGCGTTTGTCAAAACTCAGCGAACTGCACACCACAGTGAATGCTAAGCTAAACTTCGGTCTTTAGTTAATAATAGTTTTCATATGGGCTCATCCGTTGTAACAAATGCACTACACTGACACAAGAAGTTTACAATAGGGAAAACTATGTTTTGGGGGGTAGGAGGGAGAACAGGGGAACTCTGCACTTTCCAGTCTTTTTCTGTAGACCAGCTCTTTACAAGCTGTTTTAGAAAATAAACTCCCTCAATGAAAGGGAGGCAGAGAGACCGAAGAGGAGGGAAGGAAAGAGGGAGAAAGGGAGCTACTTAAAAGTCATGGAGGAAACTTAAGTGTGGATTACTAAGTGAAGGGATCCAATACGAAAAAGCCATTTGCTT
The DNA here is from genome assembly GCF_028749965.1 of Puma concolor. NCBI lineage: Eukaryota > Metazoa > Chordata > Mammalia > Carnivora > Felidae > Puma > Puma concolor. Next base: position 226,978 of record NW_028240124.1, on the reverse strand, counting down.
TACGTTTCCAACTATGATAACGCTCTGGAAAAACAAAACAAAAGAAAACAAAACAACGACAAGGACGACAACAACAACAACAACAACAACAACAAAACACCTTCGGAGACAGTAAAAAGACCAGTGGCCATTAGGGTTTAGGGAGAGAGAGGAAGTGGTAATAGGCGGAGCACCGGGCACTTTAGGGTGGTGTAACTATTCTGTATGATACTGCAATAGTAGATACATACCTTTATACATTTCTCAAAACTTATGAATCTATATAACACAAAATAAACCCTAACTGTTAGTTAATGATAATGTGTCTAATGATAATGTGTCAACAAGAATGGCTCATCCACCACTTATAATTAATGTATCCACATTAGTGCAAGGTACTATAGAACTACTGGGGGTGAGGAACCTGTATTTTTGTGCAATTTGTCTCTAAATCTAAAATTGTCCTTAAAAAATGGTCTGTTTAAAAAAACCCTGATTTAAAAAAAAAGAAAAAAGAAAACAAAAGAAAGTGTTGCCTCTGGGGAAGAGGTGTTCATGGGGGAAACAAAGCTTTTGATTTTTTATTGCAAGCCCTGATCTGCAATTTGGATGTTGTGTGTTTTTTTTTTTTAACTATTTGTATACAATACTTGGATTGATATTTCTCAAATAAAAAAAAATCTGTACCCCTGCCAGAATAGATAACATGAAAAAGATAATATTTTAGCAAGTGTTGGCAAAGCTATCAAGTATTCAGAGCCCACAGGCACTACGCAGGCACTACTATAGAAAGTAGTTTGTGTAAATTGGTATAACCATTTTGGAAACACTTTGGAGGAACCTTACCAAAGCTGATAAGTTGGATGACATGTGACCCAGCAAATTCTCTCCTAGATAAATAAAGACTATTGTAAAAAGTGTTCACCAAAGGACGTGTCCTATAATGTTCACTGAAGCTTTATTCATAATTACCCTAAGCCAGAACCTACCTAAATGTCCACCAAGAGTTGCAGAAATATTGTAAACTATTCATATAATGAAATTCTATCCACCAATGAGCAGAAAGTATCTATACATACAATACCATGAATATCACTAACATAAGTTTGAGTGAAAGAAGCTAGGTGTAGGACACATAATTCCATTTCTATATAGTCCAAAAACAAGCAAAAGTTGTACATTCTGTAAGAAGTCAGAATAATTGCCGTCCCAAAGGAGAGATAGACCGTGACTGAAAGAGGCACAGGTAGTCCCTTGAGGTCCTGGTACCTTTTTTAATGAGTGCTGATTCCACAAGTATATTGAACTGTATTGCATGAAGCTGTGCTCAAAATACTTTTAATAATATATGTTCTTTTTTGCGTGCCTGGGTGGCTAGTCACTTAAGTGTCCAACTTTGGCTCAGGTCATGATCCCATGGTTTGTGAGTTCGAGCCCCACATCAGGTTCTGTGCTGACAGCTAAGAGCCTGCAGCCTGCTTGGATCCTGTGGCTCCCTATCTGGCCCTCCCCTGCTCACACGGTGTCTCTCTCTCAAAAATAAACAAACATGAAAAAAATAATATATGTCCTTTTGAATGTATACTATACTTCAGTAATCTTATTTTAATCTGAGTGCAGACCCCTAAGTCACACCCTTTTTTCTCTACTGTCTCTTGTAAACATTTAAAGAATATGTACTTTAAATCTTCCTAGAAGATATATATATACATACACATGCACACAAAGAAAGAAAGAAATTGGCGGGAGGAGCCGGGAGGTGGGTGAATGGCAAAGAAACTCTAGCTTTATTACACAAGCATGGAAGCAAATTCCTTTGGAGAGGGTGGGGGAGGAATGGCTTCTTCTGACGACTTCAGAGCAATGAGGGAACAAGAGAGATCGTGGATCTGCCCCTACAGTCCTGGAGACCTCTCAATCTGGGGTTAGGAAGAAAGGGGACCTCCCTTGCGGTCCAGGGGTCGCCTTCCTCCGCACACCCGGTGCTGGGAGGCAGCAGAGGGCACAGCTGCCCCGGAGTCCCAGAAGGCGGCGCCGCATCCCGGGGGCGCGGGCCGGGACCGTCTGGTGCATCTTCGCCGGTAAAGTGCACTAGGCGATGCGGGCCCGGCTCTCACTGGTTCATCCCTCCAGGCACAACCCGTCCCGGGGCTGGGATGTCGCGCGGCTGTGGCCCGCATCTCACGCCCAGGCACTGGGACGCGGCGGAGTCTCACCACGGGTTCCAGGTTCACTCCCAGGACTTGGCGCGCTTGGCGCCACGCTTCTGCCACGCTGCTCTTGACCCACACGTCGCCGTCTACGCGGATGCTGGGCAAGGTGGTCAGCGTTGGGGTGGCCGCCCTCCCACTCTCCTCCAGGGTGCGGCCCCCGGAGCTGGGCCCGGGGGCCGTGGGCTTGCGGGGGCTGCTGTCCTCGTGGGTTGGCGGCGGCGGGGGCGGCACCTTCCTCTGGCCAGCGGCGACTTTCCGGGCTCCGTGGCGCCTCCTCCTGGCAGTTGGCCGGCGCGTCTGGAGGCGGGCCTCGGGGGGCTGGTGCCGGGGATCTGGGACCTGGGCCAGGAGGGAGGAGTAGCCATTGACGTCCTTGCTGCGCAGGATGCGGGGGGAGAACTGGTGCTTGAGGCTGCAGAGGTAGCTCCAGAGCTCCGCGTCTGAGCTCATGAACTCCGTGCTGCGGGGCACGAATAGCTTGAAAGCGTCGATCAGCGCCTTGCTGCTGTTGGCCAGCGACAGTGACGAATGTTGCCACCGCGTGTACACCACTTTCTCCTCAGGCGCCTCCAGCGTGGCCCCTCCTGCAGCGCTAGAGGCTCCTCCCCGGGCGGCCGGGGCCAGGGCCTCCCGGGGCCTGCGCCGCCGCCTCTTCATGCGGCTCAGCAGGTGAGGCCGCTAGGGGCCGCCCGCGCTTGCCAGGTCTCGCCGCCGCCGCCGGGTCCTGATGAATTTCCTACCAGAAGCCAAATCAGGCAGCAGGCTGTGAGAGTTACACCGCAGTTGCTAGGAGACCAGGCATTAGGAGACCATTGTGAGGTCACAATGTCTGCCTATCCTATCACTGCCTGCTGCCCAAAGCTGCCTTAGGTTGGGCTGTGTTTAAGATTATGCCCTTGAGAAAGACCTGCACGTAATCTTACCCGAGAAGGCCCATAGTTCTTGATGAGTTCAAGAGGGTTGTCCTCGACGTGAATGCACTGGTGCCTCAGCCTCCATTAATTCCATCCAACATGAGATGACACTTCGCGGTGGAGAGTACACACAACTTGTAATCAAACATGACTGTTAGAGGGTTTTAGCTAATTAAATGCCTTGTCCAGCAACGCACTGAAACCCAAATTGAACTAACTACTCTACTCTTTCAAAAATACAGATACACTGTGCCTTGCTTAGGGTTCCATATGTGTGTTGCTATAGCTCACAGATCAGGAAGCTGTTCTTCACAGCAGCAGCAAACAGTTTGCCTAGTTAGTGTGCATGCTCACTTTCACGCAGCTTAGGGAAGACCGAGTCATTGTGTCCTTAAGAGCAAAGCGTCAACGAATTCTGCGTGAGTGGCCATTAGGGCATTCAGTGCCACTAAAACCTATTTGGTACCTACCAATTCATGATATTTCAGGTAAGTCATACACAAGGTAGTAAAAGACCGTATGGGATTCCAGGAACAGAAAACGTGTTACACCGTCCGTGTAAGTGCTTTTGAAAGCAACCAGCATGGTCCATCCATCATCACCACGTACACAAATAATTCACAAAATATTATAAGGACCACCTACCATGATCAATTGAAATCCACTTCCTCATGAAAGGATGACACCAAACTATGTGAATCAAGAAAAGGGATAAGTCATGGTAATAATCAGAAGAGACACTTGCCAAGGTCAACATGATACATGTCAGAGGCCTCTGTCTTTACTCAACTCCTTTTCTTCAACACACAAACCAAACTTTCCTCTACGCACCTTAAGCCAGTACTACCTCACGTTCAGAAAGTGCTGAAAATGGAAAGCTATCCTCATATTCAGTAAGAGCAACCCCTGGATTTCCTTTTTCATTAAAGGTAATTTATGTTCAAATTGGTTTCCACGCAACACCCACTGTTCATCCCAACAGTGCCCTCCTCAATGCCCGTCACCCACTTTCCCCCAACCCTACATCAACCCTCAGTCTGTTATCAGTATTTAAGAGTCTCTTATGGTTTGCCTCCCTCCCTCTCTATAACTTTTCCCCCGCATCACTTCCCCCATGGTCTTCTGCTAAGTTTCTCAGGATCCACACATGGATGAAAACAAATGGTATCTGTCTTTCTCCGCCTGACTTATTTCACATAGCATAATACCCCCCAGTTCCATCCACGTTGCTACAAATGGCCAGATTTCGTTCTTTCTCATTGCCAAGTAGTATTCCGTGGTATACATAAACCACAACTTCTTTATCCACTTGTCAGTTGATGGACAGCTAGGCTCTTTCCATAGTCTGGCTGTTGTTGAAAGTAGTGCTATAAACATTGGGGTACATGCGCCCCTATGTCTCAGCACTCCTGTACCCCTTGGGTAAATTCCTAGCAGTGCTATTGCTGGGTCTTAGGGTAGATCTATTTTTAATGATTTGAGGTACCTCCACACAGTTTTCCAGAGCGGCTGCACCAGGATGCATTCCCACCAACAGTGCAAGAGGGTTCCTGTTTCTCCGCATCCTCACCAGCATCTATAGTCTTCTAATTTGCTCATTGTACCCACTCTGACTGGCATGAGGTGGTATCTCAGTGTGGGTTTGCTTTGGATTTCCCTGACGAGGAGTGCTGTTGAGCATCTTTTCATGTGTCTCTTGACAATCTGGATGTCTGTTTTAGAACAGTGTCTGTTCAAGTCTTCTGCCCTTTTCTTCACTGGATTATTTGATTTCCGGGTGTGGATTTGGGGAGTTCATTTTTCAGGTTTAGGATACTAGCCAATTATCCAGTATGCCTTTGCACACATCTTTTCCCATTCGTTCAGTTGCCTTTTAGTTTTGTCGATTGTTTCCTTCATTGTGGAGAAGATTTTTATGTTCATGAGATCCCAATAGTTCATTTTGCTTTAAATCCCTTGCCTTTGGAGATGTGTCAGCTAAGAACTTGCTGACGCTGAGGTCAAAGAGGATGTTTCCTGCTTTCTCCTCCAGGGTTTGATGGTTTCCTGTCTCACATTCACGTCCTTCATCCATTGTGAGTTTATTTTTGTGAGTGGTGTAAGAAACTGGTCTAGTTTCATTCTTCTGCATGTTGCTGTCCACTTCTCTTAGCACCATTTGTTAAAGAGACTGTCTTTTTTTCCATTGGATATTCTTTCCTGCTTTGTCAAAGATTAGTTGGTCATACGTATGTGGGTCCAATTCTGGGGTCTCTATTCTATGCCATTAAGTCTATGTATTTGTTTCTGTGCCAATACCATGCTGTCTTGATGGTTATAGCTTTGCGGTAGAGGCTAAAGTCTGGCATTGTGGTGCCTCTCACTTTGGTTTTCTTCTTCAGTATTACTTTGGCTATTCAGGGTCTTTTGTGTTTCCATACACATTTTATGATTGTTTGTTCCATCTTGGAGAAGAGTGCTGGTGCAATGTGATTGGTGCTGCCTATAAAGTGAGGACTGCGTTGGGTCGTATTGACATTTCGCCAATATTTATTCTTCCAATCCATGAGCATGGAATGTTTTTCGCTTTCTCTGTATCTTCTTCAATTTCCTTCACAAGCCTTCTATAATTTTCAGCATACAGATCTTTTACCTCTTTGGTTAGCTTCATTCCTAGGTACTTTATGACTCTTGGTGCATTGTAAATGGGATCCGTTTCTTTATTTCTCTTTCTGTTGCTTCATTATTGGTTTATAAAACGCAACCAATTTCTGTACATTGATTTTGTACCCTGCAACATTGCTGAATTCATGTATCAGTGATAGAGGACTTTTGATGGGGACTGTCCGAAATTCCATGTATAGTGTCATGCCATCTGCAAAAAGTGGAAGTTTGACCTCATCGTTGCAAATGATGATACCTTTAATTTCATGTGCTCTCTGATTACTGATGCTAAGACTTCCAACACTATGTTCAACAACCGGGGTGAGAGTGGACATCTCTGTTTTCTTCCTGATCTCAGGGGGAATGCTCTCAGTTTTTCCCCTTTGTGGACGATATTTACTGTGAGCTTCTGATAAATGGCTTTTATGATGTTTAAAGTAGTTTCCTTCTATCCCAACTCTCTTGAGGGTTTGTATTAAGTAAAGATGCAGTATTTTCTAAAATCCTTTTTTCTGCGTCCATTGACAGTGTACTATGGTTTTTATCTTTTCTTTTATTAATGTGATGTAGCACAATGATTTATTTGTGAATATGGCACTAGCCCTGCAGGCCAGGAATGAATCCCACTTGATCGTGTTGAATAATACTTTCTATATGCTATTGAATGTGATTTGCTAGTATCTTGTTGAGAATTTCTGCACCCCTATTCATCAGGGATATTGGCCTGTAATTCTCCTTTTTTTGTGTGTCTCTGTCTGGTTTGGGAATCACCGTTTGCTAGCTTCATAAAATGAGTCTGGTAGTTTTCCTTTCATTTCCATATTTTGGAACAGCTTGGGAAGGATGGCTATTATCTCTGCTTTAAATGTCTGCTAGAAATCGCCAGGGAAGCCACCTGGACCAGGACTCTTATTTATTGGGAGATTTTTGATAACTGAATCAATTTCCTCACTAGTTATGTGTCCGTTCACATTTTCTATTTCTTCCCGTTTGAGCTTGGAAGTGTGTGGGTATGGAGGCATTTGTCCATTTCTTCCAGGTTGTCCAGTTTGTTGGCATAGAAGATTTTATAGTGTTTCCTGATGAATGCTTGAATTTCTGAGGGATTCTTTGTAATAATTCCATTTTCATTCGTGATTTGACCTATTTGGGTCCCCTCTCTTTTCTTTTTGAGAAGCCAGGCTAGACGTTTATCAATTTTGTGTATTTTCTCAGAAACACAACTCTTGGTTTCATTGATGTGCTGTACTGTTTTCCTTTAGACTCCACATTGTTTATTTCTGCTCTGATATTTATAATTTTTCTTCTTCTGCTCGCTTTGGGGTGTCTTTGCTGTCCTGCTTCTAGTTCCTTTAGGTGTGCTGTTAGATTTTGTATTGGGGATTTTTCTTGTTTCTTGAGATAGGCCTGGATAGCAATGTTTCTTGTCGTCGTCGTCGTCGTTGTTGTTGTTGTTGTGTTTTGTTTTGTTTTTGTTGTTCCCTGTCTGGACTGCCCTTGCTGCATCCCGAAGGGTTTGCATTGTTGTATTTCATTTTCATTTGTTTCCTTATATCTTTTAATTTCTTCTCAAGTTGCCTGGTTGACCCATTTATTCGTTGGTGGGATGTTTTTTAACCTCCATGCTTTTGGAGATTTTCCATCTTTTTTCTGTGTTTAATTTAATGTCCCCTGCAATTACCACATTCTTATCAACAAGGTTCTGTATGTTTTTAATTAATTGTTTATATATTTGTGTGTCTCCGAATTCGGTGGGTAGACATTTAAAATTTGTAGCTCTTCCTGATGGAGAGACCCTGGAATTAATATAGAAAGCCCTTCGTCATCTTTTGTTACAGCCTTTAATTTAAACTCTACTTTGTATGATATAATTTGGCTACTCCAGGTTTCTTTTGACCTCCAGTAGCATGATAGATAGTTCTCCATCCCCTCAATTTCAATCTGAAGGTGTCCTCATGTCTATAAGCAGTCTCTTGTAGACAGCAAATAGATGGGTCTTGTTCTGTTTTTTGTTTTTGTTTGTTCTATCCATTCTGATACACTATGTTGTTTGGCTGGAGTATTTAGTCCATTGAAATTCAGTATTATTATGGAAAGATATGCGTTTAGAGTCATTGTGATGTGTGTAGGTTTCATGCTTGCCGTGGTGCACCAGTTTCCTTTCCCACCAACAGTGAGAGAGGGTTACTCTATCTCCATATCCTCACCAGCATCTGTGGTTTCCTAAGTTGCTCATTTTAGCCACACTGACTAGTGTGAGGTGGTATCTCAGTGTGGCTTTGATGTGTATTTTCCTGATGATGAGTGATGTTGAGCATCCTTTCATGTGTTTTTGGGCCATCTGGATGTCTCTTTTGGAAAAGTGTCTATTCATGTCTTCTGCCTATTGTTTCACTGTATTACATTTTCCAGGTGTGACTTGGGTAAGTTCTTTATACAATTTGTGTAGTAAACCTTTATCTAATATGTCATTCGCAAACATCTTCACTCCTTCCATCGGTTGCCTTTTAATTTTGCTGATTGTTTCCTTTGCAGTGCCGAAGATTTGTATCCTGACCGGGTCCTGATCATTCATTTTTGCTTTTCATTCCCTTGTCTTTTGAGACATGCCAAGGAAGAAATTGCTGCAGTTGAGGTCAAAGGGTTTTTTTTTCCTCTTTTCTCCTCTAGTGTTTTGATGGTTTCCTGTCTCACATTTAAGGCTTTCATCCATTTTGCCTTTATTTTTGTGCACGTTGTAAGAAAGTCATCTAGGTTATTCTTCATCATGTTACTGTTCCGTTCTCCCAGCACCCTTTGTAAAGAGGCTGTCTTCTCTCCATTGTATTGTCTTTCCAGTTTTGTCAAAGATTAGTTCACCATACAATTGTGGGGCCCCTTCTGGGTTCTCTATGCTGTTTCATTGGTTCATGTGCCTGTTTTTGTGCCAAAGTCATACTATCTTAACGATTACAGCTTCATAGGAGAGGCGAAAGTCTGGGCTGCCTCCCACTTTGGCTTTCTTTTTTAAAGTTAACTTTGACTACTCAGGTTCTTTGGTTGTTCTGTGCAAAGTTTCAGATTGCTTGCTCTAGTCTGGAGAAGAATGTTGGTACAATTTTGATTGGTATTGCATTAAATGTGTAGATTGCTTTCGGTAGTATTGACATTTTAACAGTATTCATTCTTCCACTCTTTGGCATGGATTGTTTTTTTTTTTTTTTTTTTTTTTTCTGTATTTGATGTGTCTTCATCATTTTCCTTCATACATTTTCTATACTTTTCACTGTACAGATCTTTTACATCTTTGGTTAGTTTTCTTGCTAGGTATTTTACGGTTCTTGGTGAAATTGTAACTGGCATTGATTTCTTGACTTCTCTTTCGGTTGCTTCCTTATTGGTGTATAGAAATGCAATCAGTTTCTTTACACGGATTTTGTATCCTGTGAGTTTGGTCAATGCATGTATCAGGTCTAGCAGCGTTTTCCTGGAGTCTTTTGGGTTCTCCGCGTTCACTCTCATGTCATCTTTGAAAGGCCAAAGCTTGACTTTCAATGATATATGTTCAGTTAAGTGTAGTTAAAAAGAATTTACCCTTTGGGCCCTATGTTAACTTCATAATTGCACAATAAGTGACAAATAAGCAAGAACTGTGCATGTTATCCCAGATTAGAATTGGTAACTGGAATCTAACTCTTTAAAACGTATTGAATCCCTCATGATATGGAGAGAAGTATGAAACATCTAACTTCACCCAGTGCACACGTGTGTATTTGTAAACACATATGCTAAACAGCAAAATTGTAATACTCGTGAGGTTTGCCAAATTTTACATGTTCATGGTACAGATAATATTGTTTTACCGTCTTTATGGTAGCAGCCCCAATAAGACATTTGGAATCAACGAGAGAATCCAGAACCTACAGGGTACATTCTCCATACACTATTCTGGCTTTCAAATAAATGAACAAATGGAATTAAAAAAATAGATTGCACTGGTAATCCTGTTTATTGCAATGGTGCAATAACTTTTTATGGACTCTAGCCATACTAAGAGTGCACGTGAATAGGTGTTGGAAATAACACACTTTATTTGACATGACCAAACTCACTAGAAACATATACTTTCAAAAACTTTTTAATATTCATTTTTTCAGATACTCTATAAGGCCCAATAACTTATTACTCCACATTGAGAAGAGCAAAGGTCGACATGGTGAACTTTGCACGTGTTACAATGGCTATCACATAATATTATTTGATATCCTAGAATTTAAAAATTTTTTTTCAACGTTTATTTATTTTTGGGACAGACAGAGACAGAGCATGAACGGGGGAGGGGCAAAGAGAGAGGGAGACACAGAATCGGAAACAGGCTCCAGGCTCTGAGCCATCAGCCCAGAGCCCGACGCGGGGCTCAAACTCACGGACCGTGAGATCGTGACCTGGCTGAAGTCGGACGCTTAACCGACTGCGCCACCCAGGCGCCCCGTGATATCCTAGAATTTTAAACAACTATACAGCTGCACGGCTCATGCAAGGTATTTAAACCTTGACATATTTTAGCTTTCTGGTTTTCATTATTTAATCGTTTTTTCTAGAATTAGCTTTTGCTACAATTGCATAACTACTAACTTTGGTAATGGACATCCAACGTTCAAGCTTATCTGTTTTTTTTTTTTTTTTATCAGTGATGAAAATCAATCTCTATGTCATTGACTTTTCAATTAACCATGGCTATGTTTTAGGTCTTTTATCACTGCAATGATAAATTTTCTGTTGTCTTCTATACCTTTTTTGAAGCCCAGTGATTAATCTTATGACTATGATTCTACCTTCTTGTTGTTATACTGCTTTTATCTATTTTGATCAATTCTTTAACGGTCACTTCTTCCTGGAATTTCGTCTGAGGGGAATTCTTGCGTTTCATCATTTTGGATAGTTTTCTATCCCTTATGTGTTTTAACGTTGTTGTTGTTGTTGTTGTTGTTGTTGTTGTTGTTTTGCTTTGTTTTGTTTTGTTTTATGTGCTCTGCACCTGAGAGCACTGCTACTTTAAAGTGGGCTCATACCCTCTCCATGGCCTGGCCCTTCAGGACGTGTGTTTTGGAAAGTGTTACTTGCTTCGTGTTGCTATGACTTTTGTGTTTGTGTTCTCATCTCAGAGTGATTTTTGAAAATCCCACGAGGTGTGCTTTGATGTGTTCCTTGAAGTACCAAATGAAGTAATTGGAGGCTTGCTCTATCTTGACAGGGGTTAAAACACCTTAAGTTGCCACGGATGGGTGTTCTTGCCCTTCCCAACAATGGGGGTTACTCCTGGTAGTGGGATCCTGGAGATGTGATGGCGCCAAAGCCCCGGCGCCACACAGACAGCTCCTCTGAAAAGCTCTAGGCAGCTGCACTTATGAAAGCCGCTCATTTTCTGATTTCCCAGAGGTTACCTTGGGCAAAATTGTGGATTTTGTAAATTACCTGGCCCCATCGATTTCTTCTACCAGCCAGATCTTAGATTGTAGGCAAATGATACCTCCGTTTTTGCTTTTCCAATTTCTAAAGGGGAAGTATAACGCCTATGTCCAGTATAGCGGTGAGATTATAGGTAATGCCTGTAAAACGTGTGGAAAAACTCCTGGCACATTACACTCCATAAACACTGTATTTTGTTTTGATTTCCTCATAGTTGTCACTACATCCATACAAACTGTATCTCCAGGGTGGGGCCTTATGTAGGTCAAAATGTAAGCTACACCATAGAAGCTATCAACGAGGCAAAATGTTTCTCCTATGCGTGAGGACGTGACCCTTCCCTTTTTGTATATGTATACTAAATTTGGTGGTAGAGATTATTGAAATCCTGAATGTGTATTGCAGTCTAGCACACCGGGAGATAGTTAAACATCCCCTATTTCAGGCATCGTGGATACTGTTATTGAACACCTTAGGTGTCAGGTGCTATTAGGTTCAAGTACACAGTGATAATCCAACATGCAGGCTCCATATATTCAGGATGTTTCAAATCTTAGCTACAAATGGGACAGGTGTAATTACAACGTGTGGCAAATGCTGTTAAATAAAAGACTAAATGTTCTGAGAAGGAATGGCACAGGGGACAAAGTGTAGATTACAGGAATGGCCAACAAAGGTTTCTTGGGGAGAAAAGTCCTTTTTTCAAACTTGGAGCCGTAGCAAGAACTGGTAAGGAAACCGGCGAACACAAAATGCATTCTAAGCGGAACCTACGTGGGTCTAATTTGAGCAACCAGGAGAAGAGACCGTCCCGGTCACCTAATGAAAGGAGAATCAGGAAAGATGGCATTAGAGGGGTGACAAGGCAGGACTGCCAACGTCTGGTGGTCACATTACAGATTCTATGTGTCATTTTGAGTACAGTGGGGACTAGAGGGTTGTCGTAAGCAGAGGAATGAACTGCTCAGATTCAGGAGTTTTGGATTGCATTCCAGATGCAGTGAAAAGAATGAACTGGGATTTTGGTGGGAAGGGAAGGTCAGCATGGGGCTAACAACGAAAATGGAGAGTAGGCGGAAGGTGGTGAGAAACTAGCTGGCTTGGCCTACGTTGGAGGTGGAGTTGAGAGCCCCTGCTGCTGAGTGGATCACAGGAAAGACGTTGAGGAGGGGAGGACTGACAATGAGTCTCTTTCCCTCTTGAGCCACTGAATACAATGCCCCATTAAGAGAGAAACACAAGAGGGGTCTTAAGTTGGTCATGGATTTCAATTGATTGTTGATTGGGTATTAATTCATATGCTTAGAGAATTTTGCTTAGAATTTTATCTTTTCATTGTTTTCTTTCTATAACTTGCTTCGTTATTACCATCTTTAGGTTCTAACGGATGGTCTCCAATTCTTCGCTGTCTCCAAGACCTTCTTACATAAGAGTATGGACATGATGGGTTATGTAGGTCCATCATCTTCTACCCAGTCTTTGTCATCGTCACAAATACTTAATGGCCATTGTTGTAGAAGAACCTCAAGCTCCAACAGTGTTGTTCTCACTGTTCTCGGAATGCCTGCCCCTCCTTTATTCCCTCACATTTGCTTTTGTCTCCTTTGTCCTCCTCCTTTCTGCCTGCCAACTAGAAATTTGGTCATCCTTTAAGATTCTTTGCGCTATGCCTCTGAGACGCCTTTACTGATCACCTCGGCTCAGTGGACTTCTCCTGCTACATGAAACTTGACCTTGAAGTCTCACTGTGCTTTGTATGGTGTTTGGGTTTTTTGTACCCTCAAATATTGAAAGTTTCTTGAAGGCAAGGATGCGGTCTTGCATGCTTTCAGAAACTTTTATAAAGAATCAAACATGGTCAAAGTTTAGAAATCTTTCTTGGTGAAGCGGTTGAGTCAACGTCAAATCAGATGGGAGGCTGTCTGCTAAAGGAATAACACTGGACTGTTTGAAACTATCCTTGATATGTTGAATGGACCTAATAAATTTATGAATTGACACATTTTATTTATTTAACTGATACTAGACTAAATCATTTATTTGAAACGTTACTTTATGATTACGGCAGTCTTAAGTTTATTGCAGAAAATTTAGAAAATAAACAAGAAAGAAAGAAATATGGTCATAAGTCAAACACCTGGGGATAAGCATATGTAAACACGTTTTTTATGTTTATGTATTTTTGGCACAGAGAGAGAAGGAGAGAGAGATGAGCAAGATGGGGGATGGGAGGAGAGAGAGAGATAGAGAGAATCATAAGCAGGCTCCACGCTGTCAGTGTGGAGCTTGATCGCACACACAGTGGAATCATAACTGAGCTGGAATCAAGAGCCAGATGCTTAACCGACTGAGCCATTCAGGCGCCCCTGGAGGTAAGCACCTCTAACACTGTGGTATAATCATCAGGGAAGAGGTATATGTACATGCATTAACCAAAATTTGCTATGTAGCTGTGAATCCCATTTTTGGTCCTCTAGTGATACGAGCATTTCGCTAAGTCACAAATGTTCTGTAGGGCTATGAATTGTAAAGGCCTCTTAGCATGCCATAACTTATTTAAAATAATTTTTTTAATATTTATTTATTTTTGAGACAGATAGAGACAGAGGATGAACGGGGGAGGGGCAGAGAGAAAGGGAGACACAGAATCCGAAGCAGGCTCCAGACCCTGAGCTGTCAGCACAGAGCCCAAAGCGGGACCCGAACTCACGGACCCTGAGATCATGACCCGAGCTGAATTAGGATGCCAAACCGACTGAGCCATCCAGGTGCCCCATGCCATAACTTATTTAAACACAGCTATTGATCATTTAGGATGTTCCATTTTCTTGCTTCAAATAGTTGCTACAAGTAGAATTAGCTTTTCATGGTGTAGACACACTTTAGTAAATGTCAATTAAAAAATAAAAAGAACTGCAGCCTGTAATGTGAGGCGGAGGAACAGGTATTACCAGATTTCGCTTCACCTTGTCTATTGCTGGCAGTCTTTACACCCTTCTCTCCCTCAACTCTTTTTCTCCTACTTGACCCACAACTTCCACCTCTTTATTCCTCCTTCTTCTCATCCTCGTTTCTCTGTCTATGCTGGCCTCCTTGCTTCCCATCAGTACACACGTTCACTCTCCTGCCTTGGGGAATTCATGGGTCCTTCTGCCTAGATCACCTTCCTGTCAGCAGGTAGTTCTCTCATTTCCGTGAGGTATTTATTCAACTGACACCTTTTTCAGTAGAGCCCTCTGTGTCGAGTATTTCACCCTGTCTAGTATTTCACACCCCTCCCCCAATGCTTATATCCTCTCCAAGATGTATTTACTTGTTTTTTCCCCATTCATTATTCTCTACCATTGTTTCTAGTTCCATTATGTTTGTCAGTCTCCCCGACTGGACTATTGAGCACCAAGAACGCAGTGATCCTTGCTCCTTTGGTTCCCTAGTGGATCCTCAGGGCGTAGACTCTGTTGTCTCATTCTAAATGCTTCAAAAGTATTTACTGAATGATTCAATGAATCAACATCACTCCTTCTTTCTTAAGAATGTTTTATAGGGGCGCCTGGGTGGCGCAGTCGGTTAAGCGTCCGACTTTAGCCAGATCACGATCCCGCGGTCCGTGAGTTCGAGCCCTGCGTCGGGCTCTGGGCTGATGGCCCAGAGCCTGGAGCCTGTTTCCGATTCTGTGTCTCCCTCTCTCTCTGCCCCTCCCCCGTTCATGCTATGTCTCTGTCTGTCCCAAAAATAAATAAACGTTGAAAAAAAAAAAAAAAAGAATGTTTTCTAATTTTGTACTTTACACTTACATCTATGATCCATTTGAGTGAATGATAGTATAAGTGATGAATTTAGGTCAAGGCTTCTTTTACTTAATTCATTAATCAATGAAATGATTGATTAAACAATTTATTACTTAGTTTATTGATTACCATTGCATACGAACACTTAATTGTTCCCGTAACACTTGTGAAAGACTATCTCCCTTTTTCTGTTAGGTTGGCTATATGTCATTATCAGAAGTTGGGTGAGGATGCTTGTGTATGGGGTCAGTTTCTGGATTCTCTGTTCTATCTCTTGATCTGTGTGTCCATCTTTCTTCAATATCACACTGCCTTGATTACTGGACGTTTATAGTAAGTCTTAAAATGGTGCAACATGAGTTCTCCAACTTGGTTATTTTTCAGAGCTGTTTGGCTGTTCTCGTTCCTTTGTCTTTTCACACATATTTTAGCATGAGATTGCTGATATCCACAAAAAAATCCTGGGATGTCGCCTGGGATTATGTTGAATCTCTAGATCAAGTTGATAATTGACATGTTACTAGCGAGGCTTCCATGGATAGATACGGCATATCTCTCCATTTATTTATATCTTCCTTGATTTACCCAATCAGCCTTCTGTGGCTTTTCACGTACAGATCCTGTGCATGGTTGTCAGACTTAAATGTAAGTATTTCAATGTTTGGTGTGATTTTAAATGGTTCTTTAAAAAACAGTTCATATTCTAATTGTTCATTGCTTATGTATAAAAATGAGACTGAATTTTATATATTGACCGTTTATTCTGGGGCTTATTTAATTATGTTTGAGTTCTAGAAAACTGATACATACTCCTTACAATTTGTTTCATGTTGATAATCACATGATTTAAGAGTTGAGGCAGTTTTCAGGGCACCTTGATGGCTCCATCAGTTGACTACCAGACTGCTGGGTTCAGCAGCTCAGGTCATGGTTCTATGGTCAGGGGATTGAGTCCCGTTTGGGGTTCTGTGCTGAGCATGGACCCTGCTTAAGCTTCTCTCTCTGTCTTACCCTCTGTCTCTTTCTCTCCGTGTCTCTGCTCATTCTCTCTTTCCAAAATACGAATTGAAAAATCAATAAATGAAAGAATCGAGGTACTTTTTATTTTTACTTTTTCCAATGCGAAGGCCTTTTCTATGCCTTTTTCTGTACATGGCACGCTTGTAATCAGGGGAGGTACTGGTGTTTATGTCGATTTGTACATAGGACTGGCTGATTCCCTGCTTTTATTGTCTCCTTCCTTGGATTTCTCCCAAACTTTCCCCAATCAAATTAGGATTCAGAGGGACCCTATTCTAGTTTCGGTTCAAGATGGCTGTGTAGGAAGTCCTTGAGCTCAACTCCTCCAAGGTGAAAGAAGGTTTCAACTACCTCCACATCGACCTTAAACTTTCTAATTGATTCACTTTTTCTTTCCAGCTTCTCTCTTTCTTTATGTTTATGTATTTTTGAGACAGAGGGAGACAGAGCGCAAGTGGGGGGCGGGCAGAGAGAGAGGGAGACATAGAATTGGAAACAGACTCCAGGCTCTGAGCTGTCAGCACAGAGCCCAATGTGGGGCACGAACCCAGGAGCCATGAGATCCTGACCTGAACTGAAGTCGGATGCTTAATCAGCTGAGCCACCCAGGCGTCCCCTCCCCACTCTCAGGTTATATCTTAATTCAGGATCCTGAAAGCAAAGTATCATCTCATGGGAACTGAAACTACCCATCTAGCAATAAGGACTCCCTGAGCCAATAAGACTCCACCCTCAAGCCCAAGACAATGACCAACCTGACCTTAGTGACCATCTGTGTGTACCTACCTCTTTTTGTCCCACATTTTCCTTACATAAGCCTGGAGATATTCGGAGCACTTTACAGAGAGTCTTTGATGGGAGTCTGCTGTATCTCTGGTGTCGGCCTCTGAATAAGTTCCCCATTTGTTTCACCTCCACTAGTTCCTTTGAACTGCGAGTTTGTCAGTAATGAGTAGCCAAACCTCACCTTTTTTGGGTCCCCTGGAGCGAGCTGCTCTTGTGCCTGAACTCCATGACTACATTTTCTGGTGAACCAGCCAGAAGGTGTACTTCCAATTGGTCCAGCTCCCTGGGGATTGCACCTATTGATATAACAATTCCTCCTGAAGAGCTGAGGACTGACTGCACAGAAGGTGCCTAACAAAACATAGAAAATCAAAAGACAACAGCAAGACAGTGAGACAGTAACAAAGGAAACACTCACCCCTAACCTTGCCAAGGGCAGTTGGGGAAGGACCAGAAACAGACTCCTCTGTCCTTGGGCAGAAAACAGAAAGAAAAAAAAAAAACAACACTGCAGTTTGAAAAGAACAACTGTCATATAAAAGAGAGCATTATAACTCTGTCAACGTCAGAGGAGGCACAGGAGTTCTCTCTGGGTCATAGAGAAGGGAGAGTGGCAGGGTTACATTTTACATCCACATTTTTACAAGTTTACTTATTTTTGAGAAGCAGAGAATACAAGCAGAGCAGGGGCAGAAAGAGGGGGACAGAAGATTCAGGGAAGGCTCTACACTGACAGCATCCAGCCCAATGTGGTTCTCAAATTCATGAACTGTGAAATTATGACCTGAGCTGATGTCAGATACTCGAACCACTGAGCCACCCAGCTGCCCCACATTCTCCATCCACCTTAAATGCATACACCAGAACAGGGTCCAGTTGCTGCAGCTGGCCTGGTGCCTCTCTAGGTTCCAGGCCCACAATACACACCAGCCCCATTTGCACTGGACACACACACACACACACACACACACACACACACACACACACACACACACGACATGCTTTTTTCCCCCCTTAATCAATGCAGTTGAAAGAGCAACTAGCATATAAAAAGAGCCATTCCTGGACTGTAACCCACCTCAGCTCCCACGGCCCCTTCAGGGCACCCATCCGTGGAAAGTCCTGGTACACCATAGTTTATATCCACTTCAGTTTCAACTATATTGGCAAGGTATCCTCTGCATGTACAGCCCCAGGTGCCTTCAGCTTGTACACACTTTAGCTTCAACTATCTTGCCCAGGAATCGTTTGCATAGAGACATCGAGGACATCCTGACCCCCAGACTGCTTATGTTCTAGCCACCCTGTACAGGGTACCTGTACACAGCACCCCAGCATGCCTCAACTTGCATTCAATTCAGTTTCAGCTGTCCTGCCATTGTACCCTCAACACACAGAATCCTGGGACACCCCAGTCTGCGTTCACTTCAGCGTTAACTATCCTGACAGGGCGCCTGCTATGTAGATAGCCCCAGGATTCCCGGTCCATGCAAGCCACGACTTCGGCCAGCCAGCAAATGTCACCAACTTGCACACAGTGTCTACCCAGGGGGACAATCATGTATAAGACAATTCCTTCAAGTGTAGGAGAAGTAGCTACTCTGCCAGTCTATAGAAACAAATGCAGAAAGAGAAGCAAAATGAAAAGACAGGGAAATATGCTCCAAAATAAAGAACAATAAAAAACCCAGAAAAGAGCTGAAACGGAGGTAAGCATTTTGCCTCAATTAAATAAAGAATATAAATTAATAATGGTCAAGATGCTCGCCGGGCTACAGAGAAAAGACAAGAACTAAGTGAGACCCTTAATTAAGAGATAGCAAACACACACAAAATCAGAGATCAAGAAGATAATAGCTGGAAAAAAAAACACTAGAGGGCATCAACATTAGAAGACGACATGAGGAAGGACATATTAGTGGATATGGAAGACAGATTAAGGGAAAGCACCCAAAACAAACAGCAGGAAGATTTCCTTTTTATAATGAGGATAAGTTAAGGGATACTTTGGAAATATCAAGTGAGCAAAAATCCAAATACTAGGGATTCCACAAGAAGGAAAAAGGGTACAAAAAGTATTTGAACAAAAGATAACTGAAGACTTTCCAAAACTAGGGAAGAAAACGGACATCTAGTACAAGAAGCACAGAGTTCCAAACATGATGAAACCAAGGAGCCCCACACTATGACACGTAATAATTAAAGTGTCAAAGTAAAAGATTAATAAAGAATTTCAAAAGTTTTAAGAGAGAAGCAAAAGTTACCTATGATTTGAAAAACAGATCTCAACAAACAAACACCTAAAGTTGTCAGCCGATTTTTCAGCAGAAAGTTGGCATGCTGGGAAAGAGTGACATGGTATCTTCAAAGGCCTGAAAAGATAATCCCACGACCAAGAAACTTTACCTGGAAAGATTATCATTAACATTTGAAAAAAAAGAGATAAATAGTTTCTCAAACAGAAGATAAGGAAGTTTATCACCACTAATCAGCAATGCAAGAAATGTTAAGCAGGGAAATTCATACTTAGATATTACAGAATTATGAATAAAATATGTAAAATATGACAACATACACATAAAATATGGAGGAGGACTTAAAAAAGTCAGTTTGTATTTTATTTTACTAAAAAATATATGTTTTATTTCATGTTGGAGAGAGAGATAGAGAGAGAGAGAGTGTTAACAGGGAGGGACAGAGAGTGGGGGAGGCAGAGAATCTGAAGCAGGCTCCAGACTCTGAGCTGTCAGCAGAGTCCAACATGCGGTTCAAACTCACGTATTGTGAGATCATGACCTGAGCTCGAAATCGCACACTTAACTGACTGAGCCACCCAGTTGCCCCAAAAGTTAGTCTTCTTAAATTTCTTGAATGTGTGTATATTTAAGTGACCACCAAATTAACATAAACTGCTGTTTCCTTGGGATGTTATATGTAAGCCTTGTGATAACAAACTCAAAACACAAAATACATGAAAAATAAGGAAAAAGAACGCCAAGTGAAGCACAACACAAATTCATCTATGAGAAAGAAAGATAGTACGGAAAAAAAGAAACAGAACTACAAAAGCAACCGGGAAACAAACAACAAAATTACAATTAGTACATAACGATCAACAATTACTTTAAATATAAATGCCTGAAGTGCTCCAGTCAAAGTACATAGGGTAACAGGATGGATAAAAAACAACACTCATCCATATGCTGCATAGCACAGACTCACTTCAACCTAGACACATACAGACTGAAAGTGAAGGGATGGAGATACATTTCCCACTCAAATGAAAGCAAACAACAACAAGGACAACAAAAATAACATGAAACTACAACAACAACTCAGAACCAGGTAGCAACACCTAAATCAAAACAAATAGACTTTAAAATCCTCAATAAAATATTATCAAACTCCACTCAACAACACGCTAAAATGATTACGTGGCTTTTATTCCAGGGAAACAAAGATGGCTCATCAAATCAATCAACATAATATCCCACCTCAACAAAACGGAGGGTAAACATCATATGATTATACCAATAAATGCAGAAAAAGCATATGACAAAACTTAACATGTATCATGGTAAAAGTTCTCAACAAAGTCGGGAGGGCGGACATGCCTCAACACATGAAAATATTATTTTATATATTGTTTATATTAGAAAGTTCACACCTAACATCTCAATGGTGAAAAACTGAGAGATTTCCCTCTAAGATCAAGAACAAGATAAATATGACTACTTTTGCCACTCTTGTTTCATATAACACTAGAAGTCCTAGCCACAGGAATCAGATAAGAAAAAAGAAATTAAATTCATCTACGTTTGTAAAAAGGCTAAACTGTCACTATCCGCAGATGACGTAAGAATATGCATAGAAAACCCTAAAACTTTTCCCCCAAACTACTAGAAGTAATAAACGAATTCAGGAAAGTTGCAGATACGGAACTGATACACAGCAATTGGTAGGGTTTCTATATAATAATAATGAAGTCACAGAAAGAGAAATTAAGAAAACAGCACAAGTTCATAATTGCACCAAAACAAGAGAGAGAGTAAAATAGCCACGTCTCAACTTATCCAAAAAGTGAAAGACCTGTAGTGTGAAAACCATAAGTCAGTGATGAAATTGAAGATGACACAAACAAATGGAAAGATATCCCATGATCATGGATTGGAAGAATTAATATCATTACAATGTCCATATTACTCATAACTCTCTACAGTTTCAATGCAATCCCTATCAAGATACCAAAGGCACTTTTCACAGAACTGAAACAACTAATACTAAAATCTCTATGTGACCGCAAAAGACCCTGAATCGTGAAAATAATCTTGAAAGACAAAAACATAGCTGGAGGTATCAAAATCCCAGATTTCAAGATGTACTACAAAGCTTCAAGTAAACCAATTAGTATGGATAGTGACATAAAAACAGACACATAGGTCGATGGGCAGAATAGAAAGCCAAGAAATAAACCCATGCTTATGTGGTAAACTAACCTATAACAAAGAGGCAAGAATAAACAATGAGGGAAAGACAGTCTCTTCAACAAAAGGTATTGGGAAACCAGGAAATCTACATCCAGGTAGCTGGGACCTACCCTAACGCAGGCCTGGGCTCTGGCCCTAAAGGCACCTAGCATGGACGTCTAAAAGAAATAACGGATTGGGGCCAATTACCATTGGGGAAAATCCTGAGTGGAAGTCACACTCTCTCCATGACATTTCCACGGCCTTGTTGGAGTTGGAGGAGGAGATCCTGA
Source organism: Puma concolor (assembly GCF_028749965.1). Taxonomy (NCBI): domain Eukaryota; kingdom Metazoa; phylum Chordata; class Mammalia; order Carnivora; family Felidae; genus Puma; species Puma concolor. The sequence continues at coordinate 205,428 of NW_028240124.1, read as the reverse complement.
GACACTTTCAGTCTGTCCCAAGCATACGTTTGCCTCCGCCCTTCCAACGGTAGCCCTGAACCATAAGGCACATGGGCCCTCATTTCAGTCCTGCAGGGAAATCACATCACTGTGGGTGGTTGGACCAAAGGCACTTCCGGGGAACCAACCCTATCCCTACCCACTGCTCTGACTCTAAGCAGGATCACCTTCTAAGGCTGAGAAAAGAAGCGGTGGGACATGGATTCCTCCTTTTTCTACCCTGTGTTCTCTTCGGGACCTCAGGAGATTGAATGCTGCCCACACTCACTGGCGACGACAGTGCTTTACTGAGTCCACATATCAAACGCTAATATCACCCAGAAACACTCTACAAATATCACGAGAAAAAATGTTTAACCTTGGGCAACCCACGGCCAACTCAAGTAGACACGTAATAATAACCATCACAGGGTCATTCTTGTTTTGCTTCCCTTCACCTCCTCATTCTAACTCATTAACCTCCTATTGCTAACTTTCAAGTTCTGAAGTCGTTGCTTTTTATATTCTGACCAGTGTATAGCGTTAAGATAAATTCGAGGAAAGTTGTCTTGCGCAGGGACTAGTGTTTCAGTTGATATGAAAATGTTTTCGGTAAGGTAAGGGAAAAAGATCTTAGCAAGGGCACCAACAATCTCCATGTTACTTTATCAGGGGTGGCTTTCCAAACCCTTAACACGCTCATGGGAAGGCAGTGTAACATTGGTGAGAGCATGCATGTTGGCATAGGAGCAGAGTTGGTGCCCATCCCAGCCACCCCACTCGTGTTTGTGTTATCTTGGACCAATTACTTAACATATCTGAAATCTGTTGCCTAATTTATAAAATGGAAATAATAACAAAGGGTCAAAAAGATTAAATGACACTATTGGCAAGGTGCTTAATCCAACACCTGACAACACGGAACAAGTGCTCCACAGATGATAGCCATCATTATCCTCATTTGAACAGCTAAGACAGGCTAATATTCTGTCTGGGGTCAGATACCTACGGAGGAATCTCAGGTCTTCTGACACTGATTCTTCAATTTGGAGGCAGCCCAGGGCCAGGATGGCTGAAAGAGTACAAGGAGATAGACCAGTAAGCCAGTCCTCTATCCACCTCAAATTTGATAGTCCAGTTGTATATTCATCTCTTTCCTTCCACTGAAAAAAAAATGCAAATCCCTCCCTCTAGAAGAAATAATACACAGACGCTTGCATGTAATATTAAGTGTTAGGCTCTGTAAAAATGGCACATGCATCAACTCATTTAATCTCACAATGGCCCTTCATATGGAGTCATTATTCCAATTTCCAGGTGAGGAAATTGAGACCTAGGAAAGTCAAGTGCCTCCCCCATAACTTGTTTATAACCGTGTTAGACAACAACCCTAGACTCCTCCTCCATGTCCAGTGTGTTTTCTTCTGTGCCACAGTTTGTTCTATTCCCAGGCGAACACTGCTAAAGAATCATGTGAACAAAGCAGTAAAAAAAAAATCATTTAAAACGTCTAGTTTTCACCCAAGCACTGCTTTCTGGGTGAGATTGGTGTGTTTCCTCTCTGAGAAACAAAGGTGAGAAATTCCAAACCTCGGCCTTTGTTACGGAATTATGAAGACCAGTAAAAATTAGTAAAGCTCACTGGAAGATTAAGCATTCCAAGTTGAAGACACTAGTTTCAATTCTCATATTATGTGTGTTAAAGTGGGAGCTGGGATTTCACATGGCTTTGACAATCGCCATCAATTCCTTTCTTCAAGATTTGACTGCATATTCTCATTCTTTCCCTTTTTTCTCTTTTCTAACTATACTTCCAATCTGCCAGCTCAATGCTAGTTTCTCCCTATGTCTAGCAATGGCCATTCTCCATATGTCCCCATTAAATCTATCCTCAAAGGAGAATAAAAAGATGAAAGAACAAAGCCAGAGAAGTAAGACTCAATACTAAGTTGTAAACTGGTGTTAACACGTCTACTTCCAGACAAATGTAATAACAAAAACCAGATTTATACTCCTTATGGAAGCAGCTAAAAGCGTAGACAAAATATATAAGAAGCTGTTCTCAAAACATCAGACATGAGGCAGTGAAGGGCAGTGATCCTTGATATTCGGAAATAAGTGACATGGTTCCTATAGTGCCCTAGCTTATTGACTAGGCTGGGTTTTGAGTCTGTGGTATAGAGAGGAGGAAGCTGGCATAGCCCAATATTTTCCCTGAATTGTGGAGGGGGTAGTCACTGATTCAGGAAGACTGCTATATTTCACAGAGCAGAGTACCAAAGAAGAGAAAGTTGTTCACAGAGAGAACTCCAGAGATCAACAGATGGTCTGCCTTGAGTATTCAATGGAATATTGATAAACTCTTGTGTATGAGGACACTGAGACCAGGGGAAGGAACAATAACCACTGCCATACAGGGTCAGGAATAATGCCTGACAGCCAGTGTGGAAGACCTCACAATGTACCTGCCATTTGGAAAATACTTGATTTTTGTGTCAGTGCTGGACAAAAATTATCCGTAAACTAAGTGCTGCCTGTGCCTTGCCCAAAATATCTTTAAAGAAAGACCTGAAAGGATCAAGCTATTTGTAAGTAACTAAACCCTGTCCCAAATCAGAGGCAAGGATATTTTTAGGAATCTAAAAGTATCCAGCATCTAACAGGCTAAAACTGACCATGTTTCGCAACCCATAAAAAATTATCGGGCATACAAAGAAGCAGGAAAATAAGACACGTAAGGAAGGGGAACTCAACTGACACTGACCCAGAAATTACACAAATGATATAATTTATACCTCCGAAAATTCAAATAGTTGTTATAACTATTACCAGTATATGCAAGAAATTATAGGGCAGAATGAGCATGTTAAATAGAGACATGCAAGTGGTATGTAAGACCTAAACCAAACTTCGCATGACAAAAGCAATGACTAAAATAAAAAATCTGGTCTATGTTTACTGAATGGAATTAAAGGCATATAGACAGTGCAGAAAAAAAGGTTGATGAACCTAAAGACATAGCAATGGAAATCGTCTGAAATGAAACACACAGACAAAATATGCCTGCAAACCATCCAACATACATGTTATTGTATCTCCAAGGAACACAGACAAGAAAACTAATTTGAGTAAATAATGAAACTAATTTGAATTTATAGTTGTTAAGGTTGATGCAAACTAAAAATATATAGTTCCAATAAGGTCAATGAACCTCAAGGACAGGAAATATGAGGAAAACTACACCAAGGCACCCCACAATCAAATTGCTTTCATCCAGGGAAAGGGAGGGAAAAGATTTCTCATCAGAACACATGCAATCTAGAATACAGTATGATAACATTTTTAAAGTACCTAAAGAAGAAACCATTATGATCTGGGCTTAGGCAAACATTTGTTAGCTACACCACGAACAATATGATTCATTACAGAAAAAAATATGATTGGAATTTATCACACTAAAACTTTTGCTTTTCAAAGAACAAAGACTTTGAAATCACAAGACTGAGACTGGGAGAATATATATACCAGTCATCTATGTGAAATGGGACTTATATCTAGAACGTATGGGCAATCTGCAAGATTCAATATTCTGAAGCTAAATAATCCCAAAAAAAGGCAAAAGATTTGAGAAGACACATTACCAAAAAAGATATATGTACAGCAGATACACACATGAAAATGTGTTCAGCATCATGAGGGGAAATGCAAATATAAACTACAATGAGATAAATGAGATACAATGAGATCAACTACTACTTCATGCCTACAAGGTGTCTAAAATCAAAAGACAGGGCTCCGAAGTGTTAGCTAGGATATGAAAGAACTGGAATTCTCACACACTGCTGATGATAATGTAAAAGTGATAAAACTACTTGGGCAAACAGTTTGACAGTATCCTAAAAAGCTGAATATGCAATCTATTCTATGACTCAGCCAAATCTACTCTCAAGTATTTTCCCTAGAGGGATCAAAGTATACGATCATACAAATAAAAAAAAAAGACAGAAAGAAAGAAAAGAGAAGAAAAGAAATGAAAAGAAAAGAAACGAAAAGAGAAGAAAAAAATGAATGTTTATAGAAGCTTTGTTTTCAATAGGCTAAGGAGCACCTGGTGCCTCAGTTGGTAGATTTCTTGATTTCGGCTGGGGTCATTATCCTAGGGTCGTGATATTGAGACTCACATTGAGGTCCACACTAAGCATGAAGTCTGCTTAAGATTCTGTTTCTCTTTCCCTCTGCTCTTTCTCTTTCTCTCTCCCTCCCCCTCTCCCTCTCCCTCTCTATCTCCCTCTCCCTCTCTATATCCCTTTCCCTCTCCATCTCCCTTTCCCTATCTCTCCCCCACCTCTACTTCCACCCTCCCCTCTCCTTCTCACTTCCCCTCTCACTCTCTCTCTCTCATAAAAAGAAATAAATACGCCAAATGTGCAAATAATACAAATGTCCACTGACATGTGAACGGATAAACAAAGTAGTAACAGACTATTGATACACACAACACTATGGATGATCTTCAAAATACTAAGTGAAAGAAGTCTACTCCCCACTCCTAAATAATAAGGAGTATGTCTTATATAATTTTATTTGTATAGTATTCTAGAAAACGCAAGATAATATGTAGGGATAGAAAACAGACCAGAGATTGCTTAGGAATGGGAATCCGGAAGACGTGGGGGATGGAGGGATATCTAAAGGATACAAGGACATTTTTAGTGATGACAGACATATTCTTTTCCTTGTTATGTATACATTGGTGGATATGTGACCAAAATTTACCAAATTATGTTATTGTACTTATTAGTATTAGTATTAATTATTAATTATTAATTAAGTAATTTATTTAATAGGGCTTTTTTTTTTTTTTCAGAGAGAGAGATGAAGCGTTCATAAGTGGGGGAGAGAGGCAAGGGAGAAAGAGAGAATCTTAAGCAGACTCCATGCTTAGCACGGAGACCAATAAAGGACTTAATCGAACCTGGGATCATGACCTGAGCCAAAATCAAGAGTCTGATGCTCAAGTGTCAGCCATCCAGGTGCTCCCCTAGTTACGTACTTTAAATATGTAAAGTTTGTGTATATCAGTTAAACATTAATGAAGTTCTTAAAAACAAACAAACAAACACCCAAAACATGATTGGATATTGTGTCTTTTGACCTCTGGGGCTGCTATTTCAAACCTGGTCCACCAGCATCTACTGATTCTCGGAATCCCCAATATCTTTCATACACTCACATAAGTTCTTCAAAATAAATGTAACTTGGGAAAAGGGTAAATCCCCTGGCAGTTATCACGTGTATCAATTATAAATGTCACATCACTTAGAACTATGATCCATACATGAGATGGGTGATATAGCATATGTTTGCTTTCGACACTTGGAGCTGGTTGAGTCCCAGCACCCCATTACTCTTGTACACTTGTTAATTACTTGTTTACCAGTTAATGGTGCTCTGCCTCCTTATACTGTATAAGAAGGGACTTGGTCTGTCTTGCTCACTTCTGTGTTTCAAATGGTACAGAACCAGGCTGGAACGCTGGCGGAAAAACCAAGTGGCGCTCGGAGATCTTCTTTGGATTGCAGATCTTAGTGGAACGGCGGGCTCAGAGGACCCTGTTTCTCCAAACATCTGAGCACTGAATGCAAGTGGGGCAGGAAATTTACAGTCATCAGCTGCCATATCTGTGGGGGTTTTCTTGCACACAGGAAACAAAGGAAGAAGAACCAGGAGGAGGGGTCTCTAAGATAGAGACCAGAGTTCATTTTAGTCCCACCGGCCATCTTTGGTGCAGTATTTTATTCACTTCTCCAACATTATCCCATTTTATGACTTTTAAGAAACCTTTTCAGTAGGTATCACCTTTCAGTTTTTTAGGTTGGTACCCTCAGAAGGCTAAGATGCCTGCAGTAGTTTGGCGAGCAACAGTGTTTTCAATAAAATTATTATGGTATTCAATGTACAGAGGCCAATGTGTACAAGTAAAATTATGAAGAAGAGGGGCCCTGTCACGGCAGGAAGCCAGGATCCCAATCCGTGAGATCTCATTTGTTCCATTGATTGTTACTTTCCCCTTGTCTAAGGTGAATTATTATTATTATTATTATTATTATTATTATTATTATTATTATTATTATTATTATTATTATTTATTATTATTATTTTACTTTTTTAGATCCTTAACCTTAGTTGTAAGTATTTCTGACTGGTTTAAAAAATAGCAACATTCAGCCTCTGAAAAGATGCAAGTCCCTCCATTTTCTGAAGAGAGGAGGTCGGGGGCCTGTCTATTTTGGGGGGTTACTGCCACCAGAGAGTTTATTTGGTTCTCTAAAGTTACCAGAGACTCAGCCACCCATTCCATGTCTTCATTTAGCTCTTGAGATAGTCTATGGTACAGTCCTATGCATAAACCTATGCCCCCTTATCCAGTTCCCTTTGCTGTCACAATTTTTGAGCCTATCAGAATGGGTAGCAGGACTGCCCGTTTAGCCTGAGACTTGGGGCTAAAGGTTGTTAGGAACTGATCTTCAGTGTATACAAATATCTCTGGGGTCCGGAGGATGGAATAACATTTCGGGGTCCAGTTGGCCTCTAAGCATCGATAGGCCAAATTAGAACACAGATAGAACACCCCAAGGGTTCAACATAGGGTGTAGTCCTCATTAAGGTTCTATCTCTTCCTCCTAGAGAGGGAATTCAGGGACTGTACGGATTAGATTGTCGGCATTGGGAGATGGACCCTAGTGGCCAGGGGTCCAATTAAGACAGAGGTGTTGGTTTTGAGGTTTTCAGGAGCTTCCTAGGTCAAACGGATCGGAGTAGCTAAGTAAGTCCTCTGGCTGAGGGGCAAGCACATCCAGCAGGTTTGCATGTGATTATCTATCTTATGGAGGACTAGTAGAGCAGTGTCGGCCCAATGCTGGAGTGGGGAATTGGTAGGCATCTGATTGACGGCTGAAGTTTCAAACATTGGTATGCCGCTGGCAGAGTGGTCGCCTTTATGGCTTGTATTACCCTATCCTGGGTATGCTTTATAAATTTTTGAAGGGCCCTGTAGTGCAGCCCTCCCCTGTTTCAGATTCCCCATTGAAGAAGGTAAGTGTAGCAAGCTCGCTTCCCTCTCTGGATGCCCTTGTTGTGACTTGGGTTACTGATAGTTTTGGTTATATCCTCGGTCCAATACTTAGCACTTGGGGCACCAGGTGACTGACAGAGAGTGGGTGTTTTTCCCATGTAGCAATCTTTGTGGAAGGAGGGAAAGGTGCTGAACCCCCTGGACCCCCTTATTGTCCTATGACAATTGTGTGGGAAAAGTCGATAAGCTGCAGTTGTGAGGGTGAGAGTGGTTATCATAATATACAGGCAATACTTGGTAACCCTCCCATCCAGAGGAGGTATGTGAGGCCCAGGATGCATCTTTTGCACCATATCCAGATTGTTGGCGCAGTCTCTATCAGCCCAACAGTAAGAAGTAAGACCGGGCTTATGACACCAGTAAGGGGCAAGGGTTGGCAGAGTTGCATTCAAACCCCTGGGCTTGGTTCACGCATTGATTCCTCAAGCTCCTGCTGTGTGCAGGCCAGCCATCTCCCATGCTGTGGCTGGAGCAGGGCTGGACACCTCAGGGGTCAGTTCCCTTTTGAGGGTCAGTTTAAGCGGGATGACTGGATCTGGATCACTTCGCCAGGTTGTGGGTACTTCTGAGTTGGACTTGTTAACTGTGGAGTGATGGACCCATGGGGTGATACCTGAAGTTTTGGGGGCTGTAGGAGTTGTTAGAATAACAGTGTGAGGCCCATTCCAGTATGGTGTAAGAGGTTCCTTCTTCCAATCTTTGACCCACACAGAGTCCTCTGGCTGAAAGAAGTGAACGGGGTCCCTAAGGAAATTGTGACCCTCTCTATGGTGTATCTCTAACTTGTTTAGGACTGCCCCCAATTTCTGGAGGTGTTATCTTATTTCTTTGTCTGCAATCTGGTGTAGGTCTCCTGGGAGCTTTCCTAAATATGTGTGTGTGTGCGTGGGGGTCGGGGGGAGGATCGCCCATATAATAACTCAAAAGGGGAGAATCCCAGTGCCCCAGGCGGGCATTGGGCACACAGGAGGACCAGCGGAAGCAAATCCGGCCATAGGGGGTTAGTCTCTTGGTGGAACTTGGCCAGGGTTTCCTTGAGGGTGCAGTTCATCTTCTCTACCTTTCCCTGAGCCCTGGGGGCGTTAAGCAGTGTGCAGTTTCCAGGCAATGTTAATGGACTTTTTAGGGTTCGTATAATGTCCGCTCCAAACGCAGGTCCATTATTACTGTGTGTGGTTAAGCCCAAACTCCCATAGAAGAGCTTTGGCCACTTCGTGAATTCATTCCATTCTGGTCGGGAAAGCTTGGACTCATCCCAAGTTGGTGCAGATTATTACAACGAGGTACCTCAACTCTTTTTGGTTTTATGTTGGTAAAGTCCACCCCTAAGTCCATCCTTTGTGAGCCAGGCAAGGGCCGTGGGGCAGAGCAAGCATTTTTTTTGGCACACGTTACACATTATTCACTGACAGCCTGGCATAATGCCAGCAGCTGGCTGATATCGTAGTTCTTTCTGAGGAGGAACTCGAGAGCAGTTTTCCCTAAGAGGGTGAGTTAGTTATCTTCCTTCACTAGGTGCTTTCACATAGATGACGGGACAAGACTCACCATCCGTCTTTGCTTAGTGTGTCCACTTCTGTCAAGGCCCAACTTCTTTCTTCACTTGTGTACATGGGTGGGGAGGCTTCCTTCTGGGGCGCAAGAGTCAGAGTGTAGGGAGGAGCGTCACCTAGGTCACCTCAGGCAGCCACTCTGGCTGTTTTGTCGGCCAGGTGATTTCCTTGATTTATGGGGTCATCTCATTTCTGAGGTCCCTCACAGTGTAGGATAGCTACTTTGTCTGGTAGCCATATGGTCTCAAGAAGCTTTAGTATTTCTTCCTCGTTTTTGATAGTTTTCTCTGAAGCGGTAAGGAGGCCTTTTTCTTTATAGATGGCCCCATGTACATGCACAGTAGCGAAGCCATACGGGGAATCGATGTAGATATTAACTCATTTCCCTTTGCGAAGGATGATGGCTGAGATTAAGGCGTACTGAGTCCAGCCCATTGTGCCGACCATCCTTCTGACAAGGCCTTGGCTTCCCGACTTCCGTGGTTGTGAATACGGCATACCCTGCTCTTTGGCTGCACTCCTCAAAATAGTTGCGCCCAGCGCTGAACAGGGTGACCCCTGGGCTTGTTATATCCTGGTCTTGGAGGTCTGGGAAGCTGGCGTAGACTTCATCTACTACTCCAGAACAGTCATGGTCAGGTTCTCCCTCCTCTGTGGGAAGGAAGTTGGCCAGGATTACTGTTCTTACACTGTTTCAAGAGTGAGGCTTGGGTTCTCATAGAGAAGGCCTTGGAATGTGTCAGCTGAGAAATGGAGAGGAAATGATATCCTTGGGTGCTTGTGAGCCACATGACCGTGTGTGGGACCTTAACATTAAATGTTTGGCCCAGTGTGAGCTTGTCTGCAACCTTGATGAGCAGGACTGTGGCTCTGAGCTCTGAGGCCCAGGGGCCATCCTGCAGCCACAGGATCAAGTTTGTTTGTTTGTTTGTTTTTGACAGTTAGAACACTGGCCATTGCCGAGGCACCATGCTCTGAGTGAGCACTCCTTTTCATGTGTGAGGAAGTTAAAGCGTCTGTCTATGTCAGGCAAACCAAGGCTGGGGCTTTTCCCAGAGCCAACTTTATTTCTGTGAAAGCGGCCCTCACCTCCTCAGTCCATGTGATGAGCTCCCAGTTTGGTCCTCCCAACAGGTCATAGAGGGACATCATTATGGCTGAGCATCTGAGGATTCCCAATGCGACAGAAACCTCTGGCCCCTAAACATTCACACAAGCCTCGTTTTGTTTGGGGTTGTGGCAGTGTGGTGCCACACTTTCTTCCCTCCCGGTCCTCGTTCACTTTTTCCTTTTGTGAGGAGGGAGCCTAAGTATTGGCCCTGCTGCTGACGAATCTGTGCCTTTTTCCAAGAAGCCTGGAACCCCAAGTAGGATGAGAACTGTAAGAGGGCCTGATTACCTTTCATACAGTCTTCCTGGGTGTCGCTGGAAAGGAAGTCTTCTACATATTGGAGAAGGACATACCCTGCGGTGTCCTTCCGAAGTCAGCGAGATCTGAACCTAGGGCTTCCCACAGAAGAATGGGCGAGTTGTTGAAACCTTGGGAAAGTAGTGTCCAGGTCAGCTACCTCTGGCGCTCTGTAATGGGCTCAGTCCATTCAAAGGCAAATCATGGTTGCCTTTGCAGAGCCTGGCAGAGGCAGAAGAAAGCATCCTTTAAGTCGAAGCACGCAACCCTTCTGGCTGACCACGGAATTTGGCTGAGGAGAGTATTCTGAGGGTTCGGAATGACTGGGTGTAAGGCAAGAGTCACTTTGCTAATGGCCCTCAAATCCTGTACTGGTTGGTGTCCTCCTCCTGGCTTCTTGCCTGGCAAGAGTGAGGTATTCCAAACTGATTGGCACTCAGTTAGAATACCTCTTTCTCTGAGCGTGGTCAGGTGCTCTTGTAGGCAATTCTAGCCTCTAGTGGAAGGGGGTACTGCCTTGGTGTCTGAGGTTGAGCTGCAGGGATCAGGTCGACAATGATTGCGACCCGATTCCAAGGTATTTCAGGCGGGTTATCATCAGCCCATAGGGAGGGGAACATAAGCCTGAATTCTTAGGGGTGACAAGTTAAGGCCTGGGCACAGAACAGTCTCCATTCTTTATCCCTTGGTAGGGGTATAGCCACGACCAACATTTCCTTCTGCCTTGGGTTTAATTGGAGGCTAGTGTGTCCAGAGGTTCAAAAGGTATTGGGCACCAAGTTTGGAGAGTAGATTGTGGCCCAGGAGAGGAATCGGGCAGTCAAGTAAGTAGAGGAACTCATGCCGGACCTTGTGACCCCCAAGTGCACCTTGTTGAGCTTGACAGAAGGGCTGTTGCATTGCCTGTGTCCCAGTAGCCCCAAGTATGGTTGCTGTCTTTTGGCCTATGGGCGCTACCAGGGAAGTAACCAAGGAGTATTCAGCCCCAGTTGAAAAGTATTTCAACCATGAAATTTATTGTTCAGCCCTCCACCTCATTTCAGCCGTGGGTTCATGGGGGCCAAGAAAGAAAGAGTCCGGTCCCCCTCAGTCCAATTCTACTCCGGCCAGATCAAGAAGGTTCTCACCTCGAGGTTTCTCCAGATATTGGCTGGGTTTTGAGGTCCCCATCCAATTCGGACATTCTTACAGTTTCCCTTGCCTTTGCAGTATGCACACTGGTCTCTAGCTAAGGGGGCTATGGTCTTCCCCCCTTTTTGTGGTTGGGATTTTTCGATGCTGCTAAAAAACAGTAGCATCTGTTCTTTAGTTCTGCTGTGAGAAAGGTAGCCTTCTTTTTTAGTCTTCACTTCTCTTTCAGCTGCAAATTTCTGTTGGTGAAAACTGTATTGACGACCTCTAACAGCTGAGTGATATTCATATGGGAAAGCCCTCCAACTTCTGGAGTTTTCGTCGGATATCTGGGGCAGCCTGTGCCACAAAAGAGGTATTTACCATCTGTTGACTTTCTGGTACCACGGGGTCAAATGGGACGTATACACGGTACGCTTCACAGAATCTTTCATAGTAGTCTCCCGGAGACTCCCCGCGTGCTGTGTGACTGATGATATTTTAGTCATGTTCATGGGATTGTTGACTCCAGCTCAGACTCCCTGAAGGAGGGCTTCCTGGTATCCTCAGACGTGGCCCTGTCCTCCTTCTGTGGTGAAATCCCATGTTTGGTGTTCTTCAGGCATGCAGCTTGAGCCCAGACAGTAGGGTCATTGATTCCTGGAGATGTGTGATCTTCTAGGTACTGTCATGTTTCTGTCATCCTTATTTTTAATTCAACAAAGTATGGAGTAACTGTTGACAATCTTCCCAAGTCTGTCAGTAGGTCTGGAAGAGGGACTCCATCTAGTCGACCATTGCTTGTGGCTTTTCGGAGTATGGTGGAGTGTTGTGTTTCCAATTGAGGAGGTCGGTTGTAGAGAAAGGTAGATAACACATCATGGAATGGCTGCTATGGACTAGTCCATCTTCATTCTGTCTTTCAGGCTCTCTCGTCTGCGTTACATACTCGGAGAGTTTAAGGTCTGGGTCTGTGGCGCAGTCTGGCTGCTGGCCCATGTTGGGGTGGGTTATCTGGGTCTGAGAGCGGCGGGGAGATGGGCGGCACTGACTGCAGTGGCAACTGCACTCACTCTGGCTGTGGCTGGAGAGACAGATGCAGGAGGCGTTTCAAGCTCCGGGGGACGGGGGATGGAGCTTGAAGAGTCATGAGGAGGTGGAAAGACAATATCTTCCTCCATATCTCCTTCAAATATTAGAGAAGCAGTGGGTCGCTTCTTTGGCTCCCTGGGTGAGCCTCCACATAAAGTGGGTAAAACCTTTGCCTGGCTCTGTTTGCTAATGATGAATCACCTTCAAGGCAGTAGATTTGGGGCAATTTCAAGCCAGGAGTCGATGTGCGGAAATGGATCAGGGTGGCCTGGTTTCCCAGTGACTATTAGCCAAACCTGCTGCACTATTTGAGCATCTAACGTCCCTTCTGGAGGCCATCCTACATTGAATGTGGGCCATTCTAGTTCACAAAATTTCCTTAACTTCTTGGGTGTCGTTGTCACCCCATGGTAACCTGAAAACCCCTTTTAACATTTTTTGATCACGACCTCTAAAATCGTAGGCTTACCCTGTTTTCATCCAATTATTATTTTTCTCATATTTGGTGACACAAAGACGGACAAACTTAGGTATACCGCCAGATGGGAGGGTATTCAGATATTCCTCTGGTCGCATTCCTGAGGGAAAGTTTAGGTGAGGTTTGGCTATAGTGGACTCGGCTTTGTGACTTGTGATGGGATCTGATCCGATATCGCCCTAGACTTTATACTCTCACAATGACACAGGGGAGCCCATTCAGACTCCATAGACTTTTGGGGACCTTAAGGGCGCCCGTCCATAAGGCCACAAACTCTAACTCGACAGGCAACCCTTGCTTAGCTGTACATCCTCTCTCTCTGTCTCTCTCTCTCTCTGTCTCTTTCTCTCTCTCTCTCTCTCTCCCTCTCACAGACACCCACGCACGCGCGCATACACACCAGAGTCTGTTACATTTCCCTCCACAAAATTTTCTACCTGGGACACCTATTAAGTCCTCTGGGGATTGATCATGTCCCCCTTCTGCTCTGTTGGGTATACTTGGCTTCTTCGGGGCCCCGGCCTTACCAGTTCCATGGAGCAGGACATGCCCAAGACAACGGAGAAGTAGGCTGCTGAAATTCAGGCAGAGCATGCACTTTCTCCCTTGTGAGCCTTTGCTTTGCCATCATCTCGCTGTTTTCCCAAACAGGTGGCAACAATGGACCAGTGCGGTTGGGTTTCCTGGTCAGCAATCTAGAATGTTTTCGAACCAGGCTGGAACACTGGAGGAAAAACCAAGTGGCACTCAGAGAGTTTGGTCAGGGAATGTGGCTCACCAAAAGTCTGAGCATGAAGTCAAGTGGGGAGGGTAATGTATAGTCGTCAGCTTCCATATCTGTGGGGGTTTTCGCACATGCACCAAACAAAGGAAGAAGAACCCAGAAGCGAGGTCTCTAAGCTAAAGACCAGAGTCTGTTTGAGCCCCGTTGATCACCCCGTACTCCAATAAAGTTGTAGTACTTTATTCACTTCCTCAACAAGAGTAGAGCTCTAAATACCACATAGTATATGCTCATTAAATCTATATTAAGTGAATGAGTTCTATTGCTTCTGTATCAGACATATAACAAGATTTTTGACAGTCTATATGGTAAGAGTCCCCAGACCATCACATTATAGGGATTTCAAGGTTGTCTAGTCTCCACACAATATTAAGGTTTGGTTACAACCACCATAAGCTTACCCTACAACCTCACATCCTGGATCATATAATGTCCCTGTCTCCTCCTCATTCACAATCTTTTGCAACTGAGTGCAGACCATTCCATCATGTGGTCTTGGTTCAGAAAGCCAAATTCCTCCATTTCTCTTAGTCAGACAGAATGAAATCTGACTGTGAACGTCTGCCAGTAATGTTTCAATAGAGATGAAGAATATCAATTCAAGTGGACTCCCTGAGCTGATCCCTAGAATCTCTTTAGGGCATGAGTACAGTTAAATAGAAATGCTGCACTCAGAAATATGTCTGCTCCTTATCCAAGGAACAAAAAGCAATCATTTAAAAAAGTAAGGGGCGCCTGGGTGGCGCAGTCGGTTAAGCGTCCGACTTCAGCCAGGTCACGATCTCGCGGTCCCTGAGTTCGAGCCCCGCGTCAGGCTCTGGGCTGATGGCTCAGAGCCTGGAGCCTGTTTCCGATTCTGTGTCTTCCTCTCTCTCTGCCCCTCCCCCGTTCATGCTCTGTCTCTCTCTGTCCCAAAAATAAATAAACGTTGAAAAAAAAATAAAAAATAAAAAAGTAAGCCGTTTCCTTGCAGAACAGCTTAATCAGGGAGAGTGAGTGGTGCAAAGTGGGTGAATTCTTCTCTAGGGCCTTACCTATTGCAGAGACACAGTTCAACCTATGAGGGCGTTTAACAGAAACATGAAACCTGAGAGCTGCCATTGTTGGGTAACAATGTTCTCTAACTGTGCCTTATGCATTGACATGATAACCAAAGGGAGACAAGCACTAATTATCAGTGGCATAGAAGTGGACAGTTTCTACATGCTTCAACACGTCTTTGTAATAATTAGTCCTGTCTGCTCTTTGCACGTGAACATTCCGTTGTTGGTCATTTTCCCCAAGAAAGAAATGGTCCCCTGTGTTTCAGTGGGCTTGTAAACATAGCCTTCCTGAATAGGGTTGGAGACATCCAAAGTACATCTCTTGGTACCTGTTGTTTCATTTTGTTCGAAAGTTATGGATCTACCCCGATAAGTGGATTCGGAATTTTCTTAGTATGTCTTAAGACTGAATTGGAAGCCCATTTTCTGTATTCAATTCAACTTAACAAAGAGAGTATTGCATGTCAGACATTGTGAAACATATAACTGAAGGAATATTACTTCCCAAAGATTGACCCTGAAAGTCAGTACACCTTAGTAATTATGCCTTGTTTTTTGGAAGGTCATGAAGCTGTGGATCAAGGGAAGAATGGATTAAAATTAAATAGAACCAA
The DNA here is from genome assembly GCF_028749965.1 of Puma concolor. Classification (NCBI taxonomy): domain Eukaryota; kingdom Metazoa; phylum Chordata; class Mammalia; order Carnivora; family Felidae; genus Puma; species Puma concolor. The sequence continues at coordinate 190,211 of NW_028240124.1, read as the reverse complement.
TAAGAAAAGATAAAAGTACATTTACCCTTAGTACGGATAACCAATAATTCATGAAATGGTGTTTATTTCATTTATTTATATGTTGTGTATGTGTATGCTTATACTGGGCTGTGGCGAAATATGTGTTCCTTACAGTAGATTGGGCATAAAATATTTGAAAGACGCTGTGCTAATGCACCTTATCAAGCTGCCTGGTGCCTCTGTAGCTTGGGTTCTTGATAGGGCTTAGGTGCATCCGCTTCATGTGCTTGCATGAAATTTGGAAAATATGTTGGCTAATTTTATGTGTCAACTTTACTGGGCCACAGAGGTCCAGATGCTTGGTGAAACGTTTTTCTGGTGTTTTGTGATGGGAAATACTTGAGTCTGGACAGTGAGTAAAACAGATTATTTTCCTAATGTAAGTGGGCCTTATGTAATCAGTGAGAAGGCCTGAATAGAATAAGGATGATTCTCCCAGGGATACTAGGGAATTACTCTTGCCTGCCTGAATGCCTTTAAACTGGGACATTGGCCTCTTCCCCAGATTCAGAGTGAAAGAGCAGATCTACCTGATATTCAAGCCTCCCAGCCATTGGACAAGAACTATGCCATCAGATCTCGTGGGTTTCCATCGAGCCAACACATCCTGAAGATCTTGGGGCTTGTCAGCGTCCACCTTTATGGGAGCCAATTTCTTATAAGAAATAAATAAATAAATAAATAAATAAATAAATAAATAAATAAATAAATAAATAAATAAATAAATAGAAAAATATAAATAAAACATTCATAAATATATAATTATATTTATATTAAATATAAATAATATAAATTAAATATAAATAAATATAAATATAAATATAAATAAATATATTACATATTATAATATATATTATATAATATATTATATATTTATATTAAATATAAATAATATAAATTAAATACAAATAAATATAAATATAAATATATTATATATTATAATATATATTATATATATATGAGAAACAGAATTTTTCTCTGTTGAATCTTACTAATTCAGAAGGTGAAAGTATTATCTATTGGTTCTACAGCTGTTGTTTTTTTTTTAACAGAATGTGGTAGACATTATTCTAAAGAAAAAAATAATAGCCCCCAACATTCCATACCTTACAGCTGACAACACATGAATATGAAGAGAGACCATTTCTATAGTCGTGTTGTATTATAGAGAGATTTTCTGGATCAACCTAGAATCATCATGAACCCATGCATCATAAACCCATGCAAAGCAGAGAGTTTTCTCTGGCTGGCCATCCCACAATCTGAAAATGAAGACCTCAGCTGTATAACTGCAAGGAATTTAATTGTCCGAAACCCAAATAATCTCAGAAGTAGATTTCTCCAGATAAGAACCCAATCTACTGACACTTGACTCTTACCTAGTGATACCCTAGGCCCAGAACACCAGTGAGTCTGCCTGGACAGAGCAGTGAGTCTGCTGGGGTTATTATGCCAAGACACTTCTGCAGGGCTGTCTTTGGATTCTGGGAGTGCAGTGTACACCCCACTTAACTAACACTTCTCCTGATGGTTTGAACACACAATTCCTCATATTAAGTCACTGCTTGGATATAAGGTAATTTCTGCCATATGCTACTGAAATTTGACTATTTTATTTCCACATATCTCCTACTTGTTAAATGCAATGATACCTGTAACTTATTCCAAACTCACGTAAAACAAAACACCAAACTGTGAAACACGGACCACTCCTTACCTCTTGAAACTATCTCTTCTTTTGTTTTTGATAACATTTGACTCTCCTGGTTTCTCTTATATATTCACCCTACTAATTTTCATTCTATTCTCCTGCCTCATTTCCATTCATCAAGCATGCATTGAGCACGTACTAGGTTGTAGGCACTGTATACAAAGAACAGAGGTCTTACCTAGACCTAATACTGGACCTTGTTATCCAGGGATTTGCCACTGTGTAAACAAATTAACTATACGGAGCTGACAACATCTGTAATAGAGGTGGATAAATGTACCCAGGAATTGCAAAGAAGAAAACACATGATTCTCTAGGGTACCCAGGGAGTGCTTTACACAAATGAGAGTCACTGGAAGTGAGTCTTCTAGAGAAGACATATTTCAAATCAACAGAGTAAGGAAGGGCATTGCAGGCAGGAAAAGAGAGAGAGAGAGAGAGAGAGAGCAAGACACGGAAGTTTGAAAATGTGACACATTAAAGGAGTAGCAAAGTTTCCTTTGGATGGATTTCATGTGGGAATGGGAGATTGGTAAAGAGTGAGGATTAATGTAAAAGGTGACATATGAATTGGATCCTAGAAACAGTTAACAGGAGATAGTTATGGTGCCCGAATGTCGTTGATGACTACCCATTGTATTCAAATAAACCTGAAGACACTTCTTGGCTTAGTGAGAACGTTGCTCATCATCTGATTAATTCTATAAGGTTAATCTAATCTTATGTTCCTCTTCTCTACCAACCATTCACTCATTTACTCATTTGGTATTTAGTCAGAGAGGGTATGTGTGGGGTGCATATCATGAAGAATGTGAAAGTCATTATAAGGACTTTGACTTTTATTTTCGATGAGATGGAGAGTCAGTTGAGTAGTCTGACCAAATTCACATTTTAGTTTCATTTAATTATCTATCTATCTATCTATCTATCTATCTATCTATCTATCTATCTATCTATCTATCTATCTATCTATCTTTCTATCTATTTATCTATCTATCTATTTAATTTAATTTAATGAGAGTGCCCGCAGGGGTTTAGAGGGAGACAGAGACAGAGAGAGAGAGAGAGAGAGAGAGAATCTCAAACAGGCTCCATGCCTAATTCATGCCTAGCACAGATCCTAATGCAGGTTCTGACCCCATAACGTCATGCTTTCTGGATCATGACCTGCGCCAAATCAAGAGTCAGATGGCTAACCACCTGAGCCACCCAGGTGGTCCTAATTTGTATGTTAAACAAATCACTCTGACTACTGTCTGGGGAGCAGGATGGAGTGGGAAGCACGCATACAAGCAACAACAGCAACAAAATAAGGAGGTTACTGTAGTAATCCTGAAATAACTTCCATCCTGAATAAGGATGGAAGAAGGGGACATAGTAAGAAAATTATGATCATGTGTATAGTATAAATGTGGATATAATAGGATTGCTTGTGGTTTGAATATAAGGAATGAGAAAAACAGATATAAAAGATGACACCAAGTTCGTTTTTTTTTTTTTGTTTGTTTGTTTGGTTTTGTTTTTGTTTTGTATTTGTTCTTTGGGGCTGGACCACAGGTTGGTAGTAGCTTTAAGTTGTCTGTTAGAGATCATGTGTTTTACGGGAAACATCAGGACTTGCTCTTTTAACATGGTGATTTTGAGATGCTTATCAGACATCCAAGCTGCCTTTTTGTGAATGTAGTTAGATATAGGCATCTGGAGTTTAAACTAAGAAGTTTAGTGTGGACTGTAGGCTGGATTACTTAGCATGCGATCGCATGAGATCAGCTAGGGAGTGTGAATGGATGAGCGAGAAGACATGCAAGGACTGGGCTCTGGGGTCTCTAACTCTTAAAGTACTGCAAGATGTGGAAAACCTAGCGAAGGAAACTAGACACAGTGGCCACTGAAGGAATAGGCGGGACATGAGGAGGCTCTCGAGTCCAGGAAGCCTGGTAAGGAATGTGTTTCAAGGAAGGAGGTATCAAATTGGTCAAGTGCTTATGGCAAGTCAAATAGGATGAGGTCAAATAAGTGATCATCAGGGTCACATGGGGGGGGGTCACTTGGTTAAGTGTCAGACGCTTGGTTTCACCTCAGGTCATGATCTCATGGTTTGTGGGTTCAAGCCCCAGGTCGGGCTCCATGCTGACAGTGTGGAGTCTGCTTAGGATTCTCTCTATGCCTCCATCTGTCTCATATCCTCCCCTGCTCACTCTCCCTTTCTTTCAAAATGAATACATACACTTGAAAAATTATTAAAATATAAATAATCACTGTGTTTTGCAAAGTGGATGTCATTGACATGTGATGAGAACCATTTCAGTAGCACCGGGGAAAAGCCGAATGGGAGTGGATTCAACAGAGAATTGGAGGAGAATGACTGTAGACAGGGAGTAAGGCAATTCTTTCGAGGAGCATTGTGACAAAATGAGGGTGAAAAATGAGGCAGCAGTGGGAAGGGAAGGGAGCAGGGTCAAGAGAGGGCTTTGCTTTTTCTTTCTAAAATTTGAGAAATAAAAGCATTTTTTTAATTTCCATATTGCTGTTGGAAATGATGATATGGCAGAGTGGGGGAGAATTGCTGACAGAAATGTTCTTAACAGGGCAAGAGTGACTTTGGTCTAGTGTCCAAAAGATAATTGGCTCAGAGAGGAATGAACAGATCCTTCATATGAATGTTGGTGAAAGCAGTGCACAAGGAAATAGATGTAGATGGAATGGTAGATGCGATAGGTGATTTTGAAAATTCTCTTTTCACCGACCTGGTTTTCTCAGTGCGGTAATAGGCAAAGTTATAAGACCAGAGTGAAGAAGGGTTGGGAACAGTTGGAAGTTTGTGGAGAAGGAAGTTGTGAACTAGAGGTCTAGGGGTGTGAGGAAGTAGCCTTCTGACCTAACTCTAGTCAGTCGCCATCAAATAACTTTTGTGCTGCTTTCCTCCAATTACATAGGATGTTCCTATGTGCAGGAAGTAGATGGAACTTCCTTCGGTTCCCCACTTCTTTACCTTGGCATAGGTAAGGTTGCATCTGCCTGAGAAGCCCTCTCTACCATAATCACTCATATTTCAAAATTGCCTCAACCATTACTTACTTAATCCCACCAGGCAGAGTTAATTAGTCCCTTCTTGGAACTCTTGTGGTACCATGTGCAGTGCCCTGTACTGTAATTTTTGACATGTTGTAATAATTTGCGTCCCTGTCTCCCTAGATAATTTGGCCACTCCTTGAGGGGGTCAGTTTGGTCATTGCAGTTCCTAGTATACAGTTTGACCTATGGGTAGCCTTTGTTAATTGCCAATTGAATTGTGTTGAATTGAGTTGAATTGAATTGGGTTGAATTGAATCGAATGTACTGAATTGAATTGAATCGAATGTACTGAATTGAATTGAATTGAATGGAGAGAATTAGTAGAAAGAATTGGCAGGTAGGAGAGGCAGAGCCTCGAAAGAGTGGTGACATTTAGAACAAGACTTGTCTTATCTATAAGGAGGGGAACTCCTGCTCATGAGAGTGGGAAAGGTAACTGTTTCCTCACCTGTAGTGGTGGAATGAATGGAGCCGAAACCCCCAATGAACTTCTGTAAATTGTGTCAACAATTCTTACTTCTATAGTGTTTGCTTTGAGGACCAAAAGAGTTCATGCATGCAGAAGGATTTTGTACATAAAAATGTGCTGCATAATGTAAGTTACTCTTTCTCACAACACTCTGTGCCAAGATAAAAGAAATGTGTTGATTTTATAGATTTTACTAAAGGTTAGCATGTATAAGAGAGGAAGAGAAGGACGGGTTAAAAAAAAAAACAATGATGATAGTTATACTCGTCTTGTTGACCTTTCTACTCTTCAAAGTCTCTTTAGAAGATATCATCATGGTCTCGATAATTTTGGCAGCATTATGGAACAGCCACGTGTCCATCTAGTGAGGAATGGATACAGATTTGGTATGTATATATGATGTGGTATTATAATGTGGTATTATACACACATAATTATATGATGTGGTATATTCTGTATAATACCCACACACAGGGGAATAGTACTCAGCCACGTAAAATAATGAAATCTTGCGATCTGCAACAACATGAATGGAGCTAGAGAATATAATGGTAGGCAAAATAAGTCGGTCAGAGACAGACAGATACCATATGACTTCATTCATATGTGAAATTTAAGAAACTAAACAAATGATCAAATGTTGTGGAAACAGAGTAATAGACAAATCAAGAAACATACACTTAATTATAGATAACAACATGCTGGTTACCAGTGGGGGGGGGGTGCAGATGTAGTGAGTGAAATATGTGATGGGGAATAAGGAGTGCACTTGTTGCCATGAGTACTGGGTATTGTAAGGAATTGCTGAATCAGTATATCGTACATCTGAAATTAATATAACACTATATGTGAAAAAAAAATAGGGGCATCCTGGTGGCTCAGTTGGTTGGCCATCCAACTTTGGCTCAGGTCATGATCTCGCAGTTCGTGGGTTTAAGCCCTACATTGGGCTCACTGCTGTATGCATCACGCCCACTTCAGATATGCTATTCCTCTCTCTCTGACCCTGCTTGCATTCTCTCAGTAAGAAATAAGATATTGTTTCAAAACCATAAAATATTTAAAAATAAATTCAATTTATAAGAAAAAGAAAAAAAAACACTTTAGAGCACCTCATTAAATTACTGGATTTTCTGATATTTTAGGTATCAGGAAATTCATTTGTTTGCATATGTGTTATTATATCTTTTCAGGTATTCTCTCTCCCGTCCTGTTTTAATAATAATACTAAGAGCAGTAATAATAGGATTCTATATAAGGGGTGTTTGCTATGTTTCAGATATTGTTCTAAACTCTTTATGTGATCATTATATTCATCACTTGGTCTTACATATAAGAGAACGAAAGCACAAAAGCATTAAAAAAATCTGTGCCGATGATCATACACCTAGTAGTGGTGAGACAGGATGTAAACTTGGGTGAGTTGGCACTAGAGGACACTATTTCATGCCACCTCTCAGTTCCATCACATGCCACCTGTGTTGACCTTGCGAGCAGACAAGTTCCTTAACCTCGGAACTTCTTCAATTTGCTGATGTGTAAAAGGAGGTTAATAGTAACCCCTCCCTCATAGGGCCCTAAGGAGAATGACATGAAGTACTTGTGAAATGTTCAGAACCTCACCTGGTATGAGTAAGAACTAAGTAAGTGTTGGCAAGAAACATCTCAGCCAGGCTAGCTGGTCCCCAAGTCTTACTCATTTGCTCCAGTGTTAGAGTTATGGGGTTATGCTATTTTTTCAAAGAAATGACTTGCATCGCTTTCATTCTCTTGCTGCTTTTTCTTAAACCAGTTGTAGTCCTTTACATTGTGTCCAAAACATTCATTGTCTGTTTTATTGGCATATGTACATAGGAGTTTTTAATAACCAAAAGCTCTATAATGTTACCATGTTTTACTTTAATAATTTGGTTTCCTTGAATTTTCTGTTTACAAGAAAAAAAGTTTAATTTTACTGACTTGGTAACTTGGTTAACTTTTTAATTTCTTGGTTAAATACAAAATATTTTGTATTTAAGGAAAACACCTAACACTTTCAAGTTGCCCTTGTACAGCTTTGATCATATCTGACAATTACTTTTTGGTGCTATTCCTATTCAACCTGCTTTTTGGGTGTTATCCCAATCACACTGTTCGGTGAGCTCCTTTCTGGGTCACATTTGTTCCCTCTCCAATTGCTCTCTCTCTGGCTACTCTCACCTCAGGGGCTTCTCTTCTAAGACTGAAATTCTCTTGACTCTGTTTATCTCCTTGCAACAAGTGTCAATTATACATAACTGCGATGAAGGAAGGGAGATCAGATTTTTCATGAGTCTTCCTGATGATATTACATGATCCAGGCTCACAAGGCAACAATTTAGCATTCTCCCATACAAACAAGAAATAATTAGAAATATAGTCAGAGAATTGGCGCCATTTGCCATAACAGAAGTAACAGGAGAAGGAGGTGGAAGGAGGGAAGGCAGGAAGGAAGGAAGGAAGGAAGGAAGGAAGGAAGGAAGGAAGGAAGGAAGGAAGGAAGGAAGGAAGGAAGGAAGGAAGGAAGGAAGGAACGAAGGAAGGAAGGAAGGAAGGAAGGAACGAAGGAAGGAAGGAAGGAAGGAAGGAAGGAAGGAGGGAACTTAACAAGAAACTAAAAGAAGTATATAAATAAGCCTTTCAGAAAACTTTAAACTCATCTAAGAGATTTAAAAAAAAAAAAAAGCTTAAATATATACATTCCCTCTGTAGGAATAGGAAAAGTTATTATTGTAAGAATGCCAACTATCTCTAAATTTCTATGGAAATTTGTTGCAAGCCCAATAAAATATGGATTTTTAAAATCAGATCAGCTGGTTCTAAGATTTTATTATAAATATCAAAATTCAAGCTGATCCAGAAAATTTTTTCTGAAAGGTAGCATCGAATTAGGCGAGTTCTACCAGATAATAAATTATGTTATAAAGCAAATGTGGTCCAGCTGAATGAATGAATCATCATAGAGAATTCAGAAGTAGGTTCAAAGCATATGCAAATTTAGTATATAACTAAGTGAACCTTTCAAAGCAAATGCATTGTTCGAATAATAGTAACAGTGATACTATTCATGAAGTTTCAATACTTTTCTTATAAATGTCTTAATTTGCATTATGTCATATTGTTATATGCTATAATATTGTTACCAATGTTATATGTTTTCTTTAAAAATGCATCTATAAAATATAGGAGAAAACAAGAAAGTTATTTTTCTATTCTTTATTGGGAAAAGCCTTATTAATATTTACTGAGCGTTTGTTGCTAAGAAATTTTAAGCACTTAGGTATTTATTTCTTTAATTATTGAATTCCTACCTTGTGATAATGCCCGTTTCACAAAAGAGAAAGCAAAGAACAAAAAAGGTAAGGGGACTTTATTTGTTTCCCTATAGCTCAAGATGGAAGTACATAGTCAGATAGTTTTACTCTAAGCGTGTGTTCTCAAACATGATGATAACAACTGACAAACACCAGAGAGAGCAGAAACAATGGTGGAGCCCAGTGGAAGGCTGTGGGCTCAATCCCTCCTTGGCCTTAAAAGGTAGGCAGTATCTGTCTGCACTTGTCCACAGGTGGGTCATTGTTAGCATAGGCATAAAAATGTCTTGGCATCATTACTTAACCTGTGAACAAGTGGCAGTATGGCCCTGGTTGCAGAGAAAGAAATTTTGCCTACCACCAGGAAGCGATGTGTGAGAGGCAGTCTTATAAACTGGGAAATTAGTTATGCTGTACCTGACAGCACCTTAACCTGGAAATACAAAATTTCATTATAAACAACGTATGCGTTTCCCCCTAAGAGTAAAACAAACAAACAAACAAACAAATAAACAAACCAAAAAACAACACAAAAGCCCAGGAGGCAAGCTTACCCCATACCTGCAAGGAGGATGGCTTCCCACATGCTTTGTTTACGAAGTGTGTTTTAAGTGGATCAAAGGAAACTATAACTTTCTTAGGTCAGATTTATGTGTCAAAGCATTCATTTTTGCCAACGCTCCAACACAGTCATCTGCAGAATCACTTTAAATCTTATCTCACTGCCTCCCCCAGTTTTATTACAAATGGAGAAGATATGTTTTTATGTAAGTCAATCTATGAAGTCCTAGGAGAAAACATGGGGGAATTATTCTTATAATCCAGAATGACAATGATCTTTCTAAAATAGGGGTGGACATTAAGCTCAGATGTAACGATAGTAGAGAAGGATCATTTTTATTATATTGTACATATATTTTTTTAATTTTGTAAAGAAAAAACAAAGCCAAAAAAAAAAGGAAAAGAAAAAATAAAGTGAGGTGCCTGGGTGGCTTGGTAGGTTAAGCCTCCAAATTCGACTCAGGTCACGATCTCATGGTTTGTGGGTTTGAGCCCTGCATGTAGCTCTTTCCTGAATGCTCAGAGTCGGGAGTCTGTTTCAGATTCTGTGTCTCCCTCTCTCTCTTCTCCTTCCCTGCTCTCACTCTCACTCTCTCTCTCTCACAAAATAAATACACATTAAGTGAAAAAAAATAAAAAAATTAAAAAAAGGCAAATGAAAATTAGTGGATATATTTGCACCACCAATAGAAACACAGAAGACAAATTCCCATAATGCTTGTATTGCTTTTTTTTAAGCCACACTGTAAAACAAAACAAAAATCCAATAGAAGGAATAGAGGAAAGAAAAAGGAAGTTAACCAGAAAACAAGCATAAATAACTTTTAAAAACTATAAGAGGTACAACCACAATTTTAGAAAGGAATTGCAAATAAAAATGAAATACTACTATCTTTTGGACAAAAACATTGGTAATGCACACTATGGAAAACGGAAGAGGAAAGAGGCATTTCAGAAATGTAATTGGCGAACTGGTACCTCTTTTTTGGAGGACAGTTTAACATGATAATGGTAAAAATAACAGTAAGAACATTTATTGAGTATTTAGCATGTTGGACAGACACTGATTTATTTCACATATTTTAATTTAATTATTCCTCATAACAACCAAATGAAGTGCTTTATATTACTACCCCTCTGAGAAATCAGAGGCACAAGAAGATTAAGACATGTGCTGTGAATGGAGTAGCTGAATTCAAACTCAGTACTAAAAATTCACTTTAAAATACCAAACTTGACAATATCCATAAAAACTCAAAATATTTATACCTGTTATCTGTACACCTTCATGAGGGTTAGGTTTTTCCCTACGACACAGACAAAGGAAGAACTATGGTTTTAACAGGGTAAAAGTGGATTTCTCTCCCAAATCAATGAACTTTGGAGGTATACAGCTCAAGTCTGATTGGGCAGCTGTATTCTATGAAGTGCATAGAACTCTAGTTCCTACCAGCTCTTGCTGGAAGAATCTCAGTTCACTTTCCATCCAAATAGTTTGGCCTAGAGTTCAGGATCCAAGACAGCATGTGAATGATATCAAAGAAAAAATAAAGGACACAAGGCACACAGCTGTCTGAACTTTCTCAGAAGGTGTCACATGACACTTCCTCTCATATTGCTTTGGCTGCAAGGGAAGCTGGGGTATGTAGTCCTAATTCTGAGTGCCTGTAGGCACAGCTCAGCGCTGGTAATAACCTGCAAGGGAAGGAGGTGGAGGAATGGATGTGGAAGAGGTTCTTTCTGTTCTACTGATACCACAATTCCAGTTCTAGGAAATTTCCCAAGATTTTTACATTACAAATCTTCCTTGATTTAGGATGGACTCACCTCTAGGTAAAACCAGTGTGAGTGGAAATTATTCTAAGCCAAAAATGCTTGTAACACACGTAATGTGCTGAATATCATAGTTTAGTCTAGCCTCTATAATGTCTGTTCAGAATAGTTGCATGAGCTGAAATTATGAGACATCATCTAACACACAGCCTATGTTATATTAAAGTTTAACTGTCTCATGTATTTCAGTGAATACTGTGTTGAAAGCATAAACACAACGGTTGTGTGAGTACAGAATGGCTGTAAGCATATAGATTGTTCACCACCATGATCATGTGGTGGACTGGGAGCTGTGGCTGGATGCTCTGCCAGGCATCACAGGAGAGGGTCGTATCGCCTCTCATTAGCACTGGGAGAGGTCAAAATCTTCAATTTGAAGTACAATTTATCTTTGAAAACGTTTAATGTTTATTCAAGTTTTGGAGAGAAAGAGAGACAGAAAGAGTGCGAGCAGGGCAGGGGCAGAGAGAGAGAGACACACACACAGAATCTCAAGTCAGCCCCAGGATGCAAGTTGTCAGCATAGCCTGAGGCAGGCTTGGACTCACGAGCCGTGAAATCTTGACATGAACTAAAGTCAGATGCTTACACCACTGAGCAAGCCAGGTGCTTTTCAAAGGACAATTTGTAAACAATGCTATCATTTTCACACTATTGTAAGGTCTAACCATATTAAGCCAGGGACTGCTAATCCTCAATTCATGCTTGCAGATATATTTTTGATCATCCAATGCCTGCCAGTAAACTCACGTCCATGGACTGCATCGTTTAGGCTTTCTTGTCCTCTGGCTTCCGTCCATAGTTGGCAGGTATACTAATAGGTAGGCAGAGAGCAAAAGAAAAGCAGTCATTATATGTACTCTGAACTCTGGAATTTTGGCAGTGGCTTATTCCTCAGTCTATGGCCACATCTCCTGTTAGGTGGCTTCTCTCCCAGCCGTGGGCTCATTGGCTTCTAGTAACACTTGCCCTTTCCTTGTCCCTTGGTGCCTGGGAGAGGTGAAGTCTTCTCTTGCTAGTCCCCAAGGACTGAACCACTAGTTTGGAGCCGGTTTATCTCACCAGCACCTGTGTTCATAGTTTCTCCATTAAACTCTTTCCAGTTAAGATTTTCGAGCCACCACCCACAGTCTGCTGGACTCTGGCAGGCAAATATGTGTACAAGGACTTTCATGGCAGCATTGTTTTCTATACTCGTAGACTACAAACAAATTAAATACACATAAACAGGGGACAGATTACATACCTCTAATGAAGCCAGGGTAGGATATATACCATGAAGTCTATTTAAAAAATAATGTCCCATTGGACCAGACACTTTAATTTTTAAGAGGGCAAATCTCATGTCATACCTTTTCACAATCACAAAAATCATGTATCTATAAAATGGAGAGCTGTACATAATATCTTGGTACCAGCTATATATATATATATATTTTCTCATGTGAGATATGCATATTATATACTTTGAGATTCTGGAAAAAAAACCCTACAAACTGTTAAAAGTGGTCTTCTTCTGGGGAAGAATAATGGAGGCCTACCGAAGACATAGATTTACTTTCATTGAATAACTTTTTTTGCTACTATATGAATTTTTACCATGTGTATATTACCTTTAAAAAGCTCGTTAAAGAAAAAAATGTTTTCCTTAGGATATATATAGGGAAGTTTATGAATATGACAATAACACTCCTCTGATATTTCAATATTGCAGTTTGGATCCCAACTTCCTCCCCTCCCTACTCTGCCCACCGTTTACCCTCTCCCTCCATACAGGGTCACTAAACTCTCTTTTCTCATACAGGACACCACTTCCGGGACTACTGTGGTCCTTACTGTGTGTTCCCCATGTTGTCACGGCTCTCACTGCACTTGAGTTTCATCATGATCCAGAATCATCTTACATTATATAGTTCTTATAGATAAGCTTTCAAGGCTTGGCCTCTTAGGAAATTAAACTATCTTTCATATTTCTTCAAAAAAATCTTACTCTCTCAGCTGACAACTCTTAGAATATAGTAAATTCTCCCACCGTTGGCTAAAGGACCCTCCAGTTGAATTCAAATGCTCTAGTGTTAATCTGGGTTGAATTCATAGGAACAAAAGTCTTTATTGAGCCCTTTGTCTTTGGACCCATTCCTTCCTTTATTTGTCAATTGAGCATCAAATAATTGAGTGTCTATTTTTTCCCAAACTGTAGGAGGTGCTAGAACTTAATGAATGGATAGTCCTGGTCCACAGAAATATTAAGTCCTATTGGAGACATGAAAGTGTAAGATGTGTTGGGGCACCTGGGTGGCTCAGTTGGGAAAGGGGCCGACTTCAACTTGGGCCATTATCTCACAGCTTGTGAGTTCAAGATCCATGTAGGATTCTGTGCTGACAGCTGAGAGCTGGAGGCTGCTTCGGATTCTACACCTCCTTGTCTCTCTGCCTCTCACCCACTGATGCTCTGTCTCTCTCTCCTCCAATAATAAAAATAAATAAATGAATAAATAAACATTAGCAAAAAAATTAAGTGTATCAGGTGTCAATTGAAGTGTGTATAGAGATTAGAGTCGGGCATAGAAAGAGAATGTTGGATCAGGACAAGTAACTAGAGTAACTTTCTAAGAGTATGAGTGACGGTGGGTAGTAATAAAAGGTGAGTCAGGGTGCCCTAGGAGGACTAGTGGAAGGGACGTCATGTAATGCATTGGAAACATCGTAACTTGAAGCAGGAAAGCAGGACACTTGAAGTAATATATGAACTTGATAGAAGATTAAAATGGTGACTTAAGCTGTCAGATGACATCATCAGTGTCATCATCACCCTGGAAAGAAACAAAAGGGAAGGGGAAAGGGATGAATTAAGAGTGTCTACTACATCACCAGACATATTAAAGATGCTCAACATCACTAATCAGAGAAACCTGAATCAAAACCACAATGACACATCAATTCACACCTGACAGAATGCCTAGTATCAGCAAGACAAGCAATAACAAGTATTGGTGAGAAGGTAAGAGAAAAAGTAACACCAATGCACTCTTGGTGGGAATGTAAATAGGTGCAGCCACTCTAGGAAACAGAATGCAGGTTCGTCAAGAAATTAATTCAGAAATACTATATCATCCAATAATTCCTCTCCTGGGTATATACCCAAAGAAAAGGTAAACCCCAATTTGGAAAGAGGCATGCACCTCTGTGTTTATTAAAGCATTATTTATGATAGCCCAGCTATGGAAGCAGCCCAAGAGTCTGTCAATAGATGAATTCATAAAGAAATGTAGTGTCCATATAATGGAATATAATTTAATTAAAAAAAAAGGAATAAAACCTTGCCGTTTGCAACAACATGTGTGAACCTACAGGGTATTATGCTACGTGGGATTATTCCGATAAAAGGAAATATCATATAATTTCACTTTTATGTAGAAGCTAAAAAACAAAACAGAAAAAGAAACAGACAGATTCTTCAATACAGAGAACAAACTTGTAGATACAAGAATAGAAGTGGGTGGGGTATGTGAGATAGGGAAAGGTGACTAAGGGTTACAAACTTCCTGTCATAAAATACATAACTGACACAGATGAAAAGTACACCACAGGAAATATAGTTGATATTATAACAACACGATATGGTGAAAAATGGTGATTACACTTACCACGGAGAGCACTGAATAATGTATAGAATTATCAAATCGCTATTTTATACACCTGAAACTAAAATAGCACTGTATGTAATCTATACTTCAATAATAGAAAATTAAAAATAAAAAAAGATCATCTATTACCATTGTTATCTGGGAAATAAAGAAAAGAGAATATGTTAGATACTTGATAATTATTTTAGCCTGCCTTAAAATACGTACGAATTAAGATGCTGCATCAAAACATACCCATGGTGATGGGGAAGACAACTAGGCATAAAACAATAGGGCATATTAAGGAATTTGCTGATAGTTGATCATGAGGGAGTCTAAGGGCATGAACATTGGCCCAGGACCAGTAAGGATGCAAAGGTGGGGGCAGGGTGTGGATGGGAAAGGTGTTTTCTCTCATGCTGCAGTGTGGGGGAACCACAGCTTGGAAGGCAGTGATGGAATAAGTTTTGCATGTTACAAAGTCCACTCTAAGCGGAGTAGAGATATGAGCTTCATCATGAGGTTGCACTGATGCCAAGCAAAGATACAGAAGGGTGCGGCATAGAGGCAATGTGGTTGCCATAGTATCCACAGAAGTGAGTTACTAATTGAATCATACTGGTGAGGAAATGAGAGGAATTACACTAGGATAAAGAATAAAAAATGGAGAAGGAAATTTTGGGAACATGTGCTCGTTTGAGGTTTTTTGTGAGATGACCTCTTCACAAAGCGTAGGACACAGTCAAGAATTGGAATGACTCAATGTCCAATTTTTACTTATACCCTCTCCCTATATTCAGTGTGATTTTTCTCTACTGTGTAATGCCTGAACCTCTTGTCTCATTCCTACTCCAACCTTGCCTAATTAATACCTACTCACACTTTAAGGATTAGTTCAAGATACCACCCCATCTGAAAAGTCCCTTACGACACTTCTTCTCCTTCCCCTGAAGGCTGAGTTACATAGATTTTCTCTTCACACTCTCCTCATGCTCCGTGCATGTTTGGACAATTACACCATAATATCTGTCTCCCCTACATGATTGTAAGCTCCTTGTGATTGTAAGCGCCTTGTGAGTAGGGTCTATCCCCTCATCTCTAATGTACCAAGCATACAGCACAGTGCTTCGTAGGACTCAGTTGGCTCTCAGTGATTGCCGAATGAATTAATGAATCTAGAGTGGGAATAGGAACATTTTTGTCTCTCATACAGGGGTTGGGGTTGAAAGTTGTGTTGAAACGTGTCATTATGAGGTCTGAGTGAGAGTTTGAAGGTGTCTACAATCTACGTTCTATCTATGAAATAAGAGCCATTTCCCAGGGAAAGGTGAAAAAGATAGGTTGAGGGAAATGATGGAGGTATGGAATAGCTACTGTGTGGAGAAGACCGCTTAAGATTGGCAAGAAACTCTCGGGGTATGTTGACATCCGCAACCATAAAATTAGAGTGAGTGACCCTAGTGACTGTGAGTCCCTGTAACAGTTCACTGGGCTGAGTGACACAGAGGATGGGCTGACAGAGTGGAGGACTCATCCAAGCTTCAAGGCCACCAAAGCAGATGCAGCAGAGGACTAGGACGTTCCAGCACAAAGTGACATACTGAGGTGTATACACTGCATTTGGAAGGGAAGTGGAGCCACAAGGGATGATATGCAGGGAAATGATAGGGAGGAAGGAGGAACCACACGTCTCTATCGGGCTGAAGAAGAGAAATTGTGAAGTCAAGTAGTGAGACACCTGGTTAGGGGAGGTTATCTTCTCAGATATTGGCACGTTAATATTGACATTCTACCAGGAGACATCTGGATGATCACAGAGCTCAGAGTACCATCACGGAAGTTAGCTACTGGAGGAAAATGACTCTTAGGTTGTGAGAGCCAGAAAATTTAAAGTACCCTGAAGCTACATTGCTAGAGCAATTTTACCAGGATTCTGAAATTGCCCACAACAGAGGTAGGAGCAACGTGAGAAGAAAGAAGTGTAGGAAGGGACTCCAGAAATTTCCATGAAGAAAAGGGTGGCACTCTGGGATTGAATAGATGGACTAAGGAGGTGAAGGCAGGAAATTCAGAGGAGCATAAAGATCATGGCCTGGAGGTGGTAACAAGGGGCCTGTAGATCACTATCCAGCCTCTCCCTTAATCCTGAAGGAATTTTCTCTCTGCTGGAGCAATGTCTCCAACCTCTAGAACCTACACAGCATTTATCTTTGTTCCTCATTCTGGCATCTTGATTCTGCTTGCTGAGATATCTCTTAAATGGAGTCCCCAGTCTGATTCTTTTTTTTTTTTATGGGCATCACTATATGTCCCAGGATGTTATGACATCAAAACGAATATGGCCTGTTTTTCATTCCTTCATGTGACCAATGGGACCAAGTCTACTGGACGTAGACTGAGTTTCACTCCAAATGATGATGGACTCAACATGCTACTTTGCCCAAGAAATATACTTGTATCTTAGAAGATCCTCACAGAAATAACAGTGTTACCCAACCCACCCAGCAGACTTGTCAAGTAAGGCAGCCTGCTAAGAACACATCAAAATGCAAACATGTTTTCTCGTGCTGCATCTTTTAGCAGGTAGACAGGTAGTCCAAAGCCAAAGAAGTACATTATTTTAAGTTAGGGAATGAAAGGAAGGTAAACTGCCGTAAAGGTATTTTAAACTGTTGGGAAAAAGGAGTAGAATATGAGTGTCATAAACTCACCATCATTCATACAGGACATCATACATATATTCCAGGAATTTTAAGAGAGTAACATGTGGTTAATATGGCAGAGAAAGCTCCACTATTGCCACTCTCTTTATGCTCTGCCAATAACGTGGTCACCATGAAAGCTGCCTGACACCTACGAAAAAACCCAGTTAATAACAGATGATAACGGAGTGCCCATGAAATAGCATGGTAGACATATGTGGGCAGAGGTTAGGAAGCCCAGAACATGGTCCCTGCCTTAAGAAACCTGTAACGTAAGGAAAGTGAAGTGAAACCAATAAGAGTTAAAACCTGTGTTAAAATAACTGGTTGACTTCTATTCAGCATCAAGAATCAAACATGTTATTTCTGTGGAACTGTGAACATCGCCTCTGTGTTAGAGAGTTCTCTTGAGTTTTACACTGTTGCGAAAAACTGGCCTTTTCTGAGCCTGGGCAATTCCCAAACTTGTGCATTGTGACACAAGCCTGTCAGATCAGTGGGCTCCTTATATGCTGCTTTCTGCAGAATGAGCTGGCAGTTTTATCTGTCTTCCACACCACCTGGCTTAGCAAATTAGATCATATTAGGGTTATTGTCTCAGAGACAATAAGAGGCATCTGTAACTGAAAGAGACCATGATGATATCTTCTAAAGAGACTTTGAAGACTAGAAAGGTCAACAAGACGAGTGTAACTATCATCATTGTTTTTTTTTTTAACCCGTCCTTTTCCTCTGTTAAACATGCTACCCTTTAGTAAAATATATAAAATCAACACATTCCTTTTTCTTGGCACAGAGTGTTGTGAGAAAGAGTAACTTACATTATGCAGCACATTTTTATGTACAAAATCCTTCTGCATATATGAACTCTTTTGGTCCTCAAAGCAAACACTATAGAAGTAAGAATTGTTGACACAATTTACAGAAGTTCATTGGGGGTTTCGGCTCCATTCACTCCACCACTACAGGTGAGGAAACAGTTACCTTTCCCACGCTCATGAGCAGGAGTTCCCCTCCTTATAGATCAGACAAGTCTCGTTCTAAATGTCACCACTCTTTCGAGGCTCTGCCTCTCCTACCTGCCAATTCTTTCTACTAATTCTCTCCATTCAATTCAATTCAATTCAATTCAATTCAATTCAATTCAGTATATTCGATTCAATTCAACTCATTTCTACTGAATTCAATTGGCAATTGACAAAGGCTACCATTAGTCAAACTGTATACTAGGAACTGCAATGACCACACTGACCCCCTCAAGGAGTGGCCAAATTATCTAGGGAGACAGGGACGCAAATTATTACAATATGGCAAAACTTACAGTACAGGGCACTGCACATGGTACCACAAGAGTTCCAAGAAGGGACTAATTAACTCTGCCTGGTGGGATTAAGTATGTATTGGTTGAGGCAAATTTGAAATATGAGTGATTAGGGTAGATAGGGCTTCTCAGGCAGATGCAAACTTACCTATGCAGTGGTAAAGAAGTGGGGAACCGAAGGAAGTTCCATCTACTTCCTGCACATAGGAACATCCTATGTAATTGGAGGAAAGCAGCACAAAAGTTATTTGATGGCCACTGACTAGAGTGAGGTCAGAAGGCTACTTCCTCACACCCCTAGACCTCTAGTTCACAATTTCCTTCTCCGCAAACTTCCAACTGTTCCCAACCCTTCTTCACTCTGGTCTTATAACTTTGCCTATTACCGCACTGAGAAAACCAGGTCACTGAAAAGAGAATTTGAAAAATCACCTAACGCATCTACCATTCCATCTACATCTATTTCCTTGTGCTCTGCTCTCACCAACATTCATATGAAGGATCTGTTCATTCCTCTCTGAGCCAATTATCTTTTGGACACTAGACCAAAGTCACTCTTGCCCTGTTAAGAACATTTCTGTCAGCAATTCTCCCCCACTCTGCCATATCATTATTTCCAACAGCAATGTGGAAATTAAAAAAATGCTTTTATTTCTCAAATTTTAGAAAGAAAAAGCACAGCCCTCTCTTGACCCTGCTCCCTTCCCTTCCCACTGCTGCCTCATTTTTCACCCTCATTTTGTCACAATGCTCCTCGAAAGAATTGCCTTACTCCCTGTCTACAGTCATTCTCCTCCAATTCTCTGTTGAATCCACTCCCATTCGGCTTTTCCTCGGTGCTACTGAAATGGTTCTCATCACATGTCAATGGCATCCACTTTTCAAAACACAGTGATTATTTATATTTTAATAATTTTTCAAGTGTATGTATTCATTTTGAAAGAAAGGGAGAGTGAGCAGGGGAGGATATGAGACAGATGGAGGCATAGAGAGAATCCTAAGCAGACTCCACACTGTCAGCATGGAGCCCGACCTGGGGCTTGAACCCACAAACCATGAGATCATGACCTGAGGTGAAACCAAGAGTCAGACCCTTAACCAAGTGACCCCCCCTTGTGACCCTGATGATCATTTATTTGACCTCATCCTATTTGACTTGCCATCAGCACTTGACCAATTTGATACCTCCTTCCTTGAAACACATTCCTTACCAGGCTTCCTGGACTCGAGAGCCTCCTCATGTCTCGCCTATTCCTTTAGTGGCCACTGTGTCTAGTTTCCTTCGCTAGGTTTTCCACATCTTGCAGTACTTTAAGAGTTAGAGACCCCAGAGCTCAGTCCTTGCATGTCTTCTCTCTCATCCATTCTCACTCCCTAGCTGATCTCATGCGATCGCATGCTAAGTAATCCAGCCTACAGTCCACACTAAACTTCTTACTTTAAACTCCAGATGCCTATATCTAACTACATTCACAAAAAGGCAGCTTGGATGTCTGATAAGCATCTCAAAATCACCATGTGAAAAGAGCAAGTCCTGATGTTTCCCGTAAAACCTATGATCTCTAACAGACAACTTAAAACTACCACCAACCTGTGGTCCAGCCCAAAAAAACAAATACAAAAACAAAAACAGAAACAAACAAAAGAAAAAAAAAACGAACTTGGTGTCATCTTTTATATCTGTTTTTCTCATACCTTATATTCAAACTACAAGCAATCTTATTATATCCACATTTATATTATACACATGATCATAATTTTCTCACTATGTCCCCTTCTTCCATCCTTATTCAGGATGGAAGTTATTTCAGGATTAGTATAGTAACCTCCTTATTTTGTTGCTGTTGTTGCTTGTATGCTTGCTTCCCACTCCAACCTGCTCCCCAGATAGTAGTCAGAGTGATTTGTTTAACATACAAATTAGGGTCACCTGGGCGACTCAGGTGGTTAGCCATCTGACTCTTGATTTTGGCTCAGTTCATGATCCAGAAAGCATGACGTCATGGGGTCAGAACCTGTATTAGGATCTGTGCTAGGCATGAATTAGGCATGAAACCTGTTTGAGATTCTCTCTCTCTCTCTCTCCCTCTGTCTCTCTCTCTCTCTGTCTCTCTCTCTCGCTCCCTCCAAACCCCTGCGGGCACTCTCATTAAATTAAATAGATAGATAGATAGATAGTTATATAGATAGATAGATAGATAGATAGATAGATAGATAGATAGATAGATAGATAGATAGATAGATAGATAGATAGATAGATAGATAGATAGATAATTAAATAAAACTCAAATGTGAATTTGGTCAGACTACTCAACTGACTTTCCATCTCATCGAAAATAAAAGTCAAAGTCCTTATAATGACTTTCACATTCTTCATGATATGCACCCCACACATACCCTCTTGACTAAAGAAATAAATGAGTTAATGAGTGAATGGTTGGTAGAGAAGAGGAACATGATATTAGATTAACCTTATAGAATTAATCAGATGATGAGCAACGTTCTAACTAAGCCAAGAGGTTTCTTCAGGTTTATTTGAATACAATGGTAGTCATCAAAGTCATTTGGGCACAATAACTTTCTCCTGTTAACTGTTTCTAGGATCCAATATATATGTCTTCTTCTACATTAATCCTCACTCTTTACCAATCTCCCATTCCCACATGAAATCCATCCAAAGGAAACTTTGCTACTCCTTTAATGTGTCACATTTTCAAACTTCCATGTCTTGCTCTCTCTCTCTCTCTTTTTTTTTCCTGCCTGCAATGCCCTTCCTTTCTCTGTTGATTTGAAATATGTCTTCTCTAGAAGACTCACTTGTAGTGACTCTCATTTGTGTAAAGCACTCCCTGGGTGCCCTAGAGAATCATGTGTTTTCTTCTTTGCAATTCCAGGGTACATTTATCCACCCCTATTACAGATGTTATGAACTCAGTATAGTTAATTTGTTTACACAGCGGCAAATCCCTGGATAACAAGGTCCATTAATAGTTCTAGATAAGACCTCTGTTCTTTGTATACAGTGCCTACAATATAGTACGTGCTCAATGCATACTTGATGAATGGAAATGAGGCAGGAGAATAGAATGAAAATTAATAGAGGGCATATATAAGAGAAACCAGGAGAGTCAAATGTTATCAAAAATAAAAGAAGAGGTATTTTCAAGAGGTAAGGAGTGGTCCATTCTTTAGAGTTTTGTGTTTGTTTTACTTGAGTTTGAAATAAGCTACAGGTATCATTGCATTTACCAAGTAGGAGGTATGTGGAAATAAAATAGTCAAACTTCAGTAGCATATGGCAGAAATTACCTTATATCCAAGCAGTGACTTAATATGAGCAATTGTGTGTTCAAACCATCAGGAGAAGTGTTAGTTAAGTGGGGTGTACACTGCACTCCCAGAATCCAAAGACAGCCCTGCAGAATTGTCTTGGCAGAATAACCCCAGCAGACTCACTGCTCTGTCCAGGCAGACTCACTGGTGTTCTGGGCCTAGGGTATCACTAGGTAAGAGTTAAGTGTCAGTAGGTTGGGTTCTTATCTGGAGAAATCTACTTCTGAGATAATTTGGGTTTTGGACAATTAAGTTCCTTGCAGTTATAAAACTGAGGTCTTCATTTTCAGATTGTGGGATGGCCAGCCAGTGAAAACTGTCTGCTTTGCATGGGTTTATGATGCATGGGTTCATGATGATTCTAGGTTGATCCAGAAAATCTCTCTCTATAATACAACACGACAATAGAAATGGTCTCTCTTCATATTCATGGGTTGTCAGCTGTAAGGTATGGATCATTGGGGGCTATTTTATTTTTCTTTAGAATAATGTCTACCACATTCTGTTTTTAAAAAAAAACAGCTGTAGAACCAATAGATAATACTTTTCACCTTCTGAATTAGTAAGATTCAACAGAGAAAAATTCTGTTTCTCATATATATATTATAATATATAATATATTTATATATTTATATTTATATTTATTTATATTTATGTAAATACATTCACATAAAATATGAATCTATTACTATAAATATATTTATATATTTATGAATGTTTTATTTATTTATTTATTTGTTTGTTTGTTTGTTTACTTATTTATTTATTATAAGAAATTGGCTCCCATAAAGGTGGATGCTGACAAGTCCCAAGATCTTCAGGATGTGTTGGCTAGCTGGAAACCCACGAGATCTGATGGCATAGTTGTTGTCCAATGGCTGGCAGGCTTGAATCTCAGGTAGAGCTGCTGTTTCAGTCTGAATCCGGGGAAGAGGCCAATGTCCCAGTTGAAAGACATGCAGGCAGGCAAGAGTAATTCCCTAGTATCCCTGGGAGAATCATCCTTATTCTATTCAGGCCTTCTCACTGATTACATAAGGCCCACTTACATTAGGAAAATAATCTGTTTTACTCACTGTCCAGACTCATGTATTTCCCATCACAAAACACCAGAAAAACCTTTCACCAAGCATCTGGACCTCTGTGGCCCAGTAAAGTTGACACATAAAATTAGCCATCATATCTTCCAAATTTCATGCAAGTGCATGAAGCGGATGCACCTAAGCCCTATCAAGAAACCAAGCTACTGAGGCACCAGGCCGCGTGATAAGGTGCATGAGCACAGCGTCTTTCAAATATTTTATCCCCAGTCTACTGTAAGGAACACATATTTCGCCACAGCCCAGTATAAGGATACACATACACATACACATACACATACATATAAATAAATGAAATAAACAACATTTCATTAATTATTGGTTATCCGTACTAAGGTTAAATGTACATGTATATTTTCTTATTGGTTCTATTTAATTTAATCCATTCTTCCCTTGATCCGCACCTTCATGACCTTCCAAACAACAAGGCATCATTAGTAAGGTGTACTGATTTTGAGGGTCAATCTTTGGGAAGTAATATTCCTTCAGTTATATGTTTCACAATGTCTGACATGCAATACTCTCTTTGTTAAGTTGAATGGAATACAGAAAATGGGCTTCCAATTCAGTCTTAAGACATACTAACAAAATTCCGAATCCTTTTATAGGGGTACGTCCATAACTATCGAACAAAATTAAACAACAGGTACCAAGAGATGCCCGTTGGATGTCTCCAACCCTATTCAGGAAGGCTAAGTTTACAAGCCCACTGAAACACAGGGGACCATTTCTTTCTTGGGGAAAATGACCAAAACGGAATGTTCACGTGCAAAGAACAGACAGGACTAATTATTACAAAGAGGTGATGAAGCATGTAGAAACTGTCCACTTCTATGCCACTTATAATTAGTGCTTGTCTCCCTTTGGTTATCATGTAAATGCATAAGGCACAGTTAGAGAACATTGTTACCCAACAATTGCAGCTCTCAGGTTTCATGTTTCTGGTAAACGCCCTCATAGGTTGAACTGTGTCTCTGCAATCATTAAGGCCCTAGAGAAGAATTCACCCACTTTGCACCACTCACTCTCCCTGATTAAGCTGTTCTGCAGGGAAACGGCTTACTTTTTTAAATGATTGCTTTTTGTTCCTTGGATAAGCAGCAGACACATTTCTGAGTGCAGCATTTCTATTTAACTGTACTCATGCCCTAAAGAGATTCTAGGGATCAGCTCAGGGAGTCCACTTGAATTGATCTTCTTCATCTCTATTGCAACATTACTGGCAGACGTTCACAGTCAAATTTCATTCTGTGTGACTGAGAGAAACGGAGGAATTTGGCTTTCTGAACCAAGACCACATGATGGAATGGTCTGCACTCAGTTGCAACAGATTGTGAATGAGGAGGAGACAGGGACATTATATGATCCAGGATGTGAGGTTGTAGGGTTAGCTTATGGTGGTTGTAACCAAACCTTAATATTGTGTGGAGACTAGACAACCTTGAAATCCCTATAATGTGATGGTCTGGGGACTCTTACCATATAGATTGTCAAAATTCTTGTTATATGTCCGATACAGAAACAATAGAACTATTCACTTAATATAGATTTAATGAGCATATACTATGTGGTATTTAGAGCTCTACTCTTGTTGGAGAAGTGAATAAAGTACTCCCACTTTATTGGAGTACGGGGTGGTCAACGGGGCTCAAACAGACTCTGGTTTCTAGCTTAGAGACCTCGCTTCTGGGTTCTTCTTCCTTTGTTTGGTGCATGTGCGAAAACCCCCACAGATATGGAAGCTGACGACTATACATTACCCTCCCCACTTGACTCCATGCTCAGACGTTTGGTGACTCAAACTCTCTGACCAAACTCTCTGAGTGCCACTTGTTTTTTCCTCCAGTGTTCCAGCCTGGTTCCATAATATGCTAGATTGCTGACCAGGAAACCCAACCGCACTGGTCCATTGTTGCCACCGGTTTGGGAGAAAGGCGAGGTGGTGGCAAAGCAAAGGATCACAAGGGAGAAAGTGCATGCTCTGCCTGAATTTCAGCAGCCTCCTTCTCCGTTGTCTTGGGCAGGTTCTGCTCCATGGAACTGGTAAGGCCGGGCCCCGAAGAAGTCAAGCATACCCAAAAGAGTGGAAGGGGGACATGATCAATCCCCAGAGGACTTAATAGGTGTCCAAGGTAGAAAATTTTGTAGAAAATCTTCCCGCCACTCTCATACCCAGATAACCCACCCCAACATGGTCCAGCAGCCAGACTGCGCCTCAGACCCAGACCTAAGACTCTCCGAATGCATGTAAAGGAGACGAGAGAGCCTTAAAGACACAATGAGGATGGATCAGTCCAGACCAGCCATTCCATGATGTGTTATGTACCTTTCTCTACAACAGACCTCCTCAATTGGAAACACAACACTCCACCATACTCCGAAAAGCCACAAGCAATGGTTGACGTGATGGAGTCCCTCTTCCAGACCTACAACAGACTTGGAAAGATTGTCAACAGTTACTCCATACTTTGTTTAATTAAAAATAAGGATGACAGAAACATGACAGTACCTAGAAGATCACACATCTCCAGGAATCAATGACCCTACTGTCTGGGCTCAAGCTGCATGCCTGAAGAACACCCAACATGGGATTTCACCACATAAGGAGGACAGGGTCACGTCTGAGGATACCAGGAAGCCCTCCTTCATGGAGTCAACAATCCCATGAACATGACTAAAATATCATCAGTCACACAGCACCCTAGGGAGGTCCGGGAGACTACTATGAAAGATTCTGTGAAGCATACCCTGTATACGTCCCGTTTGACCCCGTGGCACTAGAAAGTCAACATATGGTAAATCCCTCTTTTGTGGCACAGGCTGCCCCACATATCCGACGAAAACTTCAGAAGTTGGAAGGCTTTACCAGATGAATATCACTCACTTGTTAGAGGTCGTCAATACAGTTTTTCAGGAACAGAAATTTGCAGCTGAAAGGAAGTGAAGACTAAAAAAGAAGGCTACCTTTCTCACAGCAGAACTAAAGAACAGATGCTACTGTTTTTTAGCAGCATCGAAAAACTCCAACCACAAAAAGGGGGGAAGCCCATAGCCCCCTTAGCTAGGGACCAGTGTGCATACTGCAAAGGCAAGGGAAACTGTAAGAATGTCCGAATTGGATGGGAACCTCAAAACGCAGCCAATATCTGGAGGAACCTCGAGGTGAGAACCTTCTTTATCTGGCCGGGGTAGAATTGGACTGAGGGGGACCGGACTCTTTCTTTCTCGGCCCCCATGAATCCACGGCTGAAATGAGGTGGAGGGCTGAACAATAACTTTCATGGTTGAAATACTTTTCAACTGGGGCTGAATACTCCTTGGTTACTTCCCTGGTAGTGCCCATAGGCGAAAAGACAGCAACCATACTTGGGGCTACTGGGACACAGGCAATGCAACAGCTCTTCTGTCAAGCTCAACAAGGTGCACTTGGGGGTCACAAGGTCCGGCATGAGTTCCTCTACTTACTTGACTGCCCTATTCCTCTCCTGGGCCACAATCTACTCTCCAAACTTGGGGCCCAGATATCTTTTGAACCCACTGGACACACTAGCCTCCAATTAAACCCAAGGCAGAAGGAAACCCTGGTATTGGCGATACCGCTGCCAAGGGAAGAAGAATGGAGACTGTTGGGTGCCCAGGCCTTACCTGGTCACCCCTAAGAATTCAGGCTTACAATCCACTCCCTATGGTCTGATGATAACCCGCCTGAAATAGCTTGGAATTGGGTCCCAATCATTGTGGGCCTGATCCCTGCAGCTCAACCGCAGACACCAAGGTAGTACCCCCTTCCACTAGAGGCTAAAATGGGCATACAAGAGCACCTGACCAAGCTCAGAGAAAGAGGTATTCTAATTGAGTGCCAATCAGTTTGGAATACCTCACTCTTGCCAGGCAAGAAGCTAGGAGGAGGACACCAACCAGTACAGGATTTGAGGGCCTTTGGCAAAGTGACTGTTTCCTTACACCCAGTCATTCCTAACCCTCAGTATACTCTCCTCAGCCAAATTCCGTGGTCAGCCGGAAGGGTTATGTGCTTCGACCTAAAAGATGCTTTCTTCTGCCTCTGCCTGGCTCCGCAAAGGCAATCATTGTTTGCCTTTGAATGGATTGAGCCCGTTACAGAGCGCCAGATGCAGCTGACCTGGACACTACTTTCCCAAGGATTCAACAATTCGCCCATTCTTCTGGGGGAAGCCCTAGGTTCAGATCTCGCTGACTTTCCGAAGTAAACCTCAGGGTATGTCCTTCTCCAATACGTAGAAGACCTCCTTTCCAGTGACACCCAGGAAGACTGTATGAAAGGTACACAGGCCTTCTTAAAGCTCTGATCCTACTTGGGGTACCAGGCCTCTTGGAAAAAGGCACAGATTCGTCAGCAGCAGGTCCAATACTTAGCTCCCTCCTCACAAAAGGAAAAGGAGAACGAGGACCAGAAAGGAAGAAAGTGTGGAACCACACTGCCACAGCCCCAAACAAAACGAGGCTTGTGTGAATGTTTAGGGGCCAGAGGGTTCTGTCGCATTGGGAATCCTCAGATGCTCAGCCATAGTGAGGTCCCTCTATGACCTGTTGGGAGGATCAAACTGGGAGCCCCTCACATGGACTGAGGAGGAGAGGGCCGCTTTCACAGAAATAAAGTTGGCTTTGGGAAAAGCCCCAGCCCTTGGTTTGCCTGACATAGACAGACCCTTTAACTTCCTCACACACGAAAAGGAGTGCTCACTCACAGCATGGTGCCACGGCAATGGCCAGTGTTCCCTCAAAAAAAAAAAAAAAAAAAAAAAAAAAAAAAAAAAAAACTTGATCCTGTGGCTGGAGGATGGCCACTGTGCCTAAAACCTCAGAGCCACAGTCCTGCTCATTAAGGTTGCAGACAAGCTCACACTGGGCCAAACATTTAATGTTAAGGTCCCACACACGGTCGTGTGGCTCACAAGCACCCAAGGATATCATTTCCTCTCCATTTCTCAGCTGACACAATCCCAAGGCCTTCTCTATGAGAACCCAAGGCTCACTCTCAAAACAGTGTAAGAACACTAAACCTGGCCCCTTCCTTCCCACAGAGGAGGGAGAACCTGACCATGACTGTTCTGGAGTAGTGGATGAAGTCTATGCCAGCTTCCCAGACTTCCAAGACCAGGGTATAACAAGCCCAGGGATCACCCTGTTCAGCGATGGGAGCAGGATTTTAGAGGAGTGCAGCCAAAGAGCAGGGTATGCGGTCATCACTACCACGGAAGTTCAGGAAGCTAAGGCCTTGTCGGAAGGATGGTCGGCACAATGGGCTGGACTCAGTACGCCTTAACCTGAGCCATCATCCTTACAAAAGTAAATGAATTAACATCTACATCAATTCCATGTATGGCTTTGCTACTGTGATGTACATGGGGCCATCTATAGAGAAAAAGGCCTCCTTACCGCTTCAGAGAAAACTATCAAAAACGAGGAAGAAATACTAAAGCTTCTTGAGACCATATGGCTACCAGTCAAAGTAGCTATCCTACACTGTAAGGGACCTCAGAAATGAGATGACCCCATAAATCAAGGAAATCACCAGGGCGACAAAACAGCCAGAGTGGCTGCATGAGGTGACCTAGGTGATGCTCCTACCTACACTCTGACTCTTGCACCCCAGAAGGAAGCCTCCCCACCCATGGACACAAGTGAAGAAAGAAGTTGGGCTTCCACAGAAGTGGACACACTAAGCAAACACGGATGGTGAGTCTTGTCCCATCATCTATGTGAAAGCAGCTAGTGAAGGAAGATAACTAACTCACCCTCTTAGGGAACTGCTCAAGAGGTCCTCTTCAAAAAGAACTACGGTATCAGCCAACTGCCAGCATTATGCCAGGCTGTCAGTGAATAATGTGTAATGTGTGCCAAAAACAATGCTTGCTCGGCCCCACGGCCCCTGCCTGGTTCCCAAAGGATGGACATAGGGGTGGACTTTACCAGCATACAACCAAATAAAGGGTTGAGGTACCTTCTTGTAATAATCTGCACCAATTTGGGATGCGTCCAAGCTTTCCAGACCAGAATGGGATGAATTCACGAGGTGGCCAAAGGTCTTCTATGGGAGATTGGGCTTAACCACACACAGTAATAATGG
Organism: Puma concolor; assembly: GCF_028749965.1. Lineage (NCBI taxonomy): Eukaryota > Metazoa > Chordata > Mammalia > Carnivora > Felidae > Puma > Puma concolor. The sequence continues at coordinate 161,018 of NW_028240124.1, read as the reverse complement.
ACCTGCGTTTGGAGCGGACATTATACGAACCCTAACAAAGTCCCTTAACATTGCCTGGAAACTGCACACTGCTTAACGCCCCCAGGGCTCAGGGAAAGGTAGAGCAGATGAACTGCACCCTCAAGGAAACCCTGGCCAAGTTCCACCAAGAGACTAACCCCCCATGGCCAGATTTGATTCGGCTGGTCCTCCTGTGTGCCCAATGCCTCCCTGGGGCACTGAGATTCTCCCCTTTTGAGTTATTATATGGGCGATCCTCCCCCCCCCCCACGCACACACACACATTTAGGAAAGCTCCCAGGAGACCTAAACCATATTGGAGACAAAGAAATAAGATAACAGGTCCAGAAATTGGGGGCAGTCCTAAACAAGTTAGAGATACACCATAGAGAGGGTCACAATTTCCTTAGGGACCCCGTTCACTTCTTTCAGCCAGAAGACACTGTGTGGGTCAAAGATTGGAAGAAGGAACCTCTTATTCCATGGTGGATTGGGCCTCTCACTGTTATTCTAACAACTCCTACAGCCCCCAAAACTTCAGGTATCACCCCATGGGTCCATCACTCCACAGTTAAGAAGTCCACTCAGAAGAACCCACAACCTGGTGAAGTGATCCAGATCCAGTCATCCCCTTAAACCTACCCTCAAAAGGGAACTGACCCCTGAGGTGTCCAGCCCTGCTCCAGCCACACCATGGGAGATGGCTGGCCTGCACACAGCAGGAGCTTGAGGAATCAATGCGTGAACCAAGCCCAGGGGTTTGAATGCAACTTTGCCAACCCTTGCCCCTTACTGGTGTCATAAGCCTGGACTTACTTCTTACTGTTGGGCTGATAGAGACTGCGCCAACAATCTGGATATGGTGCAAAAGATGTATCCTGGGCCTCACATACCTCCTCTGGATGGGAGGGTTACCAAGTATTGCCTGTATATTATGATAACCGTTCTCACCCTCACAACTGCCGCTTATCAAATTTGCCCCCACAATTGTCATAGGACAATAAGGGCGTCCAGGGTGTTCAGCACATTTCCCTCCCTCCACAAAGATTGCTACATGGGAAAAACACCCACTCTCTGTCAGTCACCTGGTGCCCGAAGTGCTAAGTATTGGACCGAGGATATAACCAAACTATCAGTAACCCATGTCACAACAAGGGCCTCCAGACACGGAAGCGAGCTTGCTACACTTACCTTCCTCAATGGGGAATCTCAAACAGGGGAGAGCTGCACTACAGGCCCTTCAAAAAGTTATAAAGCATATACCCAGGAGGGGGTAATTCAAGCCATAAAGGCGACCACTCTGCCAGCAGCCTACCAACCTTTGAAACTTCAGCCGTCAATCAGATGCCTACCAATTCCCCACTCCAGCATTGGGCCGACACTGCTCTACTAGTCCTCCATAAGATAGATAATCACATGCAAACCTGCTGGATGTGCTTGCCCCTAGCCAGAGGACTTACTTAGCTACTCCAATCCATTTGACCTGGGAAGCTCCTGAAAACCTCAAAACCAACACCTCTGTCTTAATTGGACCCCTGGCCACTAGGGTCCATCTCCCAATGCCGACAATCTAATCCGTACAGTCCCTGAATTCCCTCTCTAGGAGGAAGAGATAGAACCTTAATGAGTACTACGACCCTATGTTGCACACTTGGGGTGTTCTATCTGTGTTGTAATTCGGCCTATCGATGCTTAGAGGCCAACTGGACTCTGAAATGTTATTCCATCTTCCGGACCCCAGAGATATTTGTATACACTGAAGATCAGTTGCTAACAACCTTTAGCCCCAAGTCTCAGGCTAAACGGGCAGTCCTGCTACCCATTCTGATAGGCTCAGAAATTGTGACAGGAATAGGAACTGGATAAGGCGGCATAGGTTTATGCATAGGACTGTACCATGGACTATCTCAAGAGCTAAATGAAGACATGGAACAGGTGGCCGATTCTCTGGTAAATTTACAGAACCAAATAAACTCTCTGGTGACAGTAATCCCTCAAAATAGACAAGCCCCCGACCTCCTCACTTCAGAAAATGGAGGGACTTGAAAATTTTCGGAGGAGGAATGTTGCTATTTTTTAAACCAGTCAGAAATACTCAGAACTAAGGTTAAGGAATTAAAAAATAAAATAATAATAATAATAATAATAATAATAATAATAATAATAATAATAATAATAATAATAAATAATAATAATTCAAGATAGACAACAGGAAAGTACCAATCAATGGAATAAATGAGATCTCAGGGATTGGGATCCTGGCTTCCTGCCCTGGCAGGGCCCCTCTTCTCCATAATTTTACTTGTTCCCATTGGCCCCTCACACTGAATACCATAATATATTTTATTGAAAACACTGTTGCTCGCCAAACTACTGCAGGCTTCTTGGCCTTCTGAGGGTACCAACCTAAAAAACTGAAAGGTGATACCTACTGAAAAGGTTTCTTAAAAGGCATAAAATGGGATAATGTTGGAGAAGTGAATAAAATACTGCACCAGAAATGGCGGGTGGGACTAAAACGAACTCTGGTCTCTATCTTAGAGACCCCTCCTCCTGGTTCTTCTTCCTTTGTTTTCTGTGTGCAGGAAAACCCCCACAGATATGGCAGCTGATGACTGTAAATATCCTGCCCCACTTGCATTCCGCGCTCAGGCGTTTGGAGAAACAGGGTCCTCTGAGCCCGCCGTTCCACCAAGTTCTGCAATCCAAAGAAGATCTCCGAGTGCCATTTGGTTTTTCCGCCAGCATTCCAGCCTTGTTCTGTAACATTATAAACACAGAAGTGAGCAAGACAGACCAAGTCCCTTCTTATACAGTATAAGGAGACAGAGGACCATTAACTGGTAAACTAGTAATTAACAAGTGTACAAGGGTAATGGGGTGCTGGGACTCAAACAGCTCCAAGTTGTCGAAAGCAAACATGTGCTATTGTATGGATCATAGTTCTAAGTGATATGACATTTATAATTGATACACGTGATAACTGCCAGGGGATTCCCCCTTTTCCCAACTTACATTTATTTTTAAGAACTTAAGTGAGTTAATGAAAGATACTGGGGATTCCGAGAATCAGTAGATGCTGGTGGACCAGGTTTGAAATAGCAGCCCCAGAGGTCAAAAGACACAATATACAATCATGTTTTGTGTGTTTGTTTGTTTGTTTGTTTTTAAGAACTTCATTAATGTTTAACTGATATACACAAACTGTACCTATTTAAAGTACATAATTGGTGGAGCACCTGGATGGCTGTCACTTGAGCATCAGACTCTTGATTTTGGCTCAGGTCATGATCCCAGGTTCAATTAAGCCCTTTATTGGGCTCCATGCTAAGCATGCAGTCTGCTTAAGATTCTCTATTTCTCCCTTGCCTCTCTCCCCCACTTATGAACGCTTCATTTCTGTCTCTGTAAAAAAGCCCTAGTAAATAAATTACTTAATTAATAATTAATATTAATACTAATACTAATAAATACAATTACATAATTTGGTAAATTTTGGTCACATATCCACCAATGTATACATAACAAGGAAAAGAATATGTCTGTCACCACTAAAAATGTCCTTTTATCCCTTAGATATCCCTCCGTCCCCCACATCTTCCCGATTCCCATTCCTAGGCAAGCTCTGGTCTGTTTTCTGTTCCTGCATATTATCTTGCATTTTCTAGAATACTATAAAAATAAAATTATATAAGACATACTCCTTATTATTTAGAGGTGTGGAGTTGACCTCTCTCACTTAGTATTTTGAAGATTATCCATAGTGTTGTCTGTATCTTACTACTTTTTTATCCGTTCACATGTCAGTGGACATTTGTATTATTTCCACATTTGGCGTATTTATTTCTTTTTATGACAGAGTGAGAGAGAGAGAGAGAGACAGAGTGAGAGAGAGAGAGTGAGTGAGAAGGAGAGGGGAGGGGGGAAGTAGAGGTGGGGGAGAGATAGGAAAAGGGAGATGGAGAGGGAGAGGGAGATAGAGAGGGAGAGGCAGAGGGGGAGGGAGAGAGAAAGAGAAAGAGAGAGCAGAGGGAAGAGAAAAAGAATCTTAAGCAGCCTCCATGCTTAGTGTGGAGCTCAATGTGAGTCTCAATATCACGACCGTGGGATAATGACCCAAGCAGAAATCAAGAAATCTACCAACTGAGGCACCAGGTGCTCCTTAGCCTATTGAAAACAAAGCTTCTATAAACATTCATTTTTTCTTTTCTTTCTTTTTGTTTCTTTTCTTTTCATTTCTTTTCTGCTCTGTTCTTTCTTTCATTTATTTATTTATTTTTTTGTATGATCGTATACATTGATCCCTCTAGGGAAAATATTTGAGAGTAGATTTGGCTGAGTCATAGAATAGGTTGCATGTTCAGCCTTTTAGGATACTGTCAAACTGTTTGCCCGGGTAGTTTTATCACTTTTACATTCTCATCAGCAGGGTGTGAGAATTCCAGTTCTTTCATATCCTAGCTAACACTTCGGAGCCCTGTCTTTTGATTTTAGACATCTTGTAGGCATGAAGTAGTAGTTGATCTCATTGTATCTCATTTATCTCATTGTAGTTTATATTTATATTTCCCTATCATGATGCTGAACACATTTTCATGTGTGTATCTGCTGTACATATAACTGTTTTGGTAATGTGTCTTCTCAAATCGTTTGCCTTTTTTTGAATTATTTAGGTTCAGAATATTGAATATTGCAGATTGCCCATATGTTCTAGATATAAGTCAAGTCACATTTCACATAGATGATTGGTATATATATTCTCCCAGTCTCAGTATTGTGATTTCAAAGTCTTTGTTCTTTGAAACGCAAAAGTTTTAGTGTGATAAAATCCAACCATATGTTTTTATTGTAAAGAATCATATTGTTGGTGGTGTAGCTAAGAAATGTTTGCCTAAGCCCAGATCATAATGGTTTCCTACTTTAGGTTCTTTAAAAATGTTATCCTACTGTATTCTAGATTGCATTGGTTCTGATGAGAAATATTTTCCCTCCCTTTCCCTGGATTAAAGCAATTTGATTGTGGGGTACCTTGGTGTAGTATTCCTCATATTTCCTGTCGTTGAGGTTCATTGACCTTATTGGAACTATATATTTTTAGTTTGCATCAACATTAACAACTATAAATTCAAATTAGTTTCATTATTTACTCAAATTAGTTTTCTTGTCTGTGTTCCTTGGAGATACAATGACATGTATATTGGATGGTTTGCAGGCATAATTTGTCTGTGTGTTTCATTTCAGACGATTTCCATTGCTATGTCTTTAGGTTCATCAACCTTTTTTTCTGCACTGTCTACATGCCTTTAATTCCATTCAGTAATCATAGACCAGATTTCTTATTTTAGTCATTGCTTTTGTCATGCGAAGTTCGGTTTAGGTCTTACATACCACTTGCATGTCTCTATTTAACATGCTCATTCTGCCCTATAATTTCTTGCATATACTGATAATAGTTATAATAACTATTTGAATGTTCGGATGTATAAATTATATCATTTGTGTAATTTCTGGGTCAGTGTCAGTTGAGTTCCCCTTCCTTACGTGTCTTATTTTCCTGCTTCTTTGCATGCCTGATAATAATTTATGGGTTGCCAAACATGGTCAGTTTTAGCCTGTCAGATGCTGGATACTTTTAGATTCCTAAAAATATCCTTGCCTCTGATTTGGGACAGGGTTTAGTTACTTACAAATAGCTTGATCCTTTCAGGTCTTTCATTAAAGATATTTTGGGCAAGGCACAGGCAGCACTTAGTTTAGGGATAATTTTTGTCCAGTAACTGACACAAAAATCAAGTATTCTCCAAATGGCATGTACATTGTGAGGTCATCCACACTGGCTGTCAGGCATTATTCCTGACCCTGTATGGCAGTGGGTTTTGTTCCTTCCCCTGGTCTCAGTGTCCTCATACACAAGAGTTTATCAATATTCCATTGAATACTCAAGGCAGACCATCTGTTGATCTCTGGGGTTCTCTCTGTGAACAACTTTCTCTTCTTTGGTCCTCTGCTCTGTGAAATATAGCAGTCTTCCTGAATCAGTGACTAACCCTTCCACAATTCAGGGAATATGTTGGGCTATGCCAGCTTCCTCCTCTCTATAGCACAGACTCAAAACCCAGCCTAGTCAATAAGCTAGGGCACTATAGGAACCATGTCACTTATTTCCCAATATCAGGGATCACTGCCCTTCACTGCCTCATGTCTGATGTTTTGAGAACAGCTTCTTATATATTTTGTCTACGCTTTTAGCTGTTTCCATAAGGATTATAAATCTGGTTTTCGTTATTACATTTGCCTGGAAGTAGACGTGTTATCACCAATTTACATTTTAGTATTGAGTCTTACTTCTCTGGCTTTGTTCTTTTATCTTTTTATTCTCCTTTGATGATAGATTTAATGTGGACATATGGAGAATGGCCATTGCTAGACATAGGGAGAAACTAGGGATGAGCTGCAGATTGGAAGTATAGCTAGAAAAGAGAAAAAAAAGGAAAGAATGAGAATATGCAGTCAAATCTTGAAGAAAGGAATTGATGGCGATTGTCAAAGCCATGTGAAATCCCAGCTCCCACTTTAACACACATAATGTGAGAATTGAAACTAATCTCTTCGACTTGGAAAGCTTAATCTTCCAGTGAGCTTTACTAATTTTTACTGGTCTTCATAACTCCATAACAAAGGCCGAGGTTTGGAATTTCTCACCTTTGTTTCTCAGAGAGAAAACACCAATGTCACCCAGAAAGCAGTGCTTGGGTGAAAACTAGACGTTTTAAATGATTTTTTTCCTGCTTTGTTCCAATGATTCTTTAGCAGTGTTCGCCTTGGATGAGAACAAACTGTGGCACCGAAGAAACATACTGGACATGGAGTAGGAGTCTAGGGTTGTTGTCTAACACGGTCATAAACAAGTTATGGGGGAGGCACTTGACTTTCCTAGGTCTCAATTTCCTCACCTGGAAATTGGAATAAGGACCCCCATATGAAGGGCCATTGTGAGATTAAATGAGATGATGCGTGTGCCAGTTTTACAGAGCCTAACACTTAATATTACATGAAAGCCTCTGTGTAGTATTTCTTCTAGAGGGAGGGATTTGCACTTTTTTCATTGGAAGGAAAGAGATGAATATACAACTGGACTATCAAATAAGAGGTGGATAGAGGACTGGCTTACTGGTCTATCTCCTTGTACTCTTTCAGCCATCCTGGTCCTGGGCTCCCTCCAAATTGAAGAATCAGTGTCAGAAGACCTGAGATTCCTCTGTAGGTATCTGACCCCAGACAGAATATTAGCCTGTCTTAGCTGTTCAAATGAGGATAATGATGGCTATCATCTGTGGAACACTTGTTCCGTGTTGTCAGGTGTTGGATTAAGCACCTTGCCAATAGTGTCATTTAATTTTTTGACCCTTTGTTATTATTTCCATTTTATAAATTAGGCAACTGAGTTTCAGATATGTTAAGTAATTGGTCCAAGATAACACAAACACTAGTGGTGTGGCTGGGATGGGCACCAACTCTGCTCCTATGCCAACATGCATGCTCTCACCCATGTTACACTGCCTTCCCATGAGCGTGTTAAGGGTTTGGAAAGCCACCCCTGATAAAGTAACATGGAGTATGTTCGTGCCCTAGCTAAGATCTCTTTCCCTTACCTTGCCGAAAAGTTTTCATATTAACTGAAACACTAGTCCATGCACAAGACAACTTTCCTCGAATTTATCTTAACGCTATACACTGGTCAGAATATAAAAAGCAACGGCTTCAGAACTTGAAAGTTAGCAATAGGAGGTGAATGAGGGAAGGGAAGCAAAACAAGAATGACCCTGTGATGGTTATTATTACGTGTCTACCTGAGTTGGTCGTGGGGTGCCCAAGGTTAAACATTTTTTCTCGGGATATTTGTAGAGTGTTTCTGGGTGAGATTAGCGTTTGATTTGGTGGACTCAGTAAAGCACTATCGTCCCCAGTGAGTGTGGGCAGCATTCAATCTCCTGAGGTCCCAAAGAGAACACAGGGTAGAAAAAGGAGGAATCCATGTCCCACCGTTTCTTTTCTCAGCCTTAGAAGGTGATCCCGCTTAGAGGCAGAGCAGTGGGTAGGGGTAGGGTTGGTTCCCCGGAAGTGCCTTTGGTCCAACCACCCACAGTGATGTGATTTCCCTCCAGGACTGAAATGAGGGCCCATATGCTCTTATGTTTCAGGGCTACCGTTGGAAGGGCGGAGCCAAACGTATGCGTGGGACAGACTGAAACTGTCTCGGGATCTCCTCCTCTATCTCCATCACGGCTGTGGAAATGTCATGGAGAGAGTGTGACTTCCACACAGGATTTTCCCCAATGGTAATTGGCCCCAATCCGTTATTTCTTTTAGACGTCCATGCTAGGTGCCTTTAAAGCCAGAGCCCAGGCCAGCGTTAGGGTTAGGTCCTCGCTACCTGCATGTAGATTTCCTGGTATCCCAATACCTTTTGTTGAAGAGACGGTCTTTCCCTCATTGTTTATTCTTGCCTCTTTGTTATAGGTTAATTTACCACATAAGCCTGGGTTTATTTCTGGGCTTTCTATTCTGTCCAATCGACCTATGCGTCTGTTTTTGTGTCACTACCCATACTAATTGGTTTACTTGAAGCTTTGTAGTACATCTTGAAATCTGGGATTTTGATACCTCCAGCTATGTTTTTGTCTTTCAAGAATATTTTCACGATTCAGGGTCTTTTGCGGTCCCATACAGATTTTAGTATTAGTTTTTTCAAATCTGTGAAAAGTGCCTTTGGTATCTTGATAGGGATTGCATTGAAACTGTAGAGAGTTATGAGTAATATGGACATTGTAATGATATTAATTCTTCCAATCCATGATCATGGGATATCTTTCCATTTGTTTGTGTCATCTTCAATTTCATCACTGACTTATGGTTTTCACACTACAGGTCTTTCACTTCTTTGGATAAGTTGAGTCGTATCTATTTTACTCTCTCTTTTTTTTTGGTGCAATTATGAATGCGTGTTGCTTTCTTAATTTCTCTTTCTGTGACTTCATTATTATTATATAGAAACCCTACTAATTTTTGTGTATCAGTTCCGTATCTACAATTTTCCTGAATTCGTTTATTACTTCTAGTAGTTTTGGGGGGAAAGTTTAGGGTTTTCTGTGCATATTCTTACGTCATCTGCGGATAGTACAGTTCAGGTTGTTTACAAACATAGATGAATAATTTCTTTTTTCTTATCTGATTCCTGTGGCTAGGACTTCTAGTGTTATATGAAACAAGAGTGGCAAAAGTAGTCATATTTATCTTGTTCTTGTTCTTAGAGGGAAATCTCTCAGTTTTTCACCATTGAGATGTTAGGTGTGAACTTTTTAATATAAACAATATATAAAATAATATTTTCATGTGTTGAGGCATGTCCGTCCCCCCGACTTTGTTGAGAACTTTTACCATGAATACATGTTCAATTTTGTCAAATGTTTTTTCTCCCTTTATTGGTATAATCATATGATGTTTACCCTCCGTTTTGTTGAGGTGGGATATTATGTTGATTGATTTGTTGAGCCACCTTTGTTTCCCTGGAATAAAAGCCACGTAATCATTTTAGCGTGTTGTTGAGTGGAGTTTGATAATATTTTATTGAGGATTTTAAAGTCTATTTGGTTTGATATAGGTGTTGCTACCTGGTTCTGAGTTGTTGTTGTTGTTTGATGTTATTTTTGTTGTCCTTGTTGTTGTTTGCTTTCATTTGCATGGGAAATGTATCTCCATCCCCTCACTTTCAGTCTCTATGTGTCTAGATCTGAAGTGAGTCTGTGCTAGGCAGCATATGGATGAGTGTTGTTTTTTATCCATCCTGTTACCCTATGTATTTTGACTGGAGCACTTCAGCCGTTTATATTTAAAGTAAATGTTGATCATTATGTACTAATTGTAATTTTGTTCTTTTTTTTGTAGCTTATTTATTTATTTATTTATTTATTTATTTATTTTTCTTATTTTTATTTTTTTTTGGGTAAGCCTAAATATATTTTATTTTATATTTTTTATTTATATATGAAATTTATTGTCAAATTGGTTTCCATACAACACCCAGTGCTCATCCCAAAAGGTGCCCTCCTCAATACCCATCACCCACCCTCTCCTCCCTCCCACCCCCCATCAACCCTCAGTTTGTTCTCAGTTCTCAACAGTCTCTTATGCTTTGGCTCTCTCCCACTCTAACCTCTTTTTTTTTTCCTTCCCCTCCCCCATGTGTCCTGCTAAGCCTCTCAGGATCCACATAAGTGTGAAACCATATGGTATCTGTCTTTCTCTGTATGGGTTATTTCACTTAGCATCACACTATCCAGTTCCATCCACGTTGCAACAAAAGGCCATATTTCATTTTTTCTCACTGCCACGTAGTATTCCATTGTGTATATAAACCACAATTTCTTTATCCATTCATCAGTTGATGGACATTTAGGCCCTTTCCATAATTTGGCTATTGTTGAGAGTGCTGCTATGAACATTGGGGTACAAGTGCCCCTATGCATCACTACTCCTGTGTCCCTTGGATAAATTCCTAGCAGTGCTATTGCTGGGTCATAGGGTAGGTCTATTTTTAATTTTCTGAGGAACCTCCACACTGCTTTCCAGAGCGGCTGCACCAATTTACATTCCCACCAACAGTGCAAGAGGGTTCCCGTTTCTCCACATTCTCTCCAGCATCTATAGTCTCCTGATTTGTTCATTTTGGCCACTCTGACTGGCGTGAGGGGGATACCTGAGTGTGGTTTTGATTTGTATTTCCCTGATAAGGAGCAACGCTGAACATCTTTTCATGTGCCTGTTGGCCATCCGGATGTCTTCTTTAGAGAAGTGTCTATTCATGTTTTCTGCCCATTTCTTCACTGGGTTATTTGCTTTTCGGGTGTGGAGTTTGGTGAGCTCTTTATAGATTTTGGACACTAGCACTTTGTCCGATATGTCATTTGCAAATATCTTTTCCCATTCCGTTGGTTGCCTTTTAGTTTTGTTGGTTGTTTCCTTTGCTGTGCAGAAGCTTTTTATCTTCATAAGGTCCCAGTAATTCACTTTTGCTTTTAATTCCCTTGCCTTTGGGGATGTGTCAAGTAAAGAGATTGCTACGGCTGAGGTCAGAGAGGTCTTTTCCTGCTTTCTCCTCTAAGGTTTTGATGGTTTCCTGTCTCACATTCAGGCCCTTTATCCATTTTGAGTTTATTTTTGGGAATGGTGTGAGAAAGTGGTCTAGTTTCAACCTTCTGCATGTTGCTGTCCAGTTCTCACAGCACCATTTGTTAAAGAGACTGTCTTTTTTCCATTGGATGTTCTTTCCTGCTTTGTCAAAGATGAGTTGGCCATACGTTTGTGGGTCCAGTTCTGGGGTTTCTATTCTATTCCATTGGTCGACGTCTGATTTTGTGCCAATACCATGCTGTCTTGATGATGACAGCTTTGTAGTAGAGGCTAAAGTCTGGGATTGTGATGCCTCCTGCTTTGGTCTTCTTCTTCAAAATTGCTTTGGCTTTTCGGGGCCTTTTGTGGTTCCATATGAATTTTAGGATTGCTTGTTCTAGTTTCGAGAAGAATGCTGGTGCAATTTTGATTGGGATTGCATTGAATGTGTAGATAGCTTTGGGTAGTATTGACATTTTGACAATATTTATTCTTCCAATCCATGAGCAGGGATTATCTTTCCATTTCTTTAAATCTTCTTCAATTACCTTCATAAGCTTTCTATAGTTTTCAGCATACATATCCTTTACATCTTTGGTTAGATTTATTCCTAGGTATTTTATTCTTCTTGGTGTAATTGTGAATGGGATCAGTTTCTTTATTTGTCTTTCTGTTGCTTCATTGTTAGTGTATAAGAATGCATCTGATTTCTGGACATTGATTTTGTATCCTGCAACTTTGCTGAAATCATGTATCAGTTCTAGCAGACTTTTGGTGGAGTCTATCGGATTTTCCATGTATAATATCATGTCATCTGCAAAAAGCGAAAGCTTGACTTCATCTTTGCCAATTTTGATGCCTTTGATTTCCTTTTGTTGTCTGATTGCTGATGCTAGAACTTCCAGCACTATGTTAAACAACAGCGGTGAGAGGGGGCATCCCTGTCGTGTTCCTGATCTCAGGGAAAAAGCTCTCAGTTTTTCCCCGTTGAGGATGATGTTAGCTGTGGGCTTTTCATAAATGGCTTTTATGATCTTTAAGTATGTTCCTTCTATCCCGACTTTCTCAAGGGTTTTTCTTAAGAAAGGGTGCTGGATTTTGTCAAAGGCCTTTTCTGCATCGATTGACAGGATCATATGGTTTTTCTCTTTTTTTTTGTTAATGTGATGTATCACGTTGATTGATTTGCGAGTGTTGAACCAGCCCTGCATCCCAGGAATGCTTATGTTTACGAGTAATTGTTTTATATATTTGGGCGCTCCGGTATTCGGCGCATAGGCATTTATAATTGTTAGCTCTTCCTGATGGATAGACCCTGTCACTATTATATAATGTCCTTCTTCATCTCTTGTTACAGCCTTTAATTGAAAGTCTAGTTTGTCTGATAGAAGTATGGCTACTCCAGCTTTCTTTTGGCTTCCAGTAGCATGATAAATAGTTCTCCATCCCCTCACTCTCAATCTAAAGGTGTCCCCAGGTCTAAAATGAGTCTCTTGTAGACAGCAAATAGATGGGTCTTGTTTTTTTATCCATTCTGATACCCTATGTCTTTTGGTTGGCGCATTTAATCCATTTACATTCAGTGTTATTATAGAAAGATATGGGGTTAGAGTCATTGTGATGTCTGTATGTTTTATGCTTTTAGTGATGTCTCTGGTACTTTGTCTCACAGGGTCCCCTTTAGGATCTCTTGTAGGGCTGGTTTAGTGGTGAGAAATTCCTTCAGTTTTTGTTTGTTTGGGAAGACCTTTATCTCTCCTTCTATTCTAAATGACAGACTTGCTGGAGAAAGGATTCTCGGCTGCATATTTTTTCTGTCTAGCACACTGAAAACCTCGTGCCAATTCTTTCTGGCCTGCCAAGTTTCAAAAGAGAGATCATTCACGAGTCTTATAGGTCTCCCTTTATATGTGAGGGCACGTTTACCCCTTGCTGCTTTCAGAATTTTCTCTTTATCCTTGTATTTTGCCAGTTTCACTATGATATGTCGTGTAGAAGATCGATTCAAGTTACGTCTGAAGGGAGTTCTCTGTGCCTCTTGGCTTTCAATGCCTTTTTCCTTCCCCACTTCAGGGAAGTTCTCAGCTATTATTTCTTCAAGTACCCCTTCAGCACCTTTCCCTCTCTCTTCCTCCTCTGGGATACCAATTATGCGTAGATTATTTCTTTTTAGGGTATCACTTAGTTCTCTAATTTTCCCCTCATACTCCTGGATTCTTTTATCTCTCTTTTTCTCAGCTTCCTCTTTTTCCATAACTTTATCTTCTAGTTCACCTATTCTCTCCTCTGCCTCTTCAATCCGAGCCGTGGTGGTTTCCATTTTGTTATGCATTTCGTTTAAAGCGTTTTTCAGCTCCTCGTGACTGTTCCTTAGTCCCTTGATCTCTGTAGCAAGAGATTCTCTGCTGTCAGCCATACTGTTTTCAAGCCCAGGGATTAATTTTATGACTATTATTCCAAATTCACTTTCTGTTATATTATTTAAATCCTTTTTGAACAGGTCATTAGCTGTTGTTATTTCCTGGAGATTCTTCTGAGGGGAATTCTTCCGCTTGGTCATTTTGGATAGTCCCTGGCGTGGTGAGGACCTGCAGGGCACTTTCCCTGTGCTGTGGTGTATAACTGGAGTTGGTGGGCGGAGCCGCAGTCAGACCTGATGTCTGCCCCCAGCCCACTGCTGTGTCCACAGTCAGACTGGTGTGTGCCTTGTCTTCCCCTCTCATAGGGGCGAGATTCACTGTGGGGTGTGGTGGCCTTTCTGGGCTACTTGCACACTGCCAGGCTTGTGATGCTGGGGATCTGGCGTCTTTGCTGGGGTGGGTAGGCAAGGTGCACAGGGGCAGGAGGGGCAGGCTTAGCTCGCTTCTCCTTACGTGATCCACTTCAGGAGGGGCCCTGTGGCAGCGGGAGGGAGTCAGATCCACTGCCGGAGGTTTGGCTCCGCAGAAGCACAGAGTTGGGTGTTTGCGCGGAGCGAGCAATTTCCCTGGCAGGAACTGGGTCTCTTTGGGATTTTGGCTGGGGGATGGGCGGGGGAGATGGCGCTGGCGAGGGCCTTTGTTCCCCACCAAACTGAGCTCTGTCGTCAGGGGGCTCAGCAGCTCTCCTTCCCTTTGTCCTCCAGCCTTCCCGCTTTCTGAGCAGAGCTGTTAACTTATGACCTCCCAGACGCTAAGTCGCGCTTGCTGTCGGAACACAGTCCATCAGGCCCTCCGCTTTTTGCAAGCCAGACTCGGGGGCTCTGCTTGGCCGGCGAGCCGCCCCTCCGCCCTGGCTCCCTCCCACCAGTTCGTGGAGCGTGCACCACCTCGCCGCCTTTTCTACCCTCTTCCGTGGGTCTCTCGTCTGCGCTTGGTTCCGGCGACTCCGTTCTGCTATTCCTCTGGCGGTTTTCTGGGTTATTTAGGCAGGTGTAGGTGGAATCTAAGTGGTCAGCAGGACGCGCGGTGAGCCCAGCGTCCTCCTACGCCGCCATCTCTCCTCTCCTGAACTGTTTTTTCAAGAACCATTAAAATCACACCAAACATTGAAATACTTACATTTAAGTCTAACAACCATGCACAGGATTTGTACGTGAAAAGCCACAGAAGGCTGATTGGGTAAATCAAGGAAGATATAAATAAATGGAGAGATATGCCATATCTAGCTAAGTAATTAATATTTTACTCAATCATTTCATTGATTAATTAATTAAGTAAAAGAAGCCTTGACCTAAAATCATCACTTATAGAAACATTCACTCAAATGGATCATAGATGTAAGTGTAAAGTACAAAATTATAAAACATTCTTAAGAAAGAAGGAGTGTTGTTGATTCATTGAATCATTCAATAAATACTTTTGGAGCATTTAGAATGAGACAACACAGTCTACGCCCTGAGGATCCACTAGGGAACCAAAGGAGCAAGGATCACTGCACTCTTGGTGCTCAAGAGTCCAGTGGGGGAGACTGACAAACATAATGGAACTAGAAACTACGGTAGAGAATAATGAATGGGGAAAGAACAAGTAAATACATCTTGGAGAGGATATAAGCATTGGGGGAGGGGGTGTGAAATACTCGACACAGAGGGCCCTACTGTAAAGGTGTCAGTTGAATAAATACCTCACGGAAATGAGAGAAATACCTGCTGACAGGAAGGTGATCTAGGCAGAAGGACCCATGAATTCCCCAAGGCAGGAGAGTGAACGTGTGTACTGATGGGAAGTAAGGAGGCCAGCATAGACAGAGAAACGAGGATGAGAAGAAGGAGGAATAAAGAGGGGGAGGTTGTGGGTCAAGGAGGAGAAAAAGAGGATGAGGGAGAGAAGGCTGTAAAGACTGCCAGCAATAGACAAGGTGAAGCGAAATCTGGTCATACCTGTTCCTCCGCCTCACATTACAGGCTGCAGTTCTTTTTATTTTTTAACTGACATTTACTAAACTGTGTCTACACCATGAAAAGCTAATTCTACTTGTAGCAACTATTCGAAGCAAGAAAATGGAACATCCTAAATGATCAATAGCCATGTTTAAATAAGTTATGGCATGGGGCACCTGGATGGCTCAGTCGGTTTGGCGTCCGACTTCAGCTCGAGTCATGATCTCATGATCCGTGAGTTCGAGCCCCGCGTTGGGCTCTGTGCTGACAGCTCAGAGCCTGGATCCTGCTTCGGATTCTGTGTCTCCCTCTCTCTCTGACCCTCCCCCGTTCATGCTCTGTCTCTCTCTGTCTCAAAAATAAATAAACATTAAAAAAAATTTTAAATAAGTTATGGCATGCTATGAGACCTTTACAATTCATAGCCCTGGAGAACATTTGTGACCTAGCGAAATGCTCGTATCACTAGAGGATCAAAAATGGGATTCACAGCTACATAGCAAATTTTGGTTAATGCATGTACATATACCTCTTCCGTGACGATTATACCACAGTGTTAGAGGTGCTTACCTCCAGGGGCGCCTGAATGGCTCAGTCGGTTAAGCATCTGACTCTTGATTCCAGCTCAGTTATGATTCCACTGTGTGTGCGATTAAGCTCCACATTGAGGTCTGCACTGACAACGTTGAGCCTGCTTATGATTCTCTCTATCTCTCTCTCTCCTCCCATCCCCCACTCTTGCTCATCTCTCTCTCGTTCTCTCTCTGTGCCAAAAATACATAAACATAAAAAATGTGTTTACATATGCTTATCTCCAGGTGTTTGACTTATGACCATTTTTCTTTCTTTCTTGTTTATTTTCTAAATTTTCTGCAATAAACTTTAAGACCGCCGTAATCATAAAGTAACGTTTCAAATAAATGATTTAGTCTAGTATCAGTTAAATAAATAAAATGTGTCAATTCATAAATTTATTAGGTCCATTCAACACATCAAGGATAGTTTCAAACAATCCAGTGTTATTCCTTCAGCAGACACCCTCCCATCTGATTTGACGTTGACTCAACCACTTCACCAAGAAAGATTTCTAAACTTTGACCATGTTTGAGTGTCTATAAAAGTTTCTGAAAGCATGCAAGACCGCATCCTTGCCTTCAAGAAACTTTCAATATTTGAGGGTACAAAAAACCCAAACACCATACAAAGCACAGTGAGACTTCAAGGTCAAGTTTCATGTAGCAGGAGAAGTCCACTGAGCCGAGTTGATCAGTAAAGGCGTCTCGGAGGCATAGCACAAAGAATCTTAAAGGATGACCAAATTTCTAGTTGGCAGGCAGAAAGGAGGAGGACAAAGGAGACAAAAGCAAATGTGCAGGAATAAAGGAGGGGCAGGCATTCCGAGAACAGTGAGAACAAACCTGTTGGACCTTGAGGTTCTTCTACAACAGTGGCCATTATGTATTTGTGACGACGACAAAGACTGGGTAGAAGATGATGGACCTACATAACCCATCATGTCCATACTCTTATGTAAGAAGGTCTTGGAGACAGCGAAGAATTGGAGAACATCCGTTAGAACCTCAAGATGGTAATAACGAAACAAGTTGTAGAAACAAAACAATGAAAAGATAAAATTCTAAGCAAAAGTCTCTAAGCATATGAATTAATACCCAATCAACAACCAATTGAAATCCATGACCAACTTAAGACCCCTCTTGTGTTTCTCTCTTAATGGGGCATTGTCTTCAGCTGCTCAAGAGGGAAAGAGGCTCATTGTCAGTCCTCCCATCCTCAACGTCTTTTCTGTGATCCACTCAGCAGCAGGGGCTCTCAACTCCACCTCCAACTTATGCCAAGCCAGCTAGTTTCTCACCACCTTCCGCCTACTCTCCATTTTCGTTGTTAGCCCCATGCTGCCTTTCCCTTCCCACCAAAATCCCAGTTCATTCTTTTCACTGCATCTGGAATGCAATCCAAGACTCCTGAATCTGAGCAGTTCATTCCTCTGCTTACGACAACCCTCTAGTCTCCACTGTACTCAAAATGACACATAGAATCTGTAATGTGACCACCAGACGTTGGCAGTCCTGCCTTGTCACCCCTCTAATGCCATCTTTCCTGATTCTCCTTTCATTAGGTGACCGGGACGGTCTCTTCTCCTGGTTGCTCAAATTAGACCCATGTAGGTTCCGCTTAGAATGCATTTTGTGGTCGCTAGTTTCCTTACCAGTTCTTGCTACGGGTCCAGTTTGAAAAGGACTTTTCTCCCCAAGAAACCTTTGTTGGCCAATCCTGTAATCTACACTTTGTCCCCTGTGCCATTCCTTCTCATAAAATTTAGTGTTCTATTTAACAGCATTTGCCACACGTTGTAATTACACCTGTACTATTTGTAGCTAAGTTTTGAAACATCCTGAATATATGGAGCGTGCATGTTGGATTCTCACTGTGTACTTGAACCTAATAACACCTGACACCTAAGGTGTTCAATATGTGTATCCACGATGCCTGAAATAGGGGATTTTTAACTATCTCCCGGCGAGCTAGACTGCAATATACATTCAAGTCTTCAATGATCTCTACCACCAAATTTAGTATACATATGCAAAAAAGGGAAGGGTCACGTCCTCACGCATAGGAGAAACATTTTGCCTCGTTGATAGCTTCTATGGTGTAGCTTACATTTTGACCTACATAAGACCCCACCCTGGAGGTACAGTTTGTATGGATGTAGTGACAACTATGAGGAAATCAAAACAAAATACAGTGTTTATGGAGTGTAATGTGCCAGGAGTTTTTCCACACGTTTTACAGGCATTACCTATAATCTCACCACTATACCGGACATAGGCGTTATACTTCCCCTTTACAAATTGGAGAAGCAAACTCGGAGGTATCATTTGCCTACAATCTAAGATCTGGCTGGTAGAAGAAATAGATGTGGCCAGGTAATGTACAAAATCCACAATTTTGCCCAAGGTAGCCTCTGGGAAATCAGAAAATGAGCAGCTTTCATAAGTGCAGCTGCCTAGAGCTTTTCAGAGGAGCTGTCTGTGTGGCGCCGGGGCTTTGGCGCCATCACATCTCCAGGATCTCACTACCAGGAGTAACCCCCATTGTTGGGAAGGGCAAGAACACCCATCCGTGGCAACTTAAGGTGTTTTAACCCCTGTCAAGATAGTGCAAGCCTCCAATTACTTCATTTGGTACTTCAAGGAACACATCAAAGCACACCTCGTGGGATTTTCAAAAATCACTCTGAGATGAGAACTCAAACACAAAAGTCATAGCAACACGAAGCAAGTAACACTTTCCAAAACACACGTCCTGAAGGGCTAGGCCATGGAGACGGTATGAGCCCACTTTAAAGTAGCAGTGCTCTCAGGTGCATAGCACATAAAACAAAACAAAACAAAACAAAACAACAACAACAACAACGTTAAAACACAAAAGGGATAGAAAACTATCCAAAATGATGAAACGCAAGAATTCCCCTCAGACGAAATTCCAGCAAGAAGTGACCTCTAAAGAATTGATCAAAATAGATAAAAGCAGTATAACAACAAGAATGTAGAATCATAGGCATAAGATTAATCACTGGGCTTCAAAAAAGGTATAGAAGACGACAGAGAATTTATCATTGCAGTGATAAAAGACCTAAAACATAGCCAGGGTTAATTGAAAAGTCAATGACATAGAGATTGATTTTCATCACTGATACAAAAACAGATAAGCTGGAACGTTGGATGTCCATTACCCAAGTTAGTAGTTATGCGATTGTAGCAAAAGCTAATTCTAGAAAAAAACGATTAAATAATGAAAACAAGAGAGCTAAAATATGTCAAGTTTAAATACCTTGCATGAACTGTGTAGCTGTATAGTTGTTTAAAATTCTAGGATATCAAATAATATTATGTGATAGCCATTGTAACACATGCAAAGTTCACCATGTCGACCTTTGCTCTTCTCAATGTGGAGTAATAAGTTATTAGGCCTTATAGACTAACTGAAAAAATGAATATTAAAAAGTTTTTGAAAGTATATGTTTCTAGTGAGTTTGGTCATGTCAAATAAAGTGTGTCATTTCCAACACCTATTCACGTGCACTCTTAGTATGGCTAGAGTCCATAAAAAGTTATTGCACCATTGCAATAAACAGGATTACCAGTGCAATCTATTTTTTTAATTCCATTTGTTCATTTATTTGAAAGCCAGAATAGTGCATGGAGAATGTACCCTGTAGGTTCTGGATTCTCTCCTTGATTCCAAATGTCTTATTGGGCCTCTACCAAAAAGATGGTAAAACAATATTATCTGTACCATGAACATGTAAAATTTGGAACACCTCACGAGTATTACAATTTTGCTGTTTAGCATATGTGTTTACAAATACACACGTGTGCACTGGGTGAAGTTAGATGTTTCATACTTCTATCCATATCATGAGGGATTCAATAAGTTTTAAAGAGTTAGATTCCAGTTACCAATTCTAATGTGGGATAACATGCCCAGTTCTTGCTTATTTGTCACTTATGATGCAATTATGAAGTTAACTTAGAACCTAAAGGGTAAATTCTTTTTAACTACACTTGACTGAACATGTATCATTGAAAGTCAAGCTTTGGCCTTTCAAAGATGACATGAGAGTGAACGCGGAGAACCCAAAAGACTCCATGAAAATGCTGCTAGATCTGATACATGCATGGACCAAACTCACAGGATACAAAATCCGTGTAAAGAAACTGATTGCATTTCTATACACCAATAAGGAAGCAACCGAAAGAGAAGTCAAGAAATCAATGCCAGTTACAATTTCACCAAGAACCGTAAAATACCTAGCAAGAAAACTAACCAAAGATGTAAAAGATCTGTACAGTGAAAAGTATAGAAAATGTATGAAGGAAAATGATGAAGACACATCAAATACAGAAAAAAAAAAACAAAACAAAACAATCCATGCCAAAGAGTGGAAGAATGAATACTGTTAAAATGTCAATAGTACCGAAAGCAATCTACACATTAATGCAATACCAATCAAAATTGTACCAACATTCTTCTCCAGACTAGGGCAAGCAATCTGAAACTTTGCACAGAACAACCAAAGAACCTGAGTAGTCAAAGTTAACTTTAAAAAAGAAAGCCAAAGTGGGAGGCAGCCCAGACTTTCGCCTCTCCTATGAAGCTGTAATCGTTAAGATAGTATGACTTTGGCACAAAAACAGGCACATGAACCAACGAAACAGCATAGAGAACCCAGAAGGGGCCCCACAAATGTATGGTGAACTAATCTTTGACAAAACTGCAAAGACAATCCAATGGAGAGAAGACAGCCTCTTTACAAAGGGTGCTGGGAGAACGAAACAGTAACATGATGAAGAATAACCTAGATGACTTTCTTCCAACGTGCACAAAAATAAAGGCAAAATGGATGAAAGCCTTAAATGTGAGACAGGAAACCATCAAAACACTAGAGGAGAAAAGAGGAAAAAAAACCCTTTGACCTCAACTGCAGCAATTTCTTCCTTGGCATGTCTCAAAAGACAAGGGAATGAAAAGCAAAACTGAATGATCAGGACCGGGTCAGGATACAAATCTTCGGCACTGCAAAGGAAACAATCAGCAAAATTAAAAGGCAACCGATGGAAGGAGTGAAGATGTTTGCGAGTGACATATTGGATAAAGGGTTACTACACAAAATGTATAAAGAACTTACCCAAGTCACACCTGGAAAATGTAGTACAGTGAAACAATGGGCAGAAGACATGAATAGACACTTTTCCAAAAGAGACATCCAGATGGCCCCAAAACACATGAAAGGATGCTCAACATCACTCATCATCAGGAAAATACACATCAAAGCCACACTGAGATACCACCTCACACTAGTCAGTGTGGCTAAAATGAGCAACTTAGGAAACCACAGATGCTGGTGAGGATATGGAGAAAGAGTAACCCTCTCTCACTGTTGGTGGGAAAGGAAACTGGTGCACCACGGCAAGCATGAAACCTGCAGACATCACAATGACTCTAAGCGCATAACTTTCCATAATAATACTGAATTTCAATGGACTAAATGCTCCAACCAAACAACATAGTGTATCAGAATGGATGGAAAAAACAAAAACAAAAAACAGAACAAGACCCATCTATTTGCTGTCTACAAGAGACTGCTTATAGACATGAGGACACCTTCAGGTTGAAATTGAGGGGATGGAGAACTATCTATCATGCTACTGGAGGTCAAAAGAAACCTGGAGTAGCCAAATTGTATCATACAAAGTAGAGTTTAAATTAAAGGCTGTATCAAAAGATGACGAAGGGCTTTCTATATTAATTCCAGGGTCTCTCCATCAGGAGGAGCTACAAATTTTAAATGTCTACACACCAAATTCGGAGACACACAAATATATAAACAATTAATTAAAAACATACAGAACCTTGTTGATAAGAATGTGGTAATTGCAGGGGACATTAAATTAAACACAGAAAAAAAGATGGAAAATCTCCAAAAGCATGGAGGTTAAAAAACATCCCACCAACGAATAAATGGGTCAACCAGGCAACATGAGAAGAAATTAAAAGATATAAGGAAACAAATGAAAATGAAATACAACAATGCAAACCCTTCGGGATGCAGCAAGGGCAGTCCAGACAGGGAACAACAAAAACAAAACAAAACAAAACAAAACAAAACACAACAACAACAACAACGACGACGACGACAAGAAACATTGCTATCCAGGCCTATCTCAAGAAACAAGAAAAATCCCCAATACAAAATCTAACAACACACCTAAAGGAACTAGAAGCAGGACAGAAAAGACACCCCAAAGCGAGCAGAGGAAGAAAAATTATAAAGATCAGAGCAGAAATAAACAATGTGGAGTCTAAAGGAAAACAGTACAGCACATCAATGAAACCAAGAGTTGTGTTTCTGAGAAAATACACAAAATTGATAAACGTCTAGCCTGGCTTCTCAAAAAGAAAAGAGAGGGGACCCAAATAGGTCAAATCACGAATGAAAAGGGAATTATTACAAAGAATCTCTCAGAAATTCAAGCATTCATCAGGAAACACTATAAAATCTTCTATGCCAACAAACTGGACAACCTGGAAGAAATGGACAAATGCCTCCATACCCACACACTTCCAAAGCTCAAACGGGAAGAAATAGAAAATGTGAACGGACCCATAACTAGTGAGGAAATTGAATCAGTTATCAAAAATCTCCCAATAAATAAGAGTCCTGGTCCAGGTGGCTTCCCTGGCGATTTCTAGCAGACATTTAAAGCAGAGATAATAGCCATCCTTCCCAAGCTGTTCCAAAATATGGAAATGAAAGGAAAACTACCAGACTCATTTTATGAAGCCAGCAAACGGTGATTCCCAAACCAGACAGAGACACAAAAAAAAGGAGAATTACAGGCCAATATCCCTGATGAATACGGGTGCAGAAATTCTCAACAAGATACTAGCAAATCACATTCAATAGCATATAGAAAGTATTATTCAACACGATCAAGTGGGATTCATTCCTGGCCTGCAGGGCTAGTGCCATATTCACAAATCAAACATTGTGCTACATCACATTAATAAAAGAAAAGATAAAAACCATAGTACACTGTCAATAGATTCAGAAAAAAAGTATTTGAGAAAATACCACATCCGTACTTAATACAAACCCTCAAGACATTTGGGATAGAAGGAAACTACTTTAAACATCATAAAAGCCATTTATCAGAAGCTCACAGTAAATATCGTCCTCAATGGGGAAAAACTGAGAGCAATCCCCCTGAGATCAGGTACAAGACAGAGATGTCCACTCTCACCCCGGTTGTTGAACATAGTGTTGGAAGTCTTGGCATCAGTAATCAGACAGCACATGAAATTAAAGGTATCATCATTTGATTTGCAACGATGAAGTCAAACTTCCACTTTTTGCAGATGGCATGACACTATACATGGAATTTCGGACAGACCCCATCAAAAGTCCTCTATCACTGATACATGAATTCAGCAATGTTGCAGGGTAGAAAATCAATGTACAGAAATTGGTTGCGTTTTATAAGCCAATAATGAAGCAACAGAAAGAGAAATAAAGAAACGGATCCCATTTACAATGCACCAAGAGTCATAACGTACCTAGGAATGAAGCTAACCAAAGAGGTAAAAGATCTGTATGCTGAAAACTATAGAAGGCTTGTGAAGGAAATTGAAGAAGATACAGAGAAAGCAAAACACATTCCATGCTCGTGGATTGGAAGAATAAATATTGGCGAAATGTCAATACGACCCAACGCAGTCCTCACTTTATAGGCAGCACCAATCACATTGCACCAGCACTCTTCTCCAAGCTGGAACAAACAATCATAAAATGTGTATGGAAACACAAAAGACCCTGAATAGCCAAAGTAATACTGAAGAAGAAAACCAAAGTGTGAGGCACCACAATGCCAGACTTTAGCCTCTACCGCAAAGCTATAACCATCAAGACAGCATGGTACTGGCACAGAAACAGATACATAGACTTAATGGCATAGAATAGAGACCCCAGAATTGGACCCACATACGTATGACCAACTAATCTTTGACAAAGCAGGAAAGAATATCCAATGGAAAAAAAGACAGTCTCTTTAACAAATGGTGCTAAGAGAAGTGGACAGCAACATGCAGAAGAATGAAACTAGACCAGTTTCTTACACCACTCACAAAAATAAACTCACAATGGATGAAGGACGTGAATGTGAGACAGGAAACCATCAAACCCTGGAGGAGAAAGCAGGAAACATCCTCTTTGACCTCAGCGTCAGCAAGTTCTTAGCTGACACATCTCCAAAGGCAAGGGAATTAAAAGCAAAATGAACTATTGGGATCTCATGAACATATAAATCTTTTCCACAATGAAGGAAACAATCAACAAAACTAAAAGGCAACCGAACGAATGGGAAAAGATGAGTGCAAAAGTCATACTGGATAATTGGCTAGTACCCTAAACCTGAAAAATGAACTCACCAACTCCACACCCGGAAATCAAATAATCCAGTGAAGAAACGGGCAGAAGACTTGAACAGACACTGTTCTAAAAAAGACATCCAGATTGTCAAGAGACACATGAAAGGTGCTCAACAGCACCCCTCGTTCAGGGAAATCCAAAGCAAACCCACACTGAGATACCACCTCATGCCAGTCAGAGTGGCTACAATGAGCAAATTAGAAGACTATAGATGCTGGTGAGGATGCGGAGAAACAGGAACCCTCTTGCACTGTTGGTGGGAATGCATCCTGGTGCAGCCGCTCTGGAAAACAGTGTGGAGTTCCTCAAATCATTAAAAATAGATCTACCCTAAGACCCAGCAATAGCACTGCTAGGAATTTACCCAAGGGGTACAGGAGTGCTGAGACATAGGGGCGCATGTACCCCAATGTTTATAGCACTACTTTCAACAACAGGCAGACTATGGAAAGAGCCTAGCTGTCCATCAACTGACAAGTGGATAAAGAAGTTGTGGTTGATGTATACCACGGAATACTACTTGGCAATGAGAAAGAACGAAATCTGGCCATTTGTAGCAACGTGGATGGAACTGGGGGGTATTATGCTACGTGAAATAAGTCAGGCGGAGAAAGACAGATACCATTTGTTTTAATCCATGTGTGGGTCCTGAGAAACTTAGCAGAAGACCATGGGGGAGGTGATGCGGGGAAAAAGGTATAGAGAGGGAGGGAGGCAAACCATAAGAGACTCTTAAATACGGACAACAGACTGAGGGTTGACGTAGGGTTGGGGGAAAGTGGGTGACGGGCATTGAGGAGGGCACCTGTTGGGATGAACACTGGGTGTTGCGTGGAAACCAATTTGAAAATAAATTACATTTAATGAACAAGGAAATCCAGGGGTTGCTCTTACTGAATATGAGAATAGCTTTCCATTTTCAGCACTTTCTGAACGTGAGGTAGTACTGGCTTAAGGTGCGTAGAGGAAAGTTTGGTTTGTGTGTTTAAGAAAAGGAGTTGAGTAAAGACAGAGGCCTCTCACATGTATCACGTTGACCTTGGCAAGTGTCTCTTCTGATTGTTACCATGACTTATCCCTTTTCTTGATTCACATAGTTTGGTGTCATCCTTTCATGAGGAAGTGGATTTCAATTGACCATGGTAGGTGGTCCTTGTAATATTTTGTGAATTATTTGTGTATGTGGTGATGCTGGATGGACCATGCTGGTTGCTTTCAAAAGCACTTACACGGACGGTGTAACACGTTTTCTACCCTTGGAATCCCATACGGTCTTTTACTACCTTGTGTATGACTTACCTGAAATATCATGAATTGGTAGGTACCGAATAGGTTTTAGTGGCACTGAATGCCCTCATGGCCACTCACGCAGAATTCGTTGACGCTTTGCTCTTAAGCACACAATGACTCGGTCTTCCCTAAGCTGCGTGAAAGTGAGCATGCACACTAACTAGGCAAACTGTTTGCTGCTGCTGTGAAGAACAGCTTCCTGAACTGTGAGCTATAGCAACACACATATGGAACCCTAAGCAAGGCACAATATATCTGTATTCTTTGAAAGAGTAGAGTAGTTACTTCAATTTGGCTTTCAGTGCATTGCATGACAAGGCATTTAATTAGCTAAAACCCTCTTACAGTCATGTTTGATTACAAGTTGTGTGTACTCTCCACCGCGAAGTGTCATCTCATGTTGGATGGAATTAATGGAGGCTGAGGCACCAGTGCATTCACGTCGAGGACAACCCTCTTGAACTCATCAAGAACTATGGGCCTTCTCAGGTAAGATTACGTGCAGGTCTTTCTCAAGGGCATAATCTTAAACACAGCCCAACCTAAGGCAGCTTTGGGCAGCAGGCAGTGATAGGATAGGCAGACATTGTGACCTCACAAAGCGCCTGGTCTCCTAGCAACTGCGGTGTAACTCTCACAGCCTGCCGCCTGATTTGGCTTCATGGTAGGAAATTCATCAGTGCCCTGCGGCGGCGGCGAGACCTGGCAAGCGCGGGAGGCCCCTCGGGACCTCACATCCTGAGCCACATGAAGAGGCGGCGGCGCAGGCCCCGGGAGGCCCTGGCCCCGGCCGCCCGGGGAGGAGCCTCTAGCGCTGCAGGAGGGGCCGCGCTGGAGGCGCCTGAGGAGAAAGTGCTGTACACGCGGTGGCAACCGTCGCCACTGTCGCTGGCCAACAGCAGCAAGGCGCTGATCGATGCTTTCCAGTTATTCGTGCCCCGCAGCACGGAGTTCATGAGCTCAGACGCGGAGCTCTGGAGCTACCTCTGCAGCCTCAAGCACCAGTTCTCCCCCCGCATCCTGCGCAGCAAGGACGTCTATGGCTACTCTTCCCTCCTGGCCCAGGTCCCGGACCCCTGGCACCAGCCCCCCGAGGCCCGCCTCCAGACGCGCCGGCCGGCTGCCAGGAGGAGGCGCCACGGAGCCCGGAAGGTCGCCGCCGGCCAGAGGAAGGTGCCGCCCCCGCCGCCGCCGTCCCGCGAGGACAGCAGCCCCCGCAAGCCCACGGCCCCCGGGCCCAGCTCCGGGGGCCGCACCCTGGAGGAGAGTGGGAGGGCGGCCACCCCAACGCTGACCACCTTGCCAAGCATCCGCGTAGTCGGCGACGTGTGGGTCGAATGCAGCGTGGCAGAAGCGCGGCGCCAAGCGCGCCAAGTCCTGGGAGTGAACCTGGAACCCGTGGTGAGACTCCGCCGCGTCCCAGTGCCTGGGCGTGAGATGCGGGCCACAGCCGCGCGACCTCCCAGCCCCGGGACGGGTTGTGCTTGGAGGGATGAACCAGTGAGAGCCGGGCCCGCATCCCCTAGTGCACTTTACCGGCGAAGAAGCACCAGACGGTCCCGGCCCGCGCCCCAGGGATGCGGCGCCGCCTTCTGGGACTCTGGGGCAGCTGTGCCCTCTGCTGCCTCCCAGCACCGGGTCTGCGGAGGGAGGCGACCCCTGGACCGCAAGGGAGGTCCCCTTTCTTCCTAACCCCAGATTGAGAGGTCTCCAGGACTGTAGGGGCAGATCCATGATCTCTCTTGTTCCCTCATTGCTCTGAAGTCGTCAGAAGAAGCCATTCCACCCCCACCCTCTCCAAAGGAATTTGCTTCCATGCTTGTGTAATAAAGCTAGAGTTTCTCTGCCGTTCACCCACCACCCGGCTCCTCCCGCCAATTTCTTTCTTTCTTTGTGTGCATGTGTATGTATATATATCTTCTAGGATGATTTAAAGTACATATTCTTTAAATGTTTAGAAGAGCAGTAGAGAAAAAAGGGTGGGACATAGGAGTCTGCACTCAGATTAAAATAAGGTTACTGAAGGATAGTATACATTCAAAAGGACATATGTTATTTTTTTCATGTTTGTTTATTTTTGAGAGAGACACCGTGTGAGCAGGGGAGGGCCAGATAGGGAGCCACAGGATCCAAGCAGGCTGCAGGCTCTGAGCTGTCAGCACAGAACCTGATGTGGGGCTCGAACTCACAAACCATGGGATCATGACCTGAGCCAAAGTTGGACACTTAAGTGACTAGCCACTAGCACGCAAAAAAGAACATTTATTATTAAAAGCATTCTGAGCACAGCTTGATGCAATTCAGTTCAATATACTTGAGGAATCAGCACTCATTAAAAAAGGTACCAGGACCCCAAGGGACCACCTGTGCCTCTTTCAGTCACGGTCTATCCCTCCTTTGGGACGGCAATTATTCTGACTTCTTACAGAATCTACAACTTTTGCTTGTTTTTGGACTATATAGAAATGGAATTATGTGTCCTACACCTAGCTTCTTTCACTCAAACTTATGTTAGTGATAGTCATGTTATTGTATGTATAGATCCTTTCTGCTCATTGGTGTATAGAATTTCATTATATGAATAGTTTACAATATTTCTGCAACTCTTGGTGGACATTTAGGTAGGTTCTGGCTTAGGGAAATTATGAATAAAGCTTCAGTGAACATTATAGGACACGTCCTTTGGTGAACATTTTTTACAATAGTATTTATTTATCTAGGAGAGAATTTGCTGGGTCACATGTCATCCAACTTATCAGCTTTGGTAAGGTTCCTCCAAAGTGTTTCCAAAATGGTTATACCAATTTACACAAACTTCTTTCTATAGTAGTGCCTGCGTAATGCCTGTGAGCTCTGAATACTTGATAGCCTTGCCAACACTTGCTAATATTATCTTTTTCATGTTATCTATTCTGGCAGGTGTACAGATTTTTTTTTATTTGAGAAATATCAATCCAAGTATTGTATGCAAATAAAAAAAAAACACAACATCTAAATTGCAGATCAGGGCTTGCAATAAAAAATCAAAAGCTTTGTTTCCCCCATGAACACCTCTTCCCCAGAGGCAACACTTTCTTTTGTTTTCTTTTTTTTTTTTTCAATCAGGGTTTTTTTCAACAGACCATTTTTTAAGGACAATTTTAGATTTAGAGACAAATTGCACACAAAATACAGGTTCCTCATCCCCAGTAGTTTCTATAGTACCTTGCCCTAATGTGGATACATTAGTTATAAGTGGTGGATGAGCCATTCTTGACTGACACTTTATCATTAGACACATTATCATTTACTAACAGTTAGGGTTTATTTTGTGTTATATAGATTCATAACTTTTGAGAAATGTATAAAGGTATGTATCTACTATTGCAGTATCATACAGAATAGTTACACCACCCTAAAGTGCCCTGTTCTCCGCCTATTACCACTTCCTCTCTCCCCCTAAACCCTAATACCACTGGTCTTTTTACCGTCTCCGAAGGTGTTTTGCTGTTGTTGTTGTTGTTGTTGTTGTTGTTGTTGTTGTTGTTGTCGTCATTGTCCTTGTTTTGTTTTCTTTTGTTTTGTTTTTCCAGAACGTTATCATAGTTGGACACGTAAAGCAAATGGCTTTTTCGTATTGGATCCCTTCACTTAGTAATCCACACTTAAGTTTCCTCCATGACTTTTAAGTAGCTCCCTTTCTCCCTCTTTCCTTCCCTCCTCTTCGGTCTCTCTGCCTCCCTTTCATTGAGGGAGTTTATTTTCTAAAACAGCTTTTAAAAAGCTGGTTAACAGAAAAAGACTGGAAAGTGCAGAGTTCCCCTGTTCTCCCTCCTACCCCCAAAAACATAGTTCTCCCTATTGTAAACTTCTTGTGTCAGTGTAGTGCATTTGATACAACGGATGAGCCCATATGAAAACTATTACTAACTAAAGTCCGAAGTGTACCTTAGCATTCACTGTGGTGTGCAGTTCGGTGAGTTTTGACAAACGCACAATGCCATGATCCAAAGCATTTCACTGTCTTACAAGATGTTTCACTGCCGTAAATATTCCCTGTGCTTCATCGATTATTCATCTCTCCCTTCCCCCCTGAGTCCCTGGCAACCACAGGTCTCTTTACTGTCTCCATTATTTGAGGCAACACTTTTAACTGTTCCAGGTTTATATTCTTTTGTTAGGAATTTTCATGAAGATAAGTAGTATAGTATACTGCTGCTTATTGATTTGTCAGTTTTAAGCACCGTCTACTGACTTCCTATGTGACGTTGACGTATAGGTCGCTTAAGCCACCTGTCTTCTCTCTCCTCACCTTCCGATATATTCCCTAACTTCTATCTGTATACTGTTTCAGTCAGGTCCAGCCAGCCGGTGAGTCACTATAGGTATTTTAAACAGTTACACACGTGATGGGAAATCCCAGAAGCCAAACAAAGGATGGCGAAGCAATCAGGAATTAGTATCATCAGAAAGCTGTATCCACCCGCAGAGCTAGAGAAATTCAGAACCATACCTAGCAGGAACTGAGATCATGGGAGAAGAGGCTCTTGGAAAGAAGCTAGAATTTGGAGGAGATAAAATCACTGGTAGGAAGTGGAGCGGGAGAGAGAAAAACCTCTGGGCTTATACCTTCCTCCCTTTCTCCCATCAAACACCCATTGGTCAAACCCCTCTGGAAGCCAGTTGGCAAGGAACCAGGAAACACAGTCTATAGGAGAAGTGCAGGAACTGGATCTGAGGGCAAAAAGACATAACGGATGAAGTTACATATAGGTACTAGTTAGGGTTCTCTAGAGGCTCAGTATCAATGGGAATTGGTTCACAGGATTCCGGAGGCTGAGAAGGGCAGACCCAGGAGATCGAGTAGTTCAGTTCCAGGCAGACTCCCAAAGCCTAAGAATCAGGAGAGCTGATGATGTATGTTCCATTCCAAGTCTGAGCCTGAAGTCAGGAGACCAATATCGCAGCTTGAAGACAGTCAGATAGACACAGTGGATTCTCTCTTACTCCGCCTTTTGTTCTATTCAGGTCTTCAATCGATTAGTTGTGGCCACCCAGTGTTTGGCAAGGCAATATGTTTTGCTTAGTCTACTGATATACAGATGTTAAGTGTACTAAGAAATGTCCTCACTGACTCACTAGAAATACTGTTTAGCCATATATCTGCGTACCCTGTGGCTTAGCCCATTTAAAACATGAAATTGACCATCACACGATATAATTCTATGTTTATATGTATGTATGTATGTACATATGTATGTATGAAAGTATGTTATTTGAGAGAGAGAGGGAGAGAGAGAGTATGCTCAAGCAGGATAGGGGCAGAGAGAGAGAATTCTGAGATGTCAGTGCAGAACCTAATGCTCATCTTAGTCTTATGAACTGTCAGATCATCATCTGAGCCAAAATCAAGAGTGGATTGTGAACTCACCGAGCCACTCAGGTACCCCATGAGATGTAATTTTAAAATAGAGACCTAGTTCCCTTAACTGTACTATCATTTTTCATTCCTTACATTGTACGAGAAAGGTCTTCCTTAAACTTGCTGCACTGTTTCTCCGTCTCCCATCAGCTTTGGGCTTCTGTTTGTCATTGTTGTTAACACTGCTGTTATGCTCTGCAATCAAGTCTCTTTAGAGGGTTCAAGGTTGATTCTAAAACTTGAAAACTAATAAATGGTTTAAATTATTGTGATTATTAAATAATATGCAAACATTTGAATTACTACTCTTTTGCTGGAGTCTTTGCACCTGCTGAACGAGGACATCTCTAGCATCAAGGTGAAATGGATCCTTTCTCTTTGTATTCCTAGGTGCTTTAAACCATGCTATGTTTCACTTGGCTCATTCAGACTAAGGCCGTCTTATGGATATTTTCTGGTTCTCCTTAATTTTCTAATTGCACTTCTTTGTTTTATTGCACTCTTTCAGTGTTCTCAAATCATGCCACTTATGACATCTTCCTGCTAACCTCTTAGCGGTCTCTCACTGGAACCTTCTCTTTTCCTGCCTCATTTAGGTGGTGTCTCAGTAGGTCTGCTTCATAGCTTCCTTCCTGTGATTTTCCTCTGCTACGCTCCCAGTTTGTTTCCATGGTTTCATGGTAATATGGCTATCTGGGAAGTTAGGGAACATTTAAAAGCCTGGACTCTTGAGCCAGACGGCCTGGGGTTAGACTTTACTGGTTCCACTTACCAACTGT
The DNA here is from genome assembly GCF_028749965.1 of Puma concolor. Classification (NCBI taxonomy): domain Eukaryota; kingdom Metazoa; phylum Chordata; class Mammalia; order Carnivora; family Felidae; genus Puma; species Puma concolor. The sequence continues at coordinate 129,006 of NW_028240124.1, read as the reverse complement.
GTAAGTTGGATGTTGGATGAGGTATTTGCCTTCCTTATAACCCTGTTTCCTCCTCTCGAAGATAAGAATGGTAACTGTATATACTGTATAAGTTTGTTGTGTGGTTCATATGTAATAATATGTGAAAATAACCCATAACAGTGTCTGGAACAAAAATAAACACTCTGTTAATGTTGCCTATTATTAAGTATAATTTTTCTTTATTTTTTCTCTCCTTGTTTTGCTGGAGTACACCTTCAGATAACTTCCTAATGAAGAATGAGTGGAATCGAATGTTCTGTGTCTTTGCACGTCTGAAGATAATGAGTCCACTCTCAAATTTAATTGATAATTTTGATAGTGTAGAATTCTAGCTTCTTTTTGTAATTGATTTATTTTTTTACTTTTTTAAAGTTTACCTCCTACTTAGTTAGCATGTAGTGCAACAATGATTTCAGGAGTAGATTCCTCAGTGCCCCTTACCCATTTAGCCCATCCCCCCTCCCACAACCCCTCCAGTGACCCTCAGTTTCTTCTCCATACGTATGAGTCTCTTCTGTTTTTCCCCCTCCCTGATTTTACATAATTTTTGTTTCTCTTCGCTTATGTTCATCTCTTCCACTCATAGATTCCTAGCGTCTAATGGCCAGTGGCCCCTTCCGTCGATTTTCCCCTAATCACAACCCCATTGGAACTACAATATCTGCTCTTTAGAGTGTTTTTAACTCACTATCACTTCCACTTTCTTCTAGTTTTCAAAATCATTCAGTACGTCTGGCCTATGCTTAAGGAAAAGGGAATGGAGGTCCCCCTTTTGAAGGGTTTAAAAGAGAATTTATGAACATATTTTAGACTAGCACAGCCTGTCTGCAGGCCTCCTATTATTCACTCTCATCCTGCATGAAAAATATCCTCACCCTACCTCAAGAATCCTCCCTCTTAAAGACCCAACCCTTGTAACATCAACTCAAAGTCCAGGATATTGTTATGTAAATTAGGTCCCAGTGTGAATGAGTCTCCTGGGGCGAACTCATCCTCCACTACACTTTCAATCTGAAGACCTATGAATGAAGACCTATGAATTCAGCATACAACCAACAGGGGCATGTGGTAACCAGAAATCACACACACAAAACACTCACACACACACACACACACACACACACACACACACACACAGAAAAACAAACAAACAAACAAACACACCAACAAAACACAAACATTGCTGTTCCAAAAGAAAGGAAGGAGGTAATCATGAATGAGTCCCTGGTCCATAGCAATTCTGAAGTTCAGCTGGTACAGGTAGGCAGTCCTTTCATTGGGTCTTAAGACCTGGGAATGATTTTCCATGGCCCTAGCTCCTCTGGGGTTCTGGCTTTCAACCTCCAAGTCATTCTTCCCTTCTCATGAAAGGTAGCCTGTGTCTACAGCCTTATGGTTGTCTCGACCTACGTACTGATTGGAGGAGTTTGTGGGTCCAAAGCCTTCTTTCATTTTACTCTCTGGGATTAAGGAAACCCTTCTCTACCATGGACTCTTCCAAACATTTATAAGGAAAAACACTCCTAAACTTCAAGTGATATTGTAACAGAGAGAACCCTGTGCCCACAGTTTACTCTGCGAGGGTGTGCTTATGAGATAGAACGCTGGTATTCTCCAAGACCCTTCTTCATTTAGGAAACATTTCTAGCATCTTTTCCCCAAGGTCATCTGCTGCGGGATGTTGGTAATAATTTCACCTTCAATAAGAGTGACAACATTGATGTTATCTGTGCTAACAAAACATGAAATTGTATTTGAATGGCATTGAGTAAGTGCAAGTAGTATCGGTTAGGGACGTGTTCAGCTGTCACAGAAAGGGTGCCGCCAGTGACATAATCAAAGAGAGTTTTACTCACAAGGAGGCTGTAGGCTGTGCTCCATTAAGGCAGCAATGTCATCGGCAGCAGGCTGCATGGAATGGCAGAGCTGCCAATTTCTTTATGACCTCCTACAAAATTTTGGAAAAAAGGGTAGCAGCCATTAATATAATACTACCAATGTCTTTACCACTTACCGTCTTCAAGATGCAGCACATGTGTGAGCATTTCAAGCTCACAGCACATCTGTGAGGTACAATTGTTGATGTCTTTTGGAGGTCATTCGGTTTCTTCTTAAGTCAAAAATTAGCTGTCATATGTCTAGGGCATGTGGCTTCACCAAATCCCCTCCTAGGTTTCCTTGGCTTATCAATGCATCAAGCAAACTCATAGGAATTCTAGAATTTAATCCTTGTGGGCCATGGAGAAACCAGTTCTGCCTTATCACATCACATTACATACTCAGGCCATTCAGTATACTCTCAGATGAACCCTTGGAAGGTGCTCCTGTATTAGCGTTGTATTTCTGTTGGCAAGAACCTTACCACGTTTCCTTGTTTTAATTCTTAGCATCATACACCAATTGCAGTATCTTCACGGAACAATGGTGGCCTCGAATGTAGCATCATCAGCTCTGGAAACTTCAGATATGGCCACGGTAACAGTTAAGGTGGACTCCAACCAGTTCTTGGCCACTTGGACTTGTCTGATTCTCTCTGTTTATCTACCTCCCACCCCACACTCCCAGCCCCAGCAGCAGTGAGAATCTGGTCAGTCAGGGAATCTCCAGCAGATACAGATGCAGATGCAGATCATTTCTCTGGATAATCTTTATGGTTGACTGTGGCCTGGGTGGCAGGACTGGTTCAGACAGAAACACCTGATTTGGGTGCCATCAAGCCGTCTCTGTGCCCTCCCTGAGAAATGGGACAGTATGCATTTCAAACACTTCAAGTCTCCACTTCTCCCTGCACACTTCTGTGTTTTGTTGCTTTCATCCACCTACAAAAGCAACCCAAACTTTATGCTAAAGAGAGTGGGGCTCGTGTGTTCTTTGCAGATTGGAATGCTGTTACTAGTTTGGGTTATCTTAACAAAAACTGACACATTACCTAAAAATGTAGAATTAGGTGTGAATTCAGAATCCATACATGTAGTAAGCCCTCCATGATTCCGTTGATTAGGGAGAGGCATCGACCATACTGTAAGAAACCCTGCCATCGAATGCTACAGCGCTATGGACTTTCAAAGCACTATTTTTAACCTGGTTATCCAAAGTCGTTAAATCTTTGTGAGTATACATTCAGAACTTTTTTAAGATCTGGATCGTAGTCTCCAATTTTTTCATGGCCTTCCTAACCCATTGATTCCCAGAGTTCTCTTTATTTTTGAATCGTTCTCTTGGGCATTTGACCAAACGTGTCAAATAAAAAAATGTCCTCAATTTGAATATATGAACATTTAAGAGCAGTCCCGTGTTCAGTGCCCAAATATTTTATTATTTCTGTTAAGAGTTTATTCTGTCTGTGGACGGTGAAGAAACAAATGCCTGTTTTTTGTTTGTTTTGTTTGTTTGTTTGTTTGTTTTTCATTTTCCCCACATAAGTAAGTAGATGTGCAAGGCAGAATGCTAGGTACCTGTCAAGGGTAATAGGACGTTCAGGAGTGTAAATGAGATTTCTGTCATCAAAAAAAAAAAATATTTGATGAACTAAGATAAGCTAAGCTTTAAAAATGAAAGGAAAATAGCCATGAACTCAGATAAAAGTTAGGCAATGAAGTACTTTTCCCTAGGGCAGCAAGGAGTTATGAGAAATACCATAATCTGTAGAGTTTGTACTACAAAGCTCTACTGACACGATGATAAAGCTCACCTTTAAATCTTGCTTTGTGTACTGATATTATTCCTTTCTTCTTGAAATCTAAAGAAGCTTTTTCTCTTTGGCTGTTAACATGAAATGAAAAGACACTTTCCCCCTATCTTTTTTTCTGCCGTATTTAAGCTGAGCTTCTTACAAAAGTCTTTTATGTATTCGTTGCTTTTTATCTTCATCCTTTGTCCAAAACAAGCCTTGAGATTGGGAATGATGTGGACTATTTCTAACCCAAGCTCACAGGACTTAACTTCTCATAACACCCATAATTTGAGGAGGCAATGAACTCGTATCATGGAGTTCCTTGTGCAGCCCATGGGCAGGATTCCACTGAAAGAATCGATAGCATCGTGGAGATCCTGTCTCTGGAAGGAACTAACAACAAATAAGCATTTGACCTTATAGGCTGATTTTCCTAGGAATCTAGGAATCAAGAGGGCCAGAAGTGGGATGGTGGGAGAGGGACACTGGAGAAGGGCTGAATACCCAGGTTCACTTGAAGCCAACTGAGCAGAGGAAGGTTCTGTCCTGGAGGAGCTTGGCTCAGCAGGGATCAGCTCCCAATTGTTACAGACTTAGTGAAAATACACTCATGAGAGCCTACAAGAAGGATGCTTCCAGAACTCTAAGAGGTTTCGTTCCTTTCTTATGTCTTTCTTTATGGAAAATGTCTTGGGGTTGCTTACTTCCCCTTTGTGTATCCACAGTTCTTCTTCCCACTAGTTGTGTTGTCATGAACCTCCTTGCGTAGTCCTTGCTCCCCTCCTAGGCCATGTGTTCCTCATGGGCAGGACTCACCTTAGCCATCCGTGTGTCGTTACTACAGTGCCAGCCATGGGCAAAGGGCCCTGTCCATACTGAATGAATGCAATGTGTTTATGGAGTTTCAGTTCCCTTTTGTTACAGAAGAACTAGCTGTCTCACTTCAATTTGATGTGTAACAGCAGCAGTCTATACGGGGTGTCTCTCTCACATTCTCTCTTTTTACAAACACCTGCATCATCAACTTTTGATTAACTCTTACCCTTTTGTCATCAGATGAATTGGGTGGAACCTTTGCCATCTCTTACGATCTTATTTGCAACCCAACACCACTTAAATTCCCTATCCTACAGTAAATTCTTGCTTACCAAGAAGCAATATAGTTCAGTGAGTAAGAGGGTGCCCCCTGGAGCCAGGCTGCCTGGGATCTCAAATCTTATTTTGCTCTATTTCTAGCAGCAGACCTTTGGACAACTTACTTTTTCGCTTTGCTACTCAGTTTTCTCAGCTGTAAAATCAGGCACAACCTAGCACCTTCACCATAGAGCTCTGAAATGAATTCAGTGGGGGTAACAACGGTAAAACACTTAGAATAATGCATGGAACCCCCTTCACTGTGAGTCAGTAAACACTCGCCTCTATCAGTGATGTAATTACGGTTTTGACAAAGTCGCTGCTTGCTTACTTAAAACCTTCACGTTGGCTGTGTTGAATGTACAGAACAGGTGAACTATGGAAGGCACCATGTCAGAGTCAGGCTTCCTTGGTAGAATGAGGCCCAATTCCCTGATGCTGGGGATTGCAAGAAGATACTCAAGGGCACAGAGAGGCACAGAGAGGCACAAGGCCCTCGGGACAAACCCATAAGGAGATGATCAGAAAGCCATAGGAAAACAGAGGGAACAAACTAATTTCACTTTAATTCCCACCATACACCAGTACAGTTCTCTGCAATTCACATATGTTTCCCTCTCAAGCAAACATAACAGGCCTGTGGGAAAGTTATTATTATTCCCACTTTACAGGCAACTAGGTTAATGCTTAGAAAGTTTAAATAACTTGCCAAATATCACATCTATGTTGCAGAGCTAGGATTTGAACCAGCGTCGGTCACAACCCACTGCCTCTGCCAATCTTTAGAAACATCTTTGGAAGAAGTGAAATACGTTAATCCTAATCATGCCCCGAATCACATAGGACTGGATACTATAGGCCCATGAAATCACAAGGCGGAAAAAAAAATAATTTACGAAGGCTATTTTGCTTACTGTTATATTCCTCAGAGTGCACCGCGTAAGTGTTCGCTATTTGCGAAATGACTGAGTTTATGAGGGAATGGACAGAAGTGTGAATACCTATGCTCATACGATTACACCATGTAGTTTGGTTGAGGATCTTCGGACACTCTGCCTTACATCTAAACTCATCAGAGTAAGGGGAACGTTAGGGCTGTCATAGCACGTGAAAGAGAAGGTTACTTATGATACCACTAGTCCCAAATTCCTTGTAGACCAGTTTACAAAGCAGCACACAAACATAAGACAGTGAGAGACAGCCAGGAAAGCTTAGAGAGAGGGAGAGAGAGAATGCCAAGCAGGTTCTACGCTGTCCACACAAAGCCTGATGCAGAACTGGAGCTCGCAAACCATGAGATCATGACCTGAGTCGAAAGCAATACAGTCACATGCCTAACTGACTGAGCCATCCAGGAGCTCTCACCTTTGTTCAGAAAGTAATTCCCAGGTTTTTACGTAGATAAATGACAGACCTCACAAACAAGAACAAAACAGATTAGAACGATGGTTCAAAACCAAGGATTGCAAGATTGCAGTAAGGACGTAATATGTGGGAGTAATCGGGGTGGGTGGGAGGAAGAAAGGGCCAGGGGGCAGATGGAGGGTCTGTAAATGGACGTTGGCATTCTAGCAAAGGTGGAGAGTTGTTACTTCCACTCCTTTCCTCCAGAACTTGTCCCAAGCATGTGGTGTCCACTGACCATATGCTTCAGAGCTGGAGGATGGATAAGCTGCCCATTGTAATCAGGGGAAAACATTCCACCCACAGAATTCACTAATTCGCCTGTTCCGTAATGTTTACCCTCTCACTGGCATTGCTAAAAGCACCTACTTTCTCTACACCACCATAGAACAGGTGGATTTTCCCTTGTCAGCCTTTGCTCGCTTACTTGTCCGTTTATTGGTCCACCTGTGGCTTTATTCACCACTCACCGAAATCTGACTGAGAGACTCTGTGTGCCAGGCTCTGTTCTCGAGGTATACCCCTGCCTCCGTGGTGGTTGTGGGTAATTCTTGACTTCTGGGCTTCCAGCTACTACATCACGTGTGGCTCTCCATCACCCTCTGTTGCTTTTTCATTGTCATTGGGCAGGTGTCTGTCTGCTTCTTCTCTCTAATTATGTACACGGTAGAAATCAGTGCCTTGAGGGTATGGATGACTGCAGTGAACAGACTCTTGGACGTGTCTTTTACCTTGGGGAATTGTGCATATTTGTGTTTCAAAATCTAGTTTACCCTAGAGGCAGACATTTGAAACAAAGCAAACACAGTCCAGACGGGGCTCAAGAAACAAAATCGTTGGATGTGTCCCCGAGCCTGGTAGCAATGCAGGTGGGCTAGAGGCCTACAGATGTGGAGCTAGACTGTTGTTGGATGACAGCTTCACTGTGCATCTTCAGCTAGGAAGTGGTACAGCTGGAATGAGAATTCTCCTAGTGTGATTCTTGGCCAGTGTTTTCCTGCTCACTCATCGGCCTGGGAGGGCTGAGACCTTTTGGAACTTTGTTGCGTTTTGCTGCAGAATCAAACACTAGCTAGGTTTCTCAGGTACGTATAGAATGGGCTGTGACAGCAAGGTGGGGTGGGGGTCAGGGAGACCTGGCAGGAGGGAGGAAAGTGAACAGGCAGGAGAGGGGGACTGACAGAGGCTGTTTCTTCCATTTTGTTCTGGGAAGACCTTAGTGAGGATGTCTAGTCCTGAGTACTGGTGAAGTTTATGTACTGGCTGTGGAGTGGGCGGGCACCCTAGAGAGAGTCCTGACAGTCTGAGGGAAGTGTGTGTGTGTGTGTGTGTGTGTGTGTGTGTGTGTGTGTGTGTGTGTCAGAAAGAGAGAGAGAGAGAGAGAGAGAGAGAGAGAGAGAGAGAGAAAGAGAAAGAGAGACAGAGAGAGGGAGAGACAGAGAGAGGGAGAGAGAGAGAGAGAGAGAGAGAGAGAAAGAGAGAGAGAGAGAGAGAGGGATAGAGAGAGATGGAGAGAGAGAAGTCCCAGTAAGGGAATGTGATATTTATTCGGATTGCCTCTTCAATTCATTTTCAAAGGATTCAAATCACAGGGAATTTTTCTTAAAACTGAAAGTATGTACTGAGATTAATCCTAATAACATGAATAAGAAAATAAGATCTAGAATTCGATGTCCATCAATTTATAAATAAATCCTTCTGGGGCAGAGGGGTCACCATGGGGGAGAAGTCGGAGGATCTGTACATCCCATGTCTCTCAAACAAAGTGCTGAAGCCAAAGCATTTTGAACCCCAAAAGTCTGCGAGGAAATCAGACTGAATTCTCCCTGAAGGAAATGAGACACCTTGAGAGATGACAGGTGGCTGCTTGTGAACTGGGGTACATAAATTGGGCCAAGAAGGAATGGAGGGAAGAGATCCCCTTCTGCGGAGAGACAAAAGTAAGAGAAAGAGTGGCTGCGGAAGTGTAGGGCTGTATGTGGATAAGAGGAGAACCTCGGACTGGGACTGACAGGGATCTTATCTCTAACTGTGGGGCTTTCTTGGGTCTGGGGCTAGGCTCCCTGTATGTGCACCTGGGGAGGAGAGGAGCCAGCATTGGTTTCAGGGGTAGAGCAGGGGCACAGTCCACAGGAGACAGTAGCCCCTCCCTGGTGGGCTGTGCAATAGAGCAAAGCCTGCCCGCATCCACCACCCCCCCCCCGGGTCAGTGGCTGGGTCTAGGGCGCAGTCTGCAGTAGGAGAAAGTGGCCCCCTCCCTGGGGGCGTCGCTGTGGGACAAAACAACGCCTGCCTGCATCCACCATGCCCAAGCTCAGCAGTGAGGTCAGCAGCGCAGTCCACAGCAGGAAAAGGCGGGGCTCCCTGAAGCACAGCAGCACAAACAAAGCCAGGAAGACATTTGGAGCAGCACAGAGAGGCACTGCCCCAGTGCCAGAGCACACGGAACGGGTCTGTGAACCCTCGACAAGCGCTGTGCCAAAGGAGTCAGCGGAGCAAGAAGGACCACCCTGCGTGTGCTCTCGGCACAATGAGGACAACTGGAACGGAGTACACCAGGTCATGAAGAAGAGGCTGGGCATCACCATTTCCCCCCTGCCACCACCACCAAAGCGGGGCCTCAGGGATCAGTCCCAGGGTCCAGAGTGGAGGTGGGACCAGCCTACCCCAAACCACGCCCCTCTGTGCTGGGTACCTGCTTGTCTGATGGAGCAGGATAGGCGCTGTGGAACCAGGCAGCTCCGTCTTCCGGGCCGGTGATGCTGCCTAGACTGGAGTAATTCCGGGACAATTCTTGTTCTTAGACGTATTCTCCCTTCCTATCTCTTCCCTCCTTTAGGTTGATAACTCTGCTTGTTGGTTCGTTTAAGCAGACATTTATAATCCATTCCCTTGATACATTTCCTACCTATACTTGTATACTTGCCTTTCTCTCTCTCTGAGATAATCAAGCCATCTAGTTTCTCTGTCTGGCTAAACTTATCTTCCTTTTGTTCCCCCACCTCCTTCCTTATTTTCCTTTCTCTCTGTCTGCATGAAGCCACTTCGCCTCCAAGCCTGGTCAATATATATATGTTTTTCCTTTTCCCCACTCCTGTCATTTCTCTCTTTATATGTGTTCTTCCAACAGCAACGCCTCTATCTTGTTCTTTACTTGTAGCTGGTGTTTCTGGTCTGTTTGTTTGTTTTGTTTTGTTTTTTGATTTCAGACTGTTTTTCTGTGAGTGTGTGAGCGTGTGTGTGTCCATTTATTTCTTTTATTTGCACGTTGCCTTACATGTCTCTGTTTCCTGTTTGTTGGTTTGTTTGTTTTCCTTTCCAGGGCTACTTCAAGGAACAAATAAAACGACAACTTGTGGAGGGTCAAACACATCATTACGAGTAGAGAACTCAAAGAGCCAATGTCACAACAACAGAGAGCAAGTAACACTCTCCAAGAAACACTACCTGCAGGGCTAGAACCTGCAGAGGGCGTGAGCCCCCTTTCCTATAGCAATTCTTGCAGGTGCAGAGCAAATAACAAGCTTGTAAACCTCCTAAGAGAGAGAAAACTAGCCAAAATAATGACACAGAAGAATTCCCCTCAAAAGAAATTCCGGGAAGAAGTGGACAGCTAACGACTTGATCAAAACAGATATAAGCTACATATCAGAATTTAGCATAACAGTCCAAAGATTAATCGTTGGGATTGGCAAAGCCATAGAAGACAGCATGGAATCAATTATTGCGGAGATCAAGGAAATAAAAAGTAGTCGTGATGAATTGGAATGCTATAAATGAGGTGCAAATTAAAATGGAGGCAGCCACAGCGCGGATTGAAGAGACAGAGGGGAGACTAAATGAATCAGAAGTTAAAATTATGGGGGAAAGGAGGTGAGAAAAAGATAGAGAAAAAAATGAGGATCGAGAGGGGAGAATTAGAGAACTAAGTGATGAAATCAAATGGAACAATATCCATATCACAGGATTTCCAGAAGAGACAGAAAAGGGGTGTGAAGATGACCTTGAACAAATCATAGCTGAGAACTTCCACAAGCTGGGGGAGGACACCGGCATTGAAACCCAACGGGCACAGAGAACTCCCTTCAGATGTAACCTGAGTTCATCTTCTGCACAACATAGCATGGGGAAACTGGCAAAATACAAGCATGAAGAGAGAATTCTGAAAGCAGCTAGGGATGAATGGACCTTCACATACACAGGTAGAGAAGTATTGGGATAGGAGCAGACCCATCTACTGAAATCAGACAAGCCATAAAGGAATAGGGTAATCTTCAATGTGATGAACAGGAAAAATATACAACCAAGAATCCTTTATCCACCCAAGCTGCCATTCAGAATCGAAGGAGAGGTAAAGGTCTTCCCAAACAAACCAAAACTGAAGGAATTCACCACCGCTAAACCATCCCTACAAGAGATCCTAAGAGGGATTCCTTGAGGGAAATGTCGCAAGTATCACAAAGTACCACAGACACCAGTACAAGCATGAAAACTACAGACATCACAATGCCTCGGAACCATCGCTTTCCATAACAACAGTGCTTGGAAGTGGAATAAATGCTCCAACCAAAAGACACAGGGTATCAGAATGGATAATACAAAACAAGACCCATCTGTTTGCTGTCGTACAGGAGACTCATTTCAGACCTGAGGACACCTTACTCTTGAAAGTGGGGGGATGGAGAACTACCTTTCATGCTACTGGGAGTCAAAAGGAAGCTGTAGTAGCCATACTTCTATCAGACACACTTGACCTTAAATTAAAGTTGGCAGCAAGAGATGTTTACGGGCATTATTAAATAATTACAGTGTCTGTCCATCAGGAAGAGCTAACAATTATAATGACTATGCACTGAATTCTGAAGCACACAAATATTTAAAACATTTAATCACAAACATAAACAATCTTATTGATAAGAATTTGGCAATTGCAGGGGGCTTTAATACTCAACTTACAACAATGGACAGAAAATCTAGACAGAATCAGGAAGGAAAGAAACAATGGTCCTGAATGATACATTGGACCAGAAGGACGTGACAGATAATTTAGGACTCTACATCCCAGAGCAGCAGAGCATACTTTCTTCTGGAGTGCACGTGGAACATTCTCCAAGAGAGACCACATACTGGGTCGCAAAAAGCCTTCAATAAATATAACAGCACTGAGATGACACCATGCACACTTTGAGATCACAATGTTTGGAGCTTGACATAAAGTACAGGAAAAAGTCTGCTCAACCTCTAAAAGCATGCAGGTTAAAAAACATCCTAGTAAAGAACGAATGAGTCAACCAGACAATTAGAGAAGAAATTAAAAGACATAAGGAAACAAATAAAAATGAAAAGACAACAATCAACGCTTTTTGAAAAAAAATTTAATTAAATAGATGGAAAAAGGGTTACTGAAGCTGAGTTTTGCATATTTGAGACAGCATGTTATGCACTAAGGAGTCCGAGTGCTTGGGGTAAAGGCCATTTCCATATCTTTCTTAGTTCTGTGACCTTGAGCAATTATAACATCTCCTTCAGCCTCAATTCCTCCCTCTGTACACAGGGTCAATTGAGATGCTTTATGAGGTAACGTGCCTGCCACAGGGAAGTGATTGGTAGCTGTAAGTTCATTGCTCTGCCCCTCGTATTCCCAGGACTCCTGCCAGGGAGCCTGGAGGCCTGCGTGCTGGCCTGAATCTGAAGCATTTTCAGGCAAATTGTTCACTTTGTGATTAAGGCTTCCCGTTTCACTGAGCCCTTGATTCACCCCATGTGTTCTGGCAGCTGCTGCCCTGCGTGGGTTCCCTCTTCCTTTTTAAGACCCTTACTTGGTGTGGTGGGATACAGTGATCACACCACCTGAGCATCAGTTATTAGCAATAAGCGTGACTCCTCTGAGTACCTATGGTATTCCGATTATTCCCACATAAAGCTAGTGTTCTGCAGCTCTGATTATCTGCTAAATTATACCAAGGCATAGTTTAGAAGATTCTTTTGTTGTTGCTGCTGTTGTTGTTGCTGCTGTTGTTGTTGCTGCTACTGCTGCTGCTGCTGCTGCTGCTGCTGCTGCTTTTGTTGTTTAGAAATCATTTGCTTCAGGTTCATCTAGTCTATCCAGTAACACCTGCAATAACAATGAGATAAACTTTGGTTTTACCTTTTTTCACTTTTTACCGCCAGTGGATTTTGTTTTTGTTTTTGTTTTTCAGCCTCCCTTTGGGAAGTTCTATTTCTTCCATCTTCTCGCTCATGTGTCCTAAATAGACAACTGATTGTTTACTAGTTGCTGTCTCTGGGAGGTTGTTGCTGTTTGCCAGGTGTTAGTATTGACATGCCAGGTCTGGGGTGTTCATTCTTTCCCACTTTACCACTGAGGTATCTTCGAAGGAACTTTTTATTTATTTATTTATTTATTTATTTATTTATTTATTTATTTATTTATTTATTTATTTATTTATTTATTTATTTATTTATTTATTTATTGCAAGGCAGATCTACTAGTGATAAAGTCCTTCCTTTTTTGTTTCACAACGTATGACTTGTTTTAGGATTGTTGTTGTTGTTGTTTACAAAGGTGAGGGATTGTAAAATTCAGATTCTTTGGGGAATATGTTTTTTTTTTCTGTTTTTTGTTTTTGTTTTTTCCATCCATTCTGATACACTATGTTGTTTGGTTGGAGCATTTAGTCCATTGAAATTCAGTATTATTATGGAAAGTTATGCGCTTAGAGTCATTGTGATGTCTGCAGGTTTCATGCTTGCCGTGGTGCACCAGTTTCCTTTCCCACCAACAGTGAGAGAGGGTTACTCTTTCTCCATATCCTCACCAGCATCTGTGGTTTCCTAAGTTGCTCATTTTAGCCACACTGACTAGTGTGAGGTGGTATCTCAGTGTGGCTTTGATGTGTATTTTCCTGATGATGAGTGATGTTGAGCATCCTTTCATGTGTTTTGGGGCCATCTGGATGTCTCTTTTGGAAAAGTGTCTATTCATGTCTTCTGCCCATTGTTTCACTGTACTACATTTTCCAGGTGTGACTTGGGTAAGTTCTTTATACATTTTGTGTAGTAACCCTTTATCCAATATGTCACTCGCAAACATCTTCACTCCTTCCATCGGTTGCCTTTTAATTTTGCTGATTGTTTCCTTTGCAGTGCCGAAGATTTGTATCCTGACCCGGTCCTGATCATTCAGTTTTGCTTTTCATTCCCTTGTCTTTTGAGACATGCCAAGGAAGAAATTGCTGCAGTTGAGGTCAAAGGGTTTTTTTTCCTCTTTTCTCCTCTAGTGTTTTGATGGTTTCCTGTCTCACATTTAAGGCTTTCATCCATTTTGCCTTTATTTTTGTGCACGTTGGAAGAAAGTCATCTAGGTTATTCTTCATCATGTTACTGTTTCGTTCTCCCAGCACCCTTTGTAAAGAGGCTGTCTTCTCTCCATTGGATTGTCTTTGCAGTTTTGTCAAAGATTAGTTCACCATACATTTGTGGGGCCCCTTCTGGGTTCTCTATGCTGTTTCGTTGGTTCATGTGCCTGTTTTTGTGCCAAAGTCATACTATCTTAACGATTACAGCTTCATAGGAGAGGCGAAAGTCTGGGCTGCCTCCCACTTTGGCTTTCTTTTTTAAAGTTAACTTTGACTACTCAGGTTCTTTGGTTGTTCTGTGCAAAGTTTCAGATTGCTTGCCCTAGTCTGGAGAAGAATGTTGGTACAATTTTGATTGGTATTGCATTAATGTGTAGATTGCTTTCGGTACTATTGACATTTTAACAGTATTCATTCTTCCACTCTTTGGCATGGATTGTTTTGTTTTGTTTTTTTTTTCTGTATTTGATGTGTCTTCATCATTTTCCTTCATACATTTTCTATACTTTTCACTGTACAGATCTTTTACATCTTTGGTTAGTTTTCTTGCTAGGTATTTTACGGTTCTTGGTGAAATTGTAACTGGCATTGATTTCTTGACTTCTCTTTCGGTTGCTTCCTTATTGGTGTATAGAAATGCAATCAGTTTCTTTACACGGATTTTGTATCCTGTGAGTTTGGTCCATGCATGTATCAGATCTAGCAGCATTTTCATGGAGTCTTTTGGGTTCTCCGCGTTCACTCTCATGTCATCTTTGAAAGGCCAAAGCTTGACTTTCAATGATACATGTTCAGTCAAGTGTAGTTAAAAAGAATTTACCCTTTAGGTTCTAAGTTAACTTCATAATTGCATCATAAGTGACAAATAAGCAAGAACTGGGCATGTTATCCCACATTAGAATTGGTAACTGGAATCTAACTCTTTAAAACTTATTGAATCCCTCATGATATGGATAGAAGTATGAAACATCTAACTTCACCCAGTGCACACGTGTGTATTTGTAAACACATATGCTAAACAGCAAAATTGTAATACTCGTGAGGTGTTCCAAATTTTACATGTTCATGGTACAGATAATATTGTTTTACCATCTTTTTGGTAGAGGCCCAATAAGACATTTGGAATCAAGGAGAGAATCCAGAACCTACAGGGTACATTCTCCATGCACTATTCTGGCTTTCAAATAAATGAACAAATGGAATTAAAAAAATAGATTGCACTGGTAATCCTGTTTATTGCAATGGTGCAATAACTTTTTATGGACTCTAGCCATACTAAGAGTGCACGTGAATAGGTGTTGGAAATGACACACTTTATTTGACATGACCAAACTCACTAGAAACATATACTTTCAAAAACTTTTTAATATTCATTTTTTCAGTTAGTCTATAAGGCCTAATAACTTATTACTCCACATTGAGAAGAGCAAAGGTCGACATGGTGAACTTTGCATGTGTTACAATGGCTATCACATAATATTATTTGATATCCTAGAATTTTAAACAACTATACAGCTACACAGTTCATGCAAGGTATTTAAACTTGACATATTTTAGCTCTCTTGTTTTCATTATTTAATCGTTTTTTTCTAGAATTAGCTTTTGCTACAATCGCATAACTACTAACTTGGGTAATGGACATCCAACGTTCCAGCTTATCTGTTTTTGTATCAGTGATGAAAATCAATCTCTATGTCATTGACTTTTCAATTAACCCTGGCTATGTTTTAGGTCTTTTATCACTGCAATGATAAATTCTCTGTCGTCTTCTATACCTTTTTTGAAGCCCAGTGATTAATCTTATGCCTATGATTCTACATTCTTGTTGTTATACTGCTTTTATCTATTTTGATCAATTCTTTAGAGGTCACTTCTTGCTGGAATTTCGTCTGAGGGGAATTCTTGCGTTTCATCATTTTGGATAGTTTTCTATCCCTTTTGTGTTTTAACGTTGTTGTTGTTGTTGTTTTGTTTTGTTTTGTTTTGTTTTATGTGCTATGCACCTGAGAGCACTGCTACTTTAAAGTGGGCTCATACCGTCTCCATGGCCTAGCCCTTCAGGACGTGTGTTTTGGAAAGTGTTACTTGCTTCGTGTTGCTATGACTTTTGTGTTTGAGTTCTCATCTCAGAGTGATTTTTGAAAATCCCACGAGGTGTGCTTTGATGTGTTCCTTGAAGTACCAAATGAAGTAATTGGAGGCTTGCACTATCTTGACAGGGGTTAAAACACCTTAAGTTGCCACGGATGGGTGTTCTTGCCCTTCCCAACAATGGGGGTTACTCCTGGTAGTGAGATCCTGGAGATGTGATGGCGCCAAAGCCCCGGCGCCACACAGACAGCTCCTCTGAAAAGCTCTAGGCAGCTGCACTTATGAAAGCTGCTCATTTTCTGATTTCCCAGAGGCTACCTTGGGCAAAATTGTGGATTTTGTACATTACCTGGCCACATCTATTTCTTCTACCAGCCAGATCTTAGATTGTAGGCAAATGATACCTCCGAGTTTGCTTCTCCAATTTGTAAAGGGGAAGTATAACGCCTATGTCCGGTATAGTGGTGAGATTATAGGTAATGCCTGTAAAACGTGTGGAAAAACTCCTGGCACATTACACTCCATAAACACTGTATTTTGTTTTGATTTCCTCATAGTTGTCACTACATCCATACAAACTGTACCTCCAGGGTGGGGTCTTATGTAGGTCAAAATGTAAGCTACACCATAGAAGCTATCAACGAGGCAAAATGTTTCTCCTATGCGTGAGGACGTGACCCTTCCCTTTTTTGCATATGTATACTAAATTTGGTGGTAGAGATCATTGAAGACTTGAATGTATATTGCAGTCTAGCTCGCCGGGAGATAGTTAAAAATCCCCTATTTCAGGCATCGTGGATACACATATTGAACACCTTAGGTGTCAGGTGTTATTAGGTTCAAGTACACAGTGAGAATCCAACATGCACGCTCCATATATTCAGGATGTTTCAAAACTTAGCTACAAATAGTACAGGTGTAATTACAACGTGTGGCAAATGCTGTTAAATAGAACACTAAATTTTATGAGAAGGAATGGCACAGGGGACAAAGTGTAGATTACAGGATTGGCCAACAAAGGTTTCTTGGGGAGAAAAGTCCTTTTCAAACTGGACCCGTAGCAAGAACTGGTAAGGAAACTAGCGACCACAAAATGCATTCTAAGCGGAACCTACATGGGTCTAATTTGAGCAACCAGGAGAAGAGACCGTCCCGGTCACCTAATGAAAGGAGAATCAGGAAAGATGGCATTAGAGGGGTGACAAGGCAGGACTGCCAACGTCTGGTGGTCACATTACAGATTCTATGTGTCATTTTGAGTACAGTGGAGACTAGAGGGTTGTCGTAAGCAGAGGAATGAACTGCTCAGATTCAGGAGTCTTGGATTGCATTCCAGATGCAGTGAAAAGAATGAACTGGGATTTTGGTGGGAAGGGAAAGGCAGCATGGGGCTAACAACGAAAATGGAGAGTAGGCGGAAGGTGGTGAGAAACTAGCTGGCTTGGCATAAGTTGGAGGTGGAGTTGAGAGCCCCTGCTGCTGAGTGGATCACAGAAAAGACGTTGAGGATGGGAGGACTGACAATGAGCCTCTTTCCCTCTTGAGCAGCTGAAGACAATGCCCCATTAAGAGAGAAACACAAGAGGGGTCTTAAGTTGGTCATGGATTTCAATTGGTTGTTGATTGGGTATTAATTCATATGCTTAGAGACTTTTGCTTAGAATTTTATCTTTTCATTGTTTTGTTTCTACAACTTGTTTCGTTATTACCATCTTGAGGTTCTAACGGATGTTCTCCAATTCTTCGCTGTCTCCAAGACCTTCTTACATAAGAGTATGGACATGATGGGTTATGTAGGTCCATCATCTTCTACCCAGTCTTTGTCGTCGTCACAAATACATAATGGCCACTGTTGTAGAAGAACCTCAAGGTCCAACAGGTTTGTTCTCACTGTTCTCGGAATGCCTGCCCCTCCTTTATTCCTGCACATTTGCTTTTGTCTCCTTTGTCCTCCTCCTTTCTGCCTGCCAACTAGAAATTTGGTCATCCTTTAAGATTCTTTGTGCTATGCCTCCGAGACGCCTTTACTGATCAACTCGGCTCAGTGGACTTCTCCTGCTACATGAAACTTGACCTTGAAGTCTCACTGTGCTTTGTATGGTGTTTGGGTTTTTTGTACCCTCAAATATTGAAAGTTTCTTGAAGGCAAGGATGCGGTCTTGCATGCTTTCAGAAACTTTTATAGACACTCAAACATGGTCAAAGTTTAGAAATCTTTCTTGGTGAAGTGGTTGAGTCAACGTCAAATCAGATGGGAGGGTGTCTGCTGAAGGAATAACACTGGATTGTTTGAAACTATCCTTGATGTGTTGAATGGACCTAATAAATTTATGAATTGACACATTTTATTTATTTAACTGATACTAGACTAAATCATTTATTTGAAACGTTACTTTATGATTACGGCGGTCTTAAAGTTTATTGCAGAAAATTTAGAAAATAAACAAGAAAGAAAGAAAAATGGTCATAAGTCAAACACCTGGAGATAAGCATATGTAAACACATTTTTTATGTTTATGTATTTTTGGCACAGAGAGAGAACGAGAGAGAGATGAGCAAGAGTGGGGGATGGGAGGAGAGAGAGAGATAGAGAGAATCATAAGCAGGCTCAACGTTGTCAGTGCAGACCTCAATGTGGAGCTTAATCGCACACACAGTGGAATCATAACTGAGCTGGAATCAAGAGTCAGATGCTTAACCGACTGAGCCATTCAGGCGCCCCTGGAGGTAAGCACCTCTAACACTGTGGTATAATCGTCACGGAAGAGGTATATGTACATGCATTAACCAAAATTTGCTATGTAGCTGTGAATCCCATTTTTGATCCTCTAGTGATACGAGCATTTCGCTAGGTCACAAATGTTCTCCAGGGCTATGAATTGTAAAGGTCTCATAGCATGCCATAACTTATTTAAAATTTTTTTTAATGTTTATTTATTTTTGAGACAGAGAGAGACAGAGCATGAACGGGGGAGGGTCAGAGAGAGAGGGAGACACAGAATCCGAAGCAGGATCCAGGCTCTGAGCTGTCAGCACAGAGCCCAACGCGGGGCTCGAACTCACGGATCATGAGATCATGACTCGAGCTGAAGTCGGACGCCAAACCGACTGAGCCATCCAGGTGCCCCATGCCATAACTTATTTAAACATGGCTATTGATCATTTAGGATGTTCCATTTTCTTGCTTCGAATAGTTGCTACAAGTAGAATTAGCTTTTCATGGTGTAGACACAGTTTAGTAAATGTCAGTTAAAAAATAAAAAGAACTGCAGCCTGTAATGTGAGGCGGAGGAACAGGTATGACCAGATTTCGCTTCACCTTGTCTATTGCTGGCAGTCTTTACAGCCTTCTCTCCCTCATCCTCTTTTTCTCCTCCTTGACCCACAACCTCCCCCTCTTTATTCCTCCTTCTTCTCATCCTCGTTTCTCTGTCTATGCTGGCCTCCTTACTTCCCATCAGTACACACGTTCACTCTCCTGCCTTGGGGAATTCATGGGTCCTTCTGCCTAGATCACCTTCCTGTCAGCAGGTATTTCTCTCATTTCCGTGAGGTATTTATTCAACTGACACCTTTACAGTAGGGCCCTCTGTGTCGAGTATTTCACACCCCCTCCCCCAATGCTTATATCCTCTCCAAGATGTATTTACTTGTTCTTTCCCCATTCATTATTCTCTACCGTAGTTTCTAGTTCCATTATGTTTGTCAGTCTCCCCCACTGGACTCTTGAGCACCAAGAGTGCAGTGATCCTTGCTCCTTTGGTTCCCTAGTGGATCCTCAGGGCGTAGACTGTGTTGTCTCATTCTAAATGCTCCAAAAGTATTTATTGAATGATTCAATGAATCAACAACACTCCTTCTTTCTTAAGAATGTTTTATAATTTTGTACTTTACACTTACATCTATGATCCATTTGAGTGAATGTTTCTATAAGTGATGATTTTAGGTCAAGGCTTCTTTTACTTAATTAATTAATCAATGAAATGATTGAGTAAAATATTAATTACTTAGCTAGATATGGCATATCTCTCCATTTATTTATATCTTCCTTGATTTACCCAATCAGCCTTCTGTGGCTTTTCACGTACAAATCCTGTGCATGGTTGTTAGACTTAAATGTAAGTATTTCAATGTTTGGTGTGATTTTAATGGTTCTTGAAAAAACAGTTCAGGAGAGGAGAGATGGCGGCGTAGGAGGACGCTGGGCTCACCGCGCGTCCTGCTGACCACTTAGATTCCACCTACACCTGCCTAAATAACCCAGAAAACCGCCAGAGGAATAGCAGAACGGAGTCGCCGGAACCAAGCGCAGACGAGAGACCCACGGAAGAGGGTAGAAAAGGCGGCGAGGTGGTGCACGCTCCACGAACTGGTGGGAGGGAGCCAGGGCGGAGGGGCGGCTCGCCGGCCAAGCAGAGCCCCCGAGTCTGGCTTGCAAAAAGCGGAGGGCCTGATGGACTGTGTTCCGACAGCAAGCGCGACTTAGCGTCTGGGAGGTCATAAGTTAACAGCTCTGCTCAGAAAGCGGGAAGGCTGGAGGACAAAGGGAAGGAGAGCTGCTGAGCCCCCTGACGACAGAGCTCAGTTTGGTGGGGAACAAAGGCCCTCGCCAGCGCCATCTCCCCCGCCCATCCCCCAGCCAAAATCCCAAAGAGACCCAGTTCCTGCCAGGGAAATTGCTCGCTCCGCGCAAACACCCAACTCTGTGCTTCTGCGGAGCCAAACCTCCGGCAGTGGATCTGACTCCCTCCCGCTGCCACAGGGCCCCTCCTGAAGTGGATCACGTAAGGAGAAGCGAGCTAAGCCTGCCCCTCCTGCCCCTGTGCACCTTGCCTACCCACCCCAGCAAAGACGCCAGATCCCCAGCATCACAAGCCTGGCAGTGTGCAAGTAGCCCAGAAAGGCCACCACACCCCACAGTGAATCTCGCCCCTATGAGAGGGGAAGACAAGGCACACACCAGTCTGACTGTGGACACAGCAGTGGGCTGGGGGCAGACATCAGGTCTGACTGCGGCTCCGCCCACCAACTCCAGTTATACACCACAGCACAGGGAAAGTGCCCTGCAGGTCCTCACCACGCCAGGGACTATCCAAAATGACCAAGCGGAAGAATTCCCCTCAGAAGAATCTCCAGGAAATAACAACAGCTAATGACCTGTTCAAAAAGGATTTAAATAATATAACAGAAAGTGAATTTGGAATAATAGTCATAAAATTAATCCCTGGGCTTGAAAACAGTATGGCTGACAGCAGAGAATCTCTTGCTACAGAGATCAAGGGACTAAGGAACAGTCACGAGGAGCTGAAAAACGCTTTAAACGAAATGCATAACAAAATGGAAACCACCACGGCTCGGATTGAAGAGGCAGAGGAGAGAATAGGTGAACTAGAAGATAAAGTTATGGAAAAAGAGGAAGCTGAGAAAAAGAGAGATAAAAGAATCCAGGAGTATGAGGGGAAAATTAGAGAACTAAGTGATACCCTAAAAAGAAATAATCTACGCATAATTGGTATCCCAGAGGAGGAAGAGAGAGGGAAAGGTGCTGAAGGGGTACTTGAAGAAATAATAGCTGAGAACTTCCCTGAAGTGGGGAAGGAAAAAGGCATTGAAAGCCAAGAGGCACAGAGAACTCCCTTCAGACGTAACTTGAATCGATCTTCTACACGACATATCATAGTGAAACTGGCAAAATACAAGGATAAAGAGAAAATTCTGAAAGCAGCAAGGGGTAAACGTGCCCTCACATATAAAGGGAGACCTATAAGACTCGTGAATGATCTCTCTTTTGAAACTTGGCAGGCCAGAAAGAATTGGCACGAGGTTTTCAGTGTGCTAGACAGAAAAAATATGCAGCCGAGAATCCTTTCTCCAGCAAGTCTGTCATTTAGAATAGAAGGAGAGATAAAGGTCTTCCCAAACAAACAAAAACTGAAGGAATTTCTCACCACTAAACCAGCCCTACAAGAGATCCTAAAGGGGACCCTGTGAGACAAAGTACCAGAGACATCACTAAAAGCATAAAACATACAGACATCACAATGACTCTAACCCCATATCTTTCTATAATAACACTGAATGTAAATGGATTAAATGCGCCAACCAAAAGACATAGGGTATCAGAATGGATAAAAAAACAAGACCCATCTATTTGCTGTCTACAAGAGACTCATTTTAGACCTGGGGACACCTTTAGATTGAGAGTGAGGGGATGGAGAACTATTTATCATGCTACTGGAAGCCAAAAGAAAGCTGGAGTAGCCATACTTCTATCAGACAAACTAGACTTTCAATTAAAGGCTGTAACAAGAGATGAAGAAGGACATTATATAATAGTGACAGGGTCTATCCATCAGGAAGAGCTAACAATTATAAATGCCTATGCGCCGAATACCGGAGCGCCCAAATATATAAAACAATTACTCGTAAACATAAGCATTCCTGGGATGCAGGGCTGGTTCAACACTCGCAAATCAATCAACGTGATACATCACATTAACAAAAAAAAAGAGAAAAACCATATGATCCTGTCAATCGATGCAGAAAAGGCCTTTGACAAAATCCAGCACCCTTTCTTAAGAAAAACCCTTGAGAAAGTCGGGATAGAAGGAACATACTTAAAGATCATAAAAGCCATTTATGAAAAGCCCACAGCTAACATCATCCTCAACGGGGAAAAACTGAGAGCTTTTTCCCTGAGATCAGGAACACGACAGGGATGCCCCCTCTCACCGCTGTTGTTTAACATAGTGCTGGAAGTTCTAGCATCAGCAATCAGACAACAAAAGGAAATCAAAGGCATCAAAATTGGCAAAGATGAAGTCAAGCTTTCGCTTTTTGCAGATGACATGATATTATACATGGAAAATCCGATAGACTCCACCAAAAGTCTGCTAGAACTGATACATGATTTCAGCAAAGTTGCAGGATACAAAATCAATGTCCAGAAATCAGATGCATTCTTATACACTAACAATGAAGCAACAGAAAGACAAATAAAGAAACTGATCCCATTCACAATTACACCAAGAAGAATAAAATACCTAGGAATAAATCTAACCAAAGATGTAAAGGATATGTATGCTGAAAACTATAGAAAGCTTATGAAGGTAATTGAAGAAGATTTAAAGAAATGGAAAGATAATCCCTGCTCATGGATTGGAAGAATAAATATTGTCAAAATGTCAATACTACCCAAAGCTATCTACACATTCAATGCAATCCCAATCAAAATTGCACCAGCATTCTTCTCGAAACTAGAACAAGCAATCCTAAAATTCATATGGAACCACAAAAGGCCCCGAAAAGCCAAAGCAATTTTGAAGAAGAAGACCAAAGCAGGAGGCATCACAATCCCAGACTTTAGCCTCTACTACAAAGCTGTCATCATCAAGACAGCATGGTATTGGCACAAAATCAGACGTCGACCAATGGAATAGAATAGAAACCCCAGAACTGGACCCACAAACGTATGGCCAACTCATCTTTGACAAAGCAGGAAAGAACATCCAATGGAAAAAAGACAGTCTCTTTAACAAATGGTGCTGTGAGAACTGGACAGCAACATGCAGAAGGTTGAAACTAGACCACTTTCTCACACCATTCCCAAAAATAAACTCAAAATGGATAAAGGGCCTGAATGTGAGACAGGAAACCATCAAAACCTTAGAGGAGAAAGCAGGAAAAGACCTCTCTGACCTCAGCCGTAGCAATCTCTTTACTTGACACATCCCCAAAGGCAAGGGAATTAAAAGCAAAAGTGAATTACTGGGACCTTATGAAGATAAAAAGCTTCTGCACAGCAAAGGAAACAACCAACAAAACTAAAAGGCAACCAACGGAATGGGAAAAGATATTTGCAAATGACATATCGGACAAAGTGCTAGTGTCCAAAATCTATAAAGAGCTCACCAAACTCCACACCCGAAAAGCAAATAACCCAGTGAAGAAATGGGCAGAAAACATGAATAGACACTTCTCTAAAGAAGACATCCGGATGGCCAACAGGCACATGAAAAGATGTTCAGCGTTGCTCCTTATCAGGGAAATACAAATCAAAACCACACTCAGGTATCCCCCTCACGCCAGTCAGAGTGGCCAAAATGAACAAATCAGGAGACTATAGATGCTGGAGAGAATGTGGAGAAACGGGAACCCTCTTGCACTGTTGGTGGGAATGTAAATTGGTGCAGCCGCTCTGGAAAGCAGTGTGGAGGTTCCTCAGAAAATTAAAAATAGACCTACCCTATGACCCAGCAATAGCACTGCTAGGAATTTATCCAAGGGACACAGGAGTAGTGATGCATAGGGGCACTTGTACCCCAATGTTCATAGCAGCACTCTCAACAATAGCCAAATTATGGAAAGGGCCTAAATGTCCATCAACTGATGAATGGATAAAGAAATTGTGGTTTATATACACAATGGAATACTACGTGGCAGTGAGAAAAAATGAAATATGGCCTTTTGTTGCAACGTGGATGGAACTGGATAGTGTGATGCTAAGTGAAATAACCCATACAGAGAAAGACAGATACCATATGGTTTCACACTTATGTGGATCCTGAGAGGCTTAGCAGGACACATGGGGGAGGGGAAGGAAAAAAAAAAGAGGTTAGAGTGGGAGAGAGCCAAAGCATAAGAGACTGTTGAGAACTGAGAACAAACTGAGGGTTGATGGGGGGTGGGAGGGAGGAGAGGGTGGGTGATGGGTATTGAGGAGGGCACCTTTTGGGATGAGCACTGGGTGTTGTATGGAAACCAATTTGACAATAAATTTCATATATAAATAAAAAATATAAAATAAAATATATTTAGGCTTACCCAAAAAAAAATAAAAATAAGAAAAATAAATAAATAAATAAATAAATAAATAAATAAGCTACAAAAAAAAGAACAAAATTACAATTAGTACATAATGATCAACATTTACTTTAAATATAAACGGCTGAAGTGCTCCAGTCAAAATACATAGGGTAACAGGATGGATAAAAAACAACACTCATCCATATGCTGCCTAGCACAGACTCACTTCAGATCTAGACACATAGAGACTGAAAGTGAGGGGATGGAGATACATTTCCCATGCAAATGAAAGCAAACAACAACAAGGACAACAAAAATAACATCAAACAACAACAACAACTCAGAACCAGGTAGCAACACCTATATCAAACCAAATAGACTTTAAAATCCTCAATAAAATATTATCAAACTCCACTCAACAACACGCTAAAATGATTACGTGGCTTTTATTCCAGGGAAACAAAGGTGGCTCAACAAATCAATCAACATAATATCCCACCTCAACAAAACGGAGGGTAAACATCATATGATTATACCAATAAAGGGAGAAAAAACATTTGACAAAATTGAACATGTATTCATGGTAAAAGTTCTCAACAAAGTCGGGGGGACGGACATGCCTCAACACATGAAAATATTATTTTATATATTGTTTATATTAAAAAGTTCACACCTAACATCTCAATGGTGAAAAACTGAGAGATTTCCCTCTAAGAACAAGAACAAGATAAATATGACTACTTTTGCCACTCTTGTTTCATATAACACTAGAAGTCCTAGCCACAGGAATCAGATAAGAAAAAAGAAATTATTCATCTATGTTTGTAAACAACCTGAACTGTACTATCCGCAGATGACGTAAGAATATGCACAGAAAACCCTAAACTTTCCCCCCAAAACTACTAGAAGTAATAAACGAATTCAGGAAAATTGTAGATACGGAACTGATACACAAAAATTAGTAGGGTTTCTATATAATAATAATGAAGTCACAGAAAGAGAAATTAAGAAAGCAACACGCATTCATAATTGCACCAAAAAAAAAGAGAGAGTAAAATAGATACGACTCAACTTATCCAAAGAAGTGAAAGACCTGTAGTGTGAAAACCATAAGTCAGTGATGAAATTGAAGATGACACAAACAAATGGAAAGATATCCCATGATCATGGATTGGAAGAATTAATATCATTACAATGTCCATATTACTCATAACTCTCTACAGTTTCAATGCAATCCCTATCAAGATACCAAAGGCACTTTTCACAGATTTGAAAAAACTAATACTAAAATCTGTATGGGACCGCAAAAGACCCTGAATCGTGAAAATATTCTTGAAAGACAAAAACATAGCTGGAGGTATCAAAATCCCAGATTTCAAGATGTACTACAAAGCTTCAAGTAAACCAATTAGTATGGGTAGTGACACAAAAACAGACGCATAGGTCGATTGGACAGAATAGAAAGCCCAGAAATAAACCCAGGCTTATGTGGTAAATTAACCTATAACAAAGAGGCAAGAATAAACAATGAGGGAAAGACCGTCTCTTCAACAAAAGGTATTGGGATACCAGGAAATCTACATGCAGGTAGCGAGGACCTAACCCTAACGCTGGCCTGGGCTCTGGCTTTAAAGGCACCTAGCATGGACGTCTAAAAGAAATAACGGATTGGGGCCAATTACCATTGGGGAAAATCCTGTGTGGAAGTCACACTCTCTCCATGACATTTCCACAGCCGTGATGGAGATAGAGGAGGAGATCCCGAGACAGTTTCAGTCTGTCCCACGCATACGTTTGGCTCCGCCCTTCCAACGGTAGCCCTGAAACATAAGAGCATATGGGCCCTCATTTCAGTCCTGGAGGGAAATCACATCACTGTGGGTGGTTGGACCAAAGGCACTTCCGGGGAACCAACCCTACCCCTACCCACTGCTCTGCCTCTAAGCGGGATCACCTTCTAAGGCTGAGAAAAGAAACGGTGGGACATGGATTCCTCCTTTTTCTACCCTGTGTTCTCTTTGGGACCTCAGGAGATTGAATGCTGCCCACACTCACTGGGGACGATAGTGCTTTACTGAGTCCACCAAATCAAACGCTAATCTCACCCAGAAACACTCTACAAATATCCCGAGAAAAAATGTTTAACCTTGGGCACCCCACGACCAACTCAGGTAGACACGTAATAATAACCATCACAGGGTCATTCTTGTTTTGCTTCCCTTCCCTCATTCACCTCCTATTGCTAACTTTCAAGTTCTGAAGCCGTTGCTTTTTATATTCTGACCAGTGTATAGCGTTAAGATAAATTCGAGGAAAGTTGTCTTGTGCATGGACTAGTGTTTCAGTTAATATGAAAACTTTTCGGCAAGGTAAGGGAAAGAGATCTTAGCTAGGGCACGAACATACTCCATGTTACTTTATCAGGGGTGGCTTTCCAAACCCTTAACACGCTCATGGGAAGGCAGTGTAACATGGGTGAGAGCATGCATGTTGGCATAGGAGCAGAGTTGGTGCCCATCCCAGCCACACCACTAGTGTTTGTGTTATCTTGGACCAATTACTTAACATATCTGAAACTCAGTTGCCTAATTTATAAAATGGAAATAATAACAAAGGGTCAAAAAATTAAATGACACTATTGGCAAGGTGCTTAATCCAACACCTGACAACACGGAACAAGTGTTCCACAGATGATAGCCATCATTATCCTCATTTGAACAGCTAAGACAGGCTAATATTCTGTCTGGGGTCAGATACCTACAGAGGAATCTCAGGTCTTCTGA
Source organism: Puma concolor (assembly GCF_028749965.1). Lineage (NCBI taxonomy): Eukaryota > Metazoa > Chordata > Mammalia > Carnivora > Felidae > Puma > Puma concolor. Next base: position 101,737 of record NW_028240124.1, on the reverse strand, counting down.
CACTGATTCTTCAATTTGGAGGGAGCCCAGGACCAGGATGGCTGAAAGAGTACAAGGAGATAGACCAGTAAGCCAGTCCTCTATCCACCTCTTATTTGATAGTCCAGTTGTATATTCATCTCTTTCCTTCCAATGAAAAAAGTGCAAATCCCTCCCTCTAGAAGAAATACTACACAGAGGCTTTCATGTAATATTAAGTGTTAGGCTCTGTAAAACTGGCACACGCATCATCTCATTTAATCTCACAATGGCCCTTCATATGGGGGTCCTTATTCCAATTTCCAGGTGAGGAAATTGAGACCTAGGAAAGTCAAGTGCCTCCCCCATAACTTGTTTATGACCGTGTTAGACAACAACCCTAGACTCCTACTCCATGTCCAGTATGTTTCTTCGGTGCCACAGTTTGTTCTCATCCAAGGCGAACACTGCTAAAGAATCATTGGAACAAAGCAGGAAAAAAATCATTTAAAACGTCTAGTTTTCACCCAAGCACTGCTTTCTGGGTGACATTGGTGTTTTCTCTCTGAGAAACAAAGGTGAGAAATTCCAAACCTCGGCCTTTGTTATGGAGTTATGAAGACCAGTAAAAATTAGTAAAGCTCACTGGAAGATTAAGCTTTCCAAGTCGAAGAGATTAGTTTCAATTCTCACATTATGTGTGTTAAAGTGGGAGCTGGGATTTCACATGGCTTTGACAATCGCCATCAATTCCTTTCTTCAAGATTTGACTGCATATTCTCATTCTTTCCTTTTTTTTCTCTTTTCTAGCTATACTTCCAATCTGCAGCTCATCCCTAGTTTCTCCCTATGTCTAGCAATGGCCATTCTCCATATGTCCACATTAAATCTATCATCAAAGGAGAATAAAAAGATAAAAGAACAAAGCCAGAGAAGTAAGACTCAATACTAAAATGTAAATTGGTGATAACACGTCTACTTCCAGGCAAATGTAATAACGAAAACCAGATTTATAATCCTTATGGAAACAGCTAAAAGCGTAGACAAAATATATAAGAAGCTGTTCTCAAAACATCAGACATGAGGCAGTGAAGGGCAGTGATCCCTGATATTGGGAAATAAGTGACATGGTTCCTATAGTGCCCTAGCTTATTGACTAGGCTGGGTTTTGAGTCTGTGCTATAGAGAGGAGGAAGCTGGCATAGCCCAACATATTCCCTGAATTGTGGAAGGGTTAGTCACTGATTCAGGAAGACTGCTATATTTCACAGAGCAGAGGACCAAAGAAGAGAAAGTTGTTCACAGAGAGAACCCCAGAGATCAACAGATGGTCTGCCTTGAGTATTCAATGGAATATTGATAAACTCTTGTGTATGAGGACACTGAGACCAGGGGAAGGAACAAAACCCACTGCCATACAGGGTCAGGAATAATGCCTGACAGCCAGTGTGGATGACCTCACAATGTACATGCCATTTGGAGAATACTTGATTTTTGTGTCAGTTACTGGACAAAAATTATCCCTAAACTAAGTGCTGCCTGTGCCTTGCCCAAAATATCTTTAATGAAAGACCTGAAAGGATCAAGCTATTTGTAAGTAACTAAACCCTGTCCCAAATCAGAGGCAAGGATATTTTTAGGAATCTAAAAGTATCCAGCATCTGACAGGCTAAAACTGACCATGTTTGGCAACCCATAAATTATTATCAGGCATGCAAAGAAGCAGGAAAATAAGACACGTAAGGAAGGGGAACTCAACTGACACTGACCCAGAAATTACACAAATGATATAATTTATACATCCGAACATTCAAATAGTTATTATAACTATTATCAGTATATGCAAGAAATTATAGGGCAGAATGAGCATGTTAAATAGAGACATGCAAGTGGTATGTAAGACCTAAACCGAACTTCGCATGACAAAAGCAATGACTAAAATAAGAAATCTGGTCTATGATTACTGAATGGAATTAAAGGCATGTAGACAGTGCAGAAAAAAAGGTTGATGAACCTAAAGACATAGCAATGGAAATCGTCTGAAATGAAACACACAGACAAATTATGCCTGCAAACCATCCAATATACATGTCATTGTATCTCCAAGGAACACAGACAAGAAAACTAATTTGAGTAAATAATGAAACTAATTTGAATTTATAGTTGTTAATGTTGATGCAAACTAAAAATATATAGTTCCAATAAGGTCAATGAACCTCAACGACAGGAAATATGAGGAATACTACACCAAGGTACCCCACAATCAAATTGCTTTAATCCAGGGAAAGGGAGGGAAAATATTTCTCATCAGAACCAATGCAATCTAGAATACAGTAGGATAACATTTTTAAAGAACCTAAAGTAGGAAACCATTATGATCTGGGCTTAGGCAAACATTTCTTAGCTACACCACCAACAATATGATTCTTTACAATAAAAACATATGGTTGGATTTTATCACACTAAAACTTTTGCGTTTCAAAGAACAAAGACTTTGAAATCACAATACTGAGACTGGGAGAATATATATACCAATCATCTATGTGAAATGTGACTTGACTTATATCTAGAACATATGGGCAATCTGCAATATTCAATATTCTGAACCTAAATAATTCAAAAAAAGGCAAACGATTTGAGAAGACACATTACCAAAACAGTTATATGTACAGCAGATACACACATGAAAATGTGTTCAGCATCATGATAGGGAAATATAAATATAAACTACCATGAGATAAATGAGATACAATGAGATCAACTACTACTTCATGCCTACAAGATGTCTAAAATCAAAAGACAGGGCTCCGAAGTGTTAGCTAGGATATGAAAGAACTGGAATTCTCACACCCTGCTGATGAGAATGTAAAAGTGATAAAACTACCCGGGCAAACAGTTTGACAGTATCCTAAAAGGCTGAACATGCAACCTATTCTATGACTCAGCCAAATCTACTCTCAAATATTTTCCCTAGAGGGATCAATGTATACGATCATACAAAAAAATAAATAAATAAATGAAAGAAAGAACAGAGCAGAAAAGAAATGAAAAGAAAAGAAACAAAAAGAAAGAAAAGAAAAAATGAATGTTTATAGAAGCTTTGTTTTCAATAGGCTAAGGAGCACCTGGTGCCTCAGTTGGTAGATTTCTTGATTTCTGCTTGGGTCATTATCCCACGGTCGTGATATTGAGACTCACATTGAGCTCCACACTAAGCATGGAGGCTGCTTAAGATTCTTTTTCTCTTCCCTCTGCTCTCTCTTTCTCTTTCTCTCTCCCTCCCCCTCTGCCTCCCCCTCTCTATCTCCCTCTCCCTCTCCATCTCCCTTTTCCTATCTCTCCCCCACCTCTACTTCCCCCCTCCCCTCTCCTTCTCACTCACTCTCTCTCTCTCACTCTGTCTCTCTCTCTCTCTCTCACTCTCTGTCATAAAAAGAAATAAATACGCCAAATGTGGAAATAATACAAATGTCCACTGACATGTGAACGGATAAAAAAGTAGTAAGATACAGACAACACTATGGATAATCCTCAAAATACTAAGTGAGAGAGGTCAACTCCACACCTCTAAATAATAAGGAGTATGTCTTATATAATATTATTTTTATAGTATTCTAGAAAATGCAAGATAATATGCAGGAACAGAAAACAGACCAGAGCTTGCCTAGGAATGGGAATCGGGAAGATGTGGGGGACGGAGGGATATCTAAGGGATAAAAGGACATTTTTAGTGGTGACAGACATATTCTTTTCCTTGTTATGTATACATTGGTGGATATGTGACCAAAATTTACCAAATTATGTAATTGTATTTATTAGTATTAGTATTAATATTAATTATTAATTAAGTAATTTATTTACTAGGGCTTTTTTACAGAGACAGAAATGAAGCGTTCATAAGTGGGGGAGAGAGGCAAGGGAGAAATAGAGAATCTTAAGCAGACTGCATGCTTAGCATGGAGCCCAATAAAGGGCTTAATTGAACCTGGGATCATGACCTGAGCCAAAATCAAGAGTCTGATGCTCAAGTGACAGCCATCCAGGTGCTCCACCAATTATGTACTTTAAATAGGTACAGTTTGTGTATATCAGTTAAACATTAATGAAGTTCTTAAAAACAAACAAACAAACAAACAAACACACAAAACATGATTGTATATTGTGTCTTTTGACCTCTGGGGCTGCTATTTCAAACCTGGTCCACCAGCATCTACTGATTCTCGGAATCCCCAGTATCTTTCATTAACTCACTTAAGTTCTTAAAAATAAATGTAAGTTGGGAAAAGGGGGAATCCCCTGGCAGTTATCACGTGTATCAATTATAAGTGTCACATCACTTAGAACTATGATCCATACATGAGATGGGTGATATAGCACATGTTTGCTTTCGACAACTTGGAGCTGTTTGAGTCCCAGCACCCCATTACCCTTGTACACTTGTTAATTACTAGTTTACCAGTTAATGGTCCTCTGTCTCCTTATACTGTATAAGAAGGGACTTGGTCTGTCTTGCTCACTTCTGTGTTTATAATGTTACAGAACAAGGCTGGAATGCTGGCGGAAAAACCAAATGGCACTCGGAGATCTTCTTTGGATTGCAGAACTTGGTGGAACGGCGGGCTCAGAGGACCCTGTTTCTCCAAACGCCTGAGCGCGGAATGCAAGTGGGGCAGGATATTTACAGTCATCAGCTGCCATATCTGTGGGGGTTTTCCTGCACACAGAAAACAAAGGAAGAAGAACCAGGGGGAGGGGTCTCTAAGATAGAGACCAGAGTTCGTTTTAGTCCCACCCGCCATTTTTGGTGCAGTATTTTATTCACTTCTCCAACATTATCCCATTTTATTCCTTTTAAGAAACCTTTTCAGTAGGTATCACCTTTCAGTTTTTTAGGTTGGTACCCTCAGAAGGCTAAGAAGCCTGCAGTAGTTTGGCGAGCAACAGTGTTTTCAATAAAATATATTATGGTATTCAGTGTGAGGGGCCAATGGGAACAAGTAAAATTATGAAGAAGAGGGGCCCTGCCAGGGCAGGAAGCCAGGATCCCAATCCCTGAGATCTCATTTATTCCATTGATTGGTACTTTCCTGTTGTCTATCTTGAATTATTATTTCTTATTATTATTATTATTATTATTATTATTATTATTATTATTATTATTATTATTATTATTTTATTTTTTAATTCCTTAACCTTAGTTCTGAGTATTTCTGACTGGTTTAAAAAATAGCAACATTCCTCCTCCGAAAGTTTTCAAGTCCCTCCATTTTCTGAAGTGAGGAGGTCTGGGGCTTGTCTATTTTGAGGGATTACTGTCACCAGAGAGTTTATTTGGTTCTGTAAATTTACCAGAGAATCAGCCACCTGTTCCATGTCTTCATTTAGCTCTTGAGATAGTCCATGGTACAGTCCTATGCATAAACCTATGCCGCCTTATCCAGTTCTTATTCCTGTCACAATTTCTGAGCCTATCAGAATGGGTAGCAGGACTGCCCGTTTAGCCTGAGACTTGGGGCTAAAGGTTGTTAGCAACTGATCTTCAGTGTATACAAATATCTCTGGGGTCCGGAAGATGGAATAACATTTCAGAGTCCAGTTGGCCTCTAAGCATCGATAGGCCGAATTACAACACAGATAGAACACCCCAAGCGTGCAACATAGGGTCGTAGTACTCATTAAGGTTCTATCTCTTCCTCCTAGAGAGGGAATTCAGGGACTGTACGGATTAGATTGTCGGCATTGGGAGATGGACCCTAGTGGCCAGGGGTCCAATTAAGACAGAGGTGTTGGTTTTGAGGTTTTCAGGAGCTTCCCAGGTCAAATGGATTGGAGTAGCTAAGTAAGTCCTCTGGCTAGGGGCAAGCACATCCAGCAGGTTTGCATGTGATTATCTATCTTATGGAGGACTAGTAGAGCAGTGTCGGCCCAATGCTGGAGTGGGGAATTGGTAGGCATCTGATTGACGGCTGAAGTTTCAAAGGTTGGTAGGCTGCTGGCAGAGTGGTCGCCTTTATGGCTTGAATTACCCCCTCCTGGGTATATGCTTTATAACTTTTTGAAGGGCCTGTAGTGCAGCTCTCCCCTGTTTGAGATTCCCCATTGAGGAAGGTAAGTGTAGCAAGCTCGCTTCCGTGTCTGGAGGCCCTTGTTGTGACATGGGTTACTGATAGTTTGGTTATATCCTCGGTCCAATACTTAGCACTTCGGGCACCAGGTGACTGACAGAGAGTGGGTGTTTTTCCCATGTAGCAATCTTTGTGGAGGGAGGGAAATGTGCTGAACACCCTGGACGCCCTTATTGTCCTATGACAATTGTGGGGGCAAATTTGATAAGCGGCAGTTGTGAGGGTGAGAACGGTTATCATAATATACAGGCAATACTTGGTAACCCTCCCATCCAGAGGAGGTATGTGAGGCCCAGGATACATCTTTTGCACCATATCCAGATTGTTGGCGCAGTCTCTATCAGCCCAACAGTAAGAAGTAAGTCCAGGCTTATGACACCAGTAAGGGGCAAGGGTTGGCAAAGTTGCATTCAAACCCCTGGGCTTGGTTCACGCATTGATTCCTCAAGCTCCTGCTGTGTGCAGGCCAGCCATCTCCCATGGTGTGGCTGGAGCAGGGCTGGACACCTCAGGGGTCAGTTCCCTTTTGAGGGTAGGTTTAAGGGGATGACTGGATCTGGATCACTTCACCAGGTTGTGGGTTCTTCTGAGTGGACTTCTTAACTGTGGAGTGATGGACCCATGGGGTGATACTTGAAGTTCTGGGGGCTATAGGAGTTGTTAGAATAACAGTGAGAGGCCCAATCCACCATGGAATAAGAGGTTCCTTCTTCCAATCTTTGACCCACACAGTGTCTTCTGGCTGAAAGAAGTGAACGGGGTCCCTAAGGAAATTGTGACCCTCTCTATGGTGTATCTCTAACTTGTTTAGGACTGCCCCCAATTTCTGGACCTGTTATCTTATTTCTTTGTCTCCAATATGGTTTAGGTCTCCTGGGAGCTTTCCTAAATGTGTGTGTGTGCGTGGGGGGGGGGGAGGATCGCCCATATAATAACTCAAAAGGGGAGAATCCCAGTGCCCCAGGCGGGCATTGGGCACACAGGAGGACCAGCCGAATCAAATCTGGCCATGGGGGGTTAGTCTCTTGGTGGAACTTGGCCAGGGTTTCCTTGAGGGTGCAGTTCATCTGCTCTACCTTTCCCTGAGCCCTGGGGGCGTTAAGCAGTGTGCAGTTTCCAGGCAATGTTAAGGGACTTTGTTAGGGTTCGTATAATGTCCGCTCCAAACGCAGGTCCATTATTACTGTGTGTGGTTAAGCCCAATCTCCCATAGAAGACCTTTGGCCACCTCGTGAATTCATCCCATTCTGGTCTGGAAAGCTTGGACGCATCCCAAATTGGTGCAGATTATTACAAGAAGGTACCTCAACCCTTTATTTGGTTGTATGCTGGTAAAGTCCACCCCTATGTCCATCTTTTGTGAACCAGGCAGGGTCCGTGGGGCCGAGCAAGCATTGTTTTTGGCACACATTACACATTATTCACTGACAGCCTGGCATAATGCTGGCAGTTGGCTGATACCGTAGTTCTTTTTGAAGAGGACCTCTAGAGCAGTTCCCTAAGAGGGTGAGTTAGTTATCTTCCTTCACTAGCTGCTTTCACATAGATGATGGGACAAGACTCACCATCCGTGTTTGCTTAGTGTGTCCCCTTCTGGGGAAGCCCAACTTCTTTCTTCACTTGTGTCCATGGGTGGGGAGGCTTCCTTCTGGGGCGCAAGAGTCAGAGTGTAGGTAGGAGCTTCACCTAGGTCACCTCATGCAGCCACTCTGGCTGTTTTGTCGGCCTGGTGATTTCCTTGATTTATGGGGTCATCTCATTTCTGAGGTCCCTTACAGTGTAGGATAGCTACTTTGACTGGTAGCCATATGGTCTCAAGAAGCTTTAGTATTTCTTCCTCGTTTTTGATAGTTTTCTCTGAAGCGGTAAGGAGGCCTTTTTCTCTATAGATGGCCCCATGTACATCACAGTAGCAAAGCCATACATGGAATTGATGTAGATGTTAACTCATTTACTTTTGTAAGGATGATGGCTCAAGTTAAGGCGTACTGAGTCCAGCCCATTGTGCCGACCATCCTTCCGACAAGGCCTTAGCTTCCTGAACTTCCGTGGTAGTGATGACCGCATACCCTGCTCTTTGGCTGCACTCCTCTAAAAACCTGCTCCCATCGCTGAACAGGGTGATCCCTGGGCTTGTTATACCCTGGTCTTGGAAGTCTGGGAAGCTGGCGTAGACTTCATCCACTACTCCAGAACAGTCATGGTCAGGTTCTCCCTCCTCTGTGGGAAGGAAGGGGCCAGGTTTAGTGTTCTTACACTGTTTTGAGAGTGAGCCTTGGGTTCTCATAGAGAAGGCCTTGGGATTGTGTCAGCTGAGAAATGGAGAGGAAATGATATCCTTGGGTGCTTGTGAGCCACACAACCGTGTGTGTGACCTTAACATTAAATGTTTGGCCCAGTGTGAGCTTGTCTGCAACCTTGATGAGCAGGACTGTGGCTCTGAGGTTTTAGGCACAGTGGCCATCCTCCAGCCACAGGATCAAGTTTTTTTTTTTTTTTTTTTTTTGACGGAACACTGGCCCTTGCCGAGGCACCATGCTCTGAGTGAGCACTCCTTTTCGTGTGTGAGGAAGTTAAAGGGTCTGTCTATGTCAGGCAAACCAAGGGCTGGGGCTTTTCCCAGAGCCAACTTTATTTCTGTGAAAGCGGCCCTCTCCTCCTCAGTCCATGCGAGGGGCTCCCAGTTTGGTCCTCCCAACAGGTCATAGAGGGACCTCACTATGGCTGAGCATCTGAGGATTCCCAATGCGACAGAACCCCCTGGCCCCTAAACATTCACACAAGCCTCGTTTTGTTTGGGGCTGTGGCAGTGTGGTGCCACACTTTCTTCTTTTCTGGTCCTCGTTCTCCTTTTCCTTTTGTGAGGAGGGAGCCTAAGTATTGGACCTGCTGCTGACGAATCTGTGCCTTTTTCCAAGAGGCCTGGTACCCCAAGTAGGATCAGAGCTTTAAGAAGGCCTGTGTACCTTTCATACAGTCTTCCTGGGTGTCACTGGAAAGGAGGTCTTCTATGTATTGGAGAAGGACATACCCTGAGGTTTCCTTCGGAAAGTCAGCGAGATCTGAACCTAGGGCTTCCCCCAGAAGAATGGGCGAATTGTTGAATCCTTGGGAAAGTAGTGTCCAGGTCAGCTGCATCTGGCGCTCTGTAACGGGCTCAGTCCATTCAAAGGCAAACAATGATTGCCTTTGCGGAGCCAGGCAGAAGCAGAAGAAAGCATCTTTTAGGTGGAAGCACATAACCCTTCCAGCTGACCACGGAATTTGGCTGAGGAGAGTATACTGAGGGTTCGGAATGACTGGGTGTAAGGAAACAGTCACTTTGCCAAAGGCCCTCAAATCCTGTACTGGTTGGTGTCCTCCTCCTGGCTTCTTGCCTGGCAAGAATGAGGTATTCCAAACTGATTGGCACTCAGTTAGAATACCTGTTTCTCTGAGCTTGGTCAGGTGCTCTTGTATGCCCATTTTAGCCTCTAGTGGAAGGGGGTACTACCTTGGTGTCTGCGGTTGAGCTGCAGGGATCAGGCCCACAATGATTGGGACCCAATTCCAAGCTATTTCAGGCGGGTTATCATCAGACCATAAGGAGTGGAATGTAAGCCTGAATTCTAAGGGGTGACAAGGTAAGGCCTGGGCACCCAACAGTCTCCATTCTTCTTCCCTTGGCAGCGGTATCGCCAAGACCAGGGTTTCCTTCTGCTTTGGGTTTAATTGGAAGCTAGTGTGTCCAGTGGGTTCAAAAGGTATCTGGGCCCCAAGTTTGGAGAATAGATCGCGGCCCAGGAGAGGAATAGGGCAGTCAAGTAAGTAGAGGAACTCATGCCGGACCTTGTGACCCCCAAGTGCACCTTGTTGAGCCTGACAGAAGAGCTGTTGCATTGCCTGTGTCCCAGTAGCCCCAAGTATGGTTGCTGTCTTTTCGCCTATGGGCACTACCAGGGAAGTAACCAAGGAGTATTCAGCCCCAGTTGAAAAGTATTTCAACCATGAAAGTTATTGTTCAGCCCTCCACCTCATTTCAGCCGTGGATTAATGGGGGCCGAGAAAGAAAGAGTCCGGTCCCCCTCAGTCCAATTCTACCCCGGCCAGATAAAGAAGGTTCTCACCTCGAGGTTCCTCCAGATATTGGCTGCGTTTTGAGGTCCCCATCCAATTCGGACATTCTTACAGTTTCCCTTGCCTTTGCAGTATGCACACTGGTCCCTAGCTAAAGGGGCTATGGGCTTCCCCCCTTTTTGTGGTTGGAGTTTTTCGATGCTGCTAAAAAACAGTAGCATCTGTTCTTTAGTTCTGCTGTGAGAAAGGTGGTCTTCTTTTTTAGTCTTCACTTCCTTTCAGCTGCAAATTTCTGTTCCTGAAAAACTGTATTGACGACCTCTAACAAGTGAGTGATATTCATCTGGTAAAGCCTTCCAACTTCTGAAGTTTTCGTCGGATATGTGGGGCAGCCTGTGCCACAAAAGAGGGATTTACCATATGTTGACTTTCTAGTGCCACGGGGTCAAACGGGACGTACACAGGGTACGCTTCACCGAATCTTTCATAGTAGTCTCCCGGACCTCCCTAGGGTGCTGTGTGACTGATGATATTTTAGTCATTTTCATGGGATTGTTAACTCCCTGAAGGAGGGCTTCCTGGTATCCTCAGACGTGACCCTGTCCTCCTTATGTGGTGAAATCCCATGTTGGGTGTTCTTCAGGCATGCAGCTTGAGCCCAGACAGTAGGGTCATTGATTCCTGGAGATGTGTGATCTTCTAGGTACTGTCATGTTTCTGTCATCCTTATTTTTAATTCAACAATGTATGGAGTAACTGTTGACAATCTTTCCAAGTCTGTTGTAGGTCTGGAAGAGGGACTCCATCACGTCAACCATTGCTTGTGGCTTTTCGGAGTATGGTGGAGTGTTGTGTTTCCAATTGAGGAGGTCTGTTGTAGAGAAAGGTACATAACACATCATGGAATGGCTGGTCTGGACTGATCCATCCTCATTGTGTCTTTCAGGCTCTCTCGTCTCCTTTACATGCATTCGGAGAGTCTTAGGTCTGGGTCTGAGGCGCAGTCTGGCTGCTGGACCATGTTGGGGTGGGTTATCTGGGTATGAGAGTGGCGGGAAGATTTTCTACAAAATTTTCTACCTGGGACACCTATTAAGTCCTCTGGGGATTGATCATGTCCCCCTTCCACTCTTTTGGGTATGCTTGACTTCTTCGGGGCCCGGCCTTACCTGTTCCATGGAGCAGAACCTGCCCAAGACAACGGAGAAGGAGGCTGCTGAAATTCAGGCAGAGCATGCACTTTCTCCTTTGTGATCCTTTGCTTTGCCACCACCTCGCCTTTCTCCCAAACCGGTGGCAACAATGGACCAGTGCAGTTGGGGTTCCTGGTCAGCAATCTAGTATGTTATGGAACCAGGCTGGAACCCTGGAGGAAAAACCAAGTGGCACTCAGAGAGTTTGGTCAGAGCGTTTGAGTCACCAAACGTCTGAGCATGGAGTCAAGTGGGGAGGGTAAGGTATAGTCGTCAGCTTCCATATCTGTGGGGGTTTTCGCACATGCACCAAACAAAGGAAGAAGAACCCAGAAGCGAGGTCTCTAAGCTAGAAACCAGAGTCTGTTTGAGCCCCGTTGACCATCCCGTACTCCAATAAAGTGGGAGTACTTTATTCACTTCTCCAACAAGAGTAGAGCTCTAAATACCACATAGTATATGCTCATTAAATCTATATTAAGTGAATAGTTCTATTCTTTCTGTATCGGACATATAACAAGAATTTTGACAATCTATATGGTAAGAGTCCCCAGACCATCACATTATAGGGATTTCAAGGTTGTCTAGTCTCCACACAATATTAAGGTTTGGTTACAACCACCATAAGCTAACCCTACAACCTCACATCCTGGATCATATAATGTCCCTGTCTCCTCCTCATTCACAATCTGTTGCAACTGAGTGCAGACCATTCCATCATGTGGTCTTGGTTCAGAAAGCCAAATTCCTCCGTTTCTCTCAGTCACACAGAATGAAATCTGACTGTGAACGTCTGCCAGTAATGTTGCAATAGAGATGAAGAAGATCAATTCAAGTGGACTCCCTGAGCTGATCCCTAGAATCTCTTTAGGGCATGAGTACAGTTAAATAGAAATGCTGCACTCAGAAATGTGTCTGCTGCTTATCCAAGGAACAAAAAGCAATCATTTAAAAAAGTAAGCCGTTTCCCTGCAGAACAGCTTAATCAGGGAGAGTGAGTGGTGCAAAGTGGGTGAATTCTTCTCTAGGGCCTTAATGATTGCAGAGACACAGTTCAACCTATGAGGGCGTTTACCAGAAACATGAAACCTGAGAGCTGCAATTGTTGGGTAACAATGTTCTCTAACTGTGCCTTATGCATTTACATGATAACCAAAGGGAGACAAGCACTAATTATAAGTGGCATAGAAGTGGACAGTTTCTACATGCTTCATCACCTCTTTGTAATAATTAGTCCTGTCTGTTCTTTGCACGTGAACATTCCGTTTTGGTCATTTTCCCCAAGAAAGAAATGGTCCCCTGTGTTTCAGTGGGCTTGTAAACTTAGCCTTCCTGAATAGGGTTGGAGACATCCAACGGGCATCTCTTGGTACCTGTTGTTTAATTTTGTTCGATAGTTATGGACGTACCCCTATAAAAGGATTCGGAATTTTGTTAGTATGTCTTAAGACTGAATTGGAAGCCCATTTTCTGTATTCCATTCAACTTAACAAAGAGAGTATTGCATGTCAGACATTGTGAAACATATAACTGAAGGAATATTACTTCCCAAAGATTGACCCTCAAAATCAGTACACCTTACTAATGATGCCTTGTTGTTTGGAAGGTCATGAAGGTGCGGATCAAGGGAAGAATGGATTAAATTAAATAGAACCAATAAGAATATATACATGTACATTTAACCTTAGTACGGATAACCAATAATTAATGAAATGTTGTTTATTTCATTTATTTATATGTATGTGTATGTGTATGTGTATGTGTATCCTTATACTGGGCTGTGGCGAAATATGTGTTCCTTACAGTAGACTGGGGATAAAATATTTGAAAGAGCTGTGCTCATGCACCTTATCACGCGGCCTGGTGCCTCAGTAGCTTGGTTTCTTGATAGGGCTTAGGTGCATCCGCTTCATGCGCTTGCATGAAATTTGGAAGATGTGATGGCTAATTTTATGTGTCAACTTTACTGGGCCACAGAGGTCCAGATGCTTGGTGAAACGTTTTTCTGGTGTTTTGTGATGGGAAATACTTGAGTCTGGACAGTGAGTAAAACAGATTATTTTCCTAATGTAAGTGGGCCTTATGTAATCAGTGAGAAGGCCTGAATACAATAAGGATGATTCTCCCAGGGATACTAGGGAATTACTCTTGCCTGCCTGAATGTCTTTCAACTGGGACATTGGCCTCTTCCCCGGATTCAGACTGAAACAGCAGCTCTACCTGAGATTCAAGCCTGCCAGCCATTGGACAACAACTATGCCATCAGATCTCGTGGGTTTCCAGCTAGCCAACACATCCTGAAGATCTTGGGACTTGTCAGCATCCACCTTTATGGGAGCGAATTTCTTATAATAAATAAATAAGTAAAAAAACAAACAAACAAACAAACAAATAAATAAATAAAACATTCATAAATATATAAATATATTTATAGTAATAGATTCATATTTTATGTGAATGTATTTACATAAATATAAATAAATATAAATATAAATATATAAATATATTATATATTATAATATATATATGAGAAACAGAATTTTTCTCTGTTGAATCTTACTAATTCAGAAGGTGAAAAGTATTATCTATTGGTTCTACAGCTGTTTTTTTTTAAAAACAGAATGTGGTAGACATTATTCTAAAGAAAAATAAAATAGCCCCCTACGATCCATACCTTACAGCTGACAACCCATGAATATGAAGAGAGACCATTTCTATTGTCGTGTTGTATTATAGAGAGAGATTTTCTGGATCAACCTAGAATCATCATGAACCCATGCATCATAAACCCATGCAAAGCAGACAGTTTTCACTGGCTGGCCATCCACAATCTGAAAATGAAGACCTCAGTTTTATAACTGCAAGGAACTTAATTGTCCAAAACCCAAATAATCTCAGAAGTAGATTTCTCCAGATAAGAACCCAACCTACTGACACTTGACTCTTACCTAGTGATACCCTAGGCCCAGAACACCAGTGAGTCTGCCTGGACAGACCAGTGAGTCTGCTGGGGTTATTCTGCCAAGACAATTCTGCAGGGCTGTCTTTGGATTCTGGGAGTGCAGTGTACACCCCACTTAACTAACACTTCTCCTGATGGTTTGAACACACAATTGCTCATATTAAGTCACTGCTTGGATATAAGGTAATTTCTGCCATATGCTACTGAAATTTGACTATTTTATTTCCACATACCTCCTACTTGGTAAATGCAATGATACCTGTAGCTTATTTCAAACTCAAGTAAAACAAACACAAAACTCTAAAGAATGGACCACTCCTTACCTCTTGAAAATACCTCTTCTTTTATTTTTGATAACATTTGACTCTCCTGGTTTCTCTTATATATGCCCTCTATTAATTTTCATTCTATTCTCCTGCCTCATTTCCATTCATCAAGTATGCATTGAGCACGTACTATATTGTAGGCACTGTATACAAAGAACAGAGGTCTTATCTAGAACTATTAATGGACCTTGTTATCCAGGGATTTGCCGCTGTGTAAACAAATTAACTATACTGAGTTCATAACATCTGTAATAGGGGTGGATAAATGTACCCTGGAATTGCAAAGAAGAAAACACATGATTCTCTAGGGCACCCAGGGAGTGCTTTACACAAATGAGAGTCACTACAAGTGAGTCTTCTAGAGAAGACATATTTCAAATCAACAGAGAAAGGAAGGGCATTGCAGGCAGGAAAAAAAAAAAGAGAGAGAGAGAGAGAGAGACATGGAAGTTTGAAAATGTGACACATTAAAGGAGTAGCAAAGTTTCCTTTGGATGGATTTCATGTGGGAATGGGAGATTGGTAAAGAGTGAGGATTAATGTAGAAGAAGACATATATATTGGATCCTAGAAACAGTTAACAGGAGAAAGTTATTGTGCCCAAATGACTTTGATGACTACCATTGTATTCAAATAAACCTGAAGAAACCTCTTGGCTTAGTTAGAACGTTGCTCATCATCTGATTAATTCTATAAGGTTAATCTAATATCATGTTCCTCTTCTCTACCAACCATTCACTCATTTCCTCATTTATTTCTTTAGTCAGAGAGGGTATGTGTGGGGTGCATATCATGAAGAATGTGAAAGTCATTATAAGGACTTTGACTTTTATTTTCGATGAGATGGAAAGTCAGTTGAGTAGTCTGACCAAATTCACATTTGAGTTTTATTTAATTATCTATCTATCTATCTATCTATCTATCTATCTATCTATCTATCTATCTATCTATCTATCTATCTATCTATCTATATAACTATCTATCTATCTATCTATTTAATTTAATGAGAGTGCCCGCAGGGGTTTGGAGGGAGCGAGAGAGAGAGACAGAGAGAGAGAGAGACAGAGGGAGAGAGAGAGAGAGAGAGAATCTCAAACAGGTTTCATGCCTAATTCATGCCTAGCACAGATCCTAATACAGGTTCTGACCCCATGACGTCATGCTTTCTGGATCATGAACTGAGCCAAAATCAAGAGTCAGATGGCTAACCACCTGAGTCGCCCAGGTGACCCTAATTTGTATGTTAAACAAATCACTCTGACTACTATCTGCGGAGCAGGATGGAGTGGGAAGCAAGCATACAAGCAACAACAGCAACAAAATAAGGAGGTTACTATAGTAATCCTGAAATAACTTCCATCCTGAATAAGGATGGAAGAAGGGGACATAGTGAGAAAATTATGATCATGTGTATAATATAAATGTGGATATAATAAGATTGCTTGTAGTTTGAATATAAGGTATGAGAAAAACAGATATAAAAAATGACACCAAGTTCGTTTTTTTTTTCTTTTGTTTGTTTCTGTTTTTGTTTTTGTATTTGTTTTTTTGGGCTGGACCACAGGTTGGTGGTAGTTTTAAGTTGTCTGTTAGAGATCATAGGTTTTACGGGAAACATCAGGACTTGCTCTTTTCACATGGTGATTTTGAGATGCTTATCAGACATCCAAGCTGCCTTTTTGTGAATGTAGTTAGATATAGGCATCTGGAGTTTAAACTAAGAAGTTTAGTGTGGACTGTAGGCTGGATTATTTAGCATGCGATCACATGAGATCAGCTAGGGAGTGAGAATGGATGAGAGAGAAGACATGCAAGGACTGAGCTCTGGGGTCTCTAACTCTTAAAGTACTGCAAGATGTGGAAAACCTAGCGAAGGAAACTAGACACAGTGGCCACTAAAGGAATAGGCGAGACATGAGGAGGCTCTCGAGTCCAGGAAGCCTGGTAAGGAATGTGTTTCAAGGAAGGAGGTATCAAATTGGTCAAGTGCTGATGGCAAGTCAAATAGGATGAGGTCAAATAAATGATCATCAGGGTCACAAGGGGGGGTCACTTGGTTAAGGGTCTGACTCTTGGTTTCACCTCAGGTCATGATCTCATGGTTTGTGGGTTCAAGCCCCAGGTCGGGCTCCATGCTGACAGTGTGGAGTCTGCTTAGGATTCTCTCTATGCCTCCATCTGTCTCATATCCTCCCCTGCTCACTCTCCCTTTCTTTCAAAATGAATACATACACTTGAAAAATTATTAAAATATAAATAATCACTGTGTTTTGCAAAGTGGATGCCATTGACATGTGATGAAAACCATTTCAGTAGCACCGAGGAAAAGCCGAATGGGAGTGGATTCAACAGAGAATTGGAGGAGAATGACTGTAGACAGGGAGTAAGGCAATTCTTTCGAGGATCATTGTGACAAAATGAGGGTGAAAAATGAGGCAGCAGTGGGAAGGGAAGGGAGCAGGGTCAAGAGAGGGCTGTGCTTTTTCTTTCTAAAATTTGAGAAATAAAAGCATTTTTTTAATTTCCACATTGCTGTTGGAAATAATGATATGGCAGAGTGGGGGAGAATTGCTGACAGAAATGTTCTTAACAGGGCAAGAGTGACTTTGGTCTAGTGTCCAAAAGATAATTGGCTCAGAGAGGAATGAACAGATCCTTCATATGAATGTTGGTGAGAGCAGAGCACAAGGAAATAGATGTAGATGGAATGGTAGATGCGATAGGTGATTTTTCAAATTCTCTTTTCAGTGACCTGGTTTTCTCAGTGCGGTAATAGGCAAAGTTATAAGACCAGAGTGAAGAAGGGTTGGGAACAGTTGGAAGTTTGCGGAGAAGGAAGTTGTGAACTAGAGGTCTAGGGGTGTGAGGAAGTAGCCTTCTGACCTCACTCTAGTCAGTGGCCATCAAATAACTTTTGTGCTGCTTTCCTCCAATTACATAGGATGTTCCTATGTGCAGGAAGTAGATGGAACTTCCTTCGGTTCCCCACTTCTTTACCACTGCATAGGTAAGTTTGCATCTGCCTGAGAAGCCCTATCTACCCTAATCACTCATATTTCAA
Organism: Puma concolor; assembly: GCF_028749965.1. NCBI lineage: Eukaryota > Metazoa > Chordata > Mammalia > Carnivora > Felidae > Puma > Puma concolor. The sequence continues at coordinate 84,056 of NW_028240124.1, read as the reverse complement.
ATTTGCCTCAACCAATACATACTTAATCCCACCAGGCAGAGTTAATTAGTCCCTTCTTGGAACTCTTGTGGTACCATGTGCAGTGCCCTGTACTGTAAGTTTTGCCATATTGTAATAATTTGCGTCCCTGTCTCCCTAGATAATTTGGCCACTCCTTGAGGGGGTCAGTTTGGTCATTGCAGTTCCTAGTATACAGTTTGACTAATGGTAGCCTTTGTCAATTGCCAATTGAATTCAGTAGAAATGAGTTGAATTGAATCGAATATACTGAATTGAATTGAATTGAATTGAATTGAATTGAATTGAATTGAATTGAATTGAATGGAGAGAATTAGTAGAAAGAATTGGCAGGTAGGAGAGGCAGAGCCTCGAAAGAGTGGTGACATTTAGAACGAGACTTGTCTGATCTATAAGGAGGGGAACTCCTGCTCATGAGCGTGGGAAAGGTAACTGTTTCCTCACCTGTAGTGGTGGAGTGAATGGAGCCGAAACCCCCAATGAACTTCTGTAAATTGTGTCAACAATTCTTACTTCTATAGTGTTTGCTTTGAGGACCAAAAGAGTTCATATATGCAGAAGGATTTTGTACATAAAAATGTGCTGCATAATGTAAGTTACTCTTTCTCACAACACTCTGTGCCAAGAAAAAGGAATGTGTTGATTTTATATATTTTACTAAAGGGTAGCATGTTTAACAGAGGAAAAGGACGGGTTAAAAAAAAAAACAATGATGATAGTTACACTCGTCTTGTTGACCTTTCTAGTCTTCAAAGTCTCTTTAGAAGATATCATCATGGTCTCTTTCAGTTACAGATGCCTCTTATTGTCTCTGAGACAATAACCCTAATATGATCTAATTTGCTAAGCCAGGTGGTGTGGAAGACAGATAAAACTGCCAGCTCATTCTGCAGAAAGCAGCATATAAGGAGCCCACTGATCTGACAGGCTTGTGTCACAATGCACAAGTTTGGGAATTGCCCAGGCTCAGAAAAGGCCAGTTTTTCGCAACAGTGTAAAACTCAAGAGAACTCTCTAACACAGAGGCGATGTTCACAGTTCCACAGAAATAACATGTTTGATTCTTGATGCTGACTAGAAGTCAACCAGTTATTTTAACACAGGTTTTAACTCTTATTGGTTTCACTTCACTTTCCTTACGTTACAGGTTTCTTAAGGCAGGGACCATGTTCTGGGCTTCCTAAACTCTGCCCACATATGTCTACCATGCTATTTCATGGGCGCTCCGTTATCATCTGTTATTAACTGGGTTTTTTCGTACGTGGCAGGCAGCTTTCATGGTGACCACGTTATTGGCAGAGCATAAAGAGAGTGGCAATAGTGGAGCTTTCTCTGCCATATTAACCACATGTTACTCTCTTAAAATTCCTGGAATATATGTATGATGTCCTGTATGAATGATGGTGAGTTTATGACACTCATATTCTACTCCTTTTTCCCAACAGTTTAAAATACCTTTACGGCAGTTTACCTTCCTTTCATTCCCTAACTTAAAATAATGTACTTCTTTGGCTTTGGATTACCTGTCTACCTGCTAAAAGATGCAGCACGAGAAAACATGTTTGCATTTTGATGTGTTCTTAGCAGGCTGCCTTACTTGACAAGTCTGCTGGGTGGGTTGGGTAACACTGTTATTTCTGTGAGGATCTTCTAAGATACAAGTATATTTCTTGGGCAAAGTAGCATGTTGAGTCCATCATCATTTGGAGTGAAACTCAGTCTACGTCCAGTAGACTTGGTCCCATTGGTCACATGAAGGAATGAAAAACAGGCCATATTCGTTTTGATGTCATAACATCCTGGGACATATAGTGATGCCCATAAAAAAAAAAGAATCAGACTGGGGACTCCATTTAAGAGATATCTCAGCAAGCAGAATCAAGATGCCAGAATGAGGAACAAAGATAAATGCTGTGTAGGTTCTAGAGGTTGGAGACATTGCTCCAGCAGAGAGAAAATTCCTTCAGGATTAAGGGAGAGGCTGGATAGTGATCTACAGGCCCCTTGTTACCACCTCCAGGCCATGATCTTTATGCTCCTCTGAATTTCCTGCCTTCACCTCCTTAGTCCATCTATTCAATCCCAGAGTGCCACCCTTTTCTTCATGGAAATTTCTGGAGTCCCTTCCTACTCTTCTTTCTTCTCACGTTGCTCCTACCTCTGTTGTGGGCAATTTCAGAATCCTGGTAAAATTGCTCTAGCAATGTAGCTTCAGGGTACTTTAAATTTTCTGGCTCTCACAACCTAAGAGTCATTTTCCTCCAGTAGCTAACTTCCGTGATGGTACTCTGAGCTCTGTGATCATCCAGATGTCTCCTGGTAGAATGTCAATATTAACGTGCCAATATCTGAGAAGATAACCTCCCCTAACCAGGTGTCTCACTACTTGACTTCACAATTTCTCTTCTTCAGCCCGATAGAGACGTGTGGTTCCTCCTTCCTCCCTATCATTTCCCTGCATATCATCCCTTGTGGCTCCACTTCCCTTCCAAATGCAGTGTATACACCTCAGTATGTCACTTTGTGCTGGAACGTCCTAGTCCTCTGCTGCATCTGCTTTGGTGGCCTTGAAGCTTGGATGAGTCCTCCACTCTGTCAGCCCATCCTCTGTGTCACTCAGCCCAGTGAACTGTTACAGGGACTCACAGTCACTAGGGTCACTCACTCTAATTTTATGGTTGCGGATGTCAACATACCCCGAGAGTTTCTTGCCAATCTTAAGCGGTCTTCTCCACACAGTAGCTATTCCATACCTCCATCATTTCCCTCAACCTATCTTTTTCACCTTTCCCTGGGAAATGGCTCTTATTTCATAGATAGAACGTAGATTGTAGACACCTTCAAACTCTCACTCAGACCTCATAATGACACGTTTCAACACAACTTTCAACCCCAACCCCTGTATGAGAGACAAAAATGTTCCTATTCGCACTCTAGATTCACTAATTCATTCGGCAATCACTGAGAGCCAACTGAGTCCTACGAAGCACTGTGCTGTATGCTTGGGACATTAGAGATGAGGGGATAGACCCTACTCACAAGGCGCTTACAATCACAAGGAGCTTACAATCATGTAGGGGAGACAGATATTATGGGGTAATTGTCCAAACATGCACGGAGCATGAGGAGAGTGTGAAGAGAAAATCTATGTAACTCAGCCTTCAGGGGAAGGAGAAGAAGTGTCGTAAGGGACTTTTCAGATGGGGTGGTATCTTGAACTAATCCTTAAAGTGTGAGTAGGTATTAATTAGGCAAGGTTGGAGTAGGAATGAGACAAGAGGTTCAGGCATTACACAGTAGAGAAAAATCACACTGAATATAGGGAGAGGGTATAAGTAAAAATTGGACATTGAGTCATTCCAATTCTTGACTGTGTCCTACGCTTTGTGAAGAGGTCATCTCACAAAAAACCTCAAACGAGCACATGTTCTCAAAATTTCCTTCTCCATTTTTTATTCTTTATCCTAGTGTAATTCCTCTCATTTCCTCACCAGTATGATTCAATTAGTAACTCACTTCTGTGGATACTATGGCAACCACATTTCCTCTATGCCGCACCCTTCTGTATCTTTGCTTGGCATCAGTGCAACCTCATGATGAAGCTCATATCTCTACTCCGCTTAGAGTGGACTTTGTAACATGCAAAACTTATTCCATCACTGCCTTCCAAGCTGTGGTTCCCCCACACTGCAGCATGAGAGAAAACACCTTTCCCATCCACACCCTGCCCCCACCTTTGCATCCTTACTGGTCCTGGGCCAATGTTCATGCCCTTAGACTCCCTCATGATCAACTATCAGCAAATTCCTTAATATGCCCTATTGTTTTATGCCAAGTTGTCTTCCCCATCACCATGGGTATGTTTTGATGCAGCATCTTAATTCGTACGTATTTTAAGGCAGGCTAAAATAATTATCAAGTATCTAACATATTCTCTTTTCTTTATTTCCCAGATAACAATGGTAATAGATGATCTTTTTTTTATTTTTCATTTTCTATTATTGAAGTATAGATTACATACAGTGCTATTTTAGTTTCAGGTGTATAAAATAGCGATTTGATAATTCTATACATTATTCAGTGCTCTCCGTGGTAAGTGTAATCACCATTTTTCACCATATCGTGTTATTATAATATCAACTATATTTCCTGTGGTGTACTTTTCATCTCTGTCAGTTATGTATTTTATGACAGGAAGTTTGTAACTCTTAGTCACCTTTCCCTATCTCACATACCCCACCCACTTCTATTCTTGTATCTACAAGTTTGTTCTCTGTATTGAAGAATCTGTCTGTTTCTTTTTCTGTTTTGTTTTTTAGCTTCTACATAAAAGTGAAATTATATGATATTTCCTTTTATCGGAATAATCCCACGTAGCATAATACCCTGTAGGTTCACACATGTTGTTGCAAACGGCAAGGTTTTATTCCTTTTTTTTAAATTAAATTATATTCCATTATATGGACACTACATTTCTTTATGAATTCATCTATTGACAGACTCTTGGGCTGCTTCCATAGCTGGGCTATCATAAATAATGCTTTAATAAACACAGAGGTGCATGCCTCTTTCCAAATTGGGGTTTACCTTTTCTTTGGGTATATACCCAGGAGTGGAATTATTGGATGATATAGTATTTCTGAATTAATTTCTTGACGAACCTGCATTCTGTTTCCTAGAGTGGCTGCACCTATTTACATTCCCACCAAGAGTGCATTGGTGTTACTTTTTCTCTTACCTTCTCACCAATACTTGTTATTGCTTGTCTTGCTGATACTAGGCATTCTGTCAGGTGTGAATTGATGTGTCATTGTGGTTTTGATTCAGGTTTCTCTGATTAGTGATGTTGAGCATCTTTAATATGTCTGGTGATGTAGTAGACACTCTTAATTCATCCCTTTCCCCTTCCCTTTTGTTTCTTTCCAGGGTGATGATGACACTGATGATGTCATCTGACAGCTTAAGTCACCATTTTAATCTTCTATCAAGTTCATACATTACTTCAAGTGTCCTGCTTTCCTGCTTCAAGTTACGATGTTTCCAATGCATTACATGACGTCCATTCCACTAGTCCTCCTAGGGCACTCTGACTCACCTTTTATTACTACCCACTGTCACTCATACTCTTAGAAAGTTACTCTAGTTACTTGTCCTGATCCAACATTCTCTTTCTATGCCCGACTCTAATCTCTATACACACTTCAATTGACACCTGATACACTTAATTTTTTTGCTAATGTTTATTTATTCATTTATTTATTTTTATTATTGGAGGAGAGAGAGACAGAGCATCAGTGGGTGAGAGGCAGAGAGACAAGGAGGTGTAGAATCCGAAGCAGCCTCCAGCTCTCAGCTGTCAGCACAGAATCCTACATGGATCTTGAACTCACAAGCTGTGAGATAATGGCCCAAGTTGAAGTCGGCCCCTTTCCCAACTGAGCCACCCAGGTGCCCCAACACATCTTACACTTTCATGTCTCCAATAGGACTTAATATTTCTGTGGACCAGGACTATCCATTCATTAAGTTCTAGCACCTCCTACAGTTTGGGAAAAAATAGACACTCAATTATTTGATGCTCAATTGACAAATAAAGGAAGGAATGGGTCCAAAGACAAAGGGCTCAATAAAGACTTTTGTTCCTATGAATTCAACCCAGATTAACACTAGAGCATTTGAATTCAACTGGAGGGTCCTTTAGCCAACGGTGGGAGAATTTACTATATTCTAAGAGTTGTCAGCTGAGAGAGTAAGATTTTTTTGAAGAAATATGAAAGGTAGTTTAATTTCCTAAGAGGCCAAGCCTTGAAAGCTTATCTATAAGAACTATATAATGTAAGATGATTCTGGATCATGATGAAACTCAAGTGCAGTGAGAGCCGTGACAACATGGGGAACACACAGTAAGGACCACAGTAGTCCCGGAAGTGCTGTCCTGTATGAGAAAAGAGAGTTTAGTGACCCTGTATGGAGGGAGAGGGTAAACGGTGGGCAGAGTAGGGAGGGGGGGAAGTTGGGATCCAAACTGCAATATTGAAATATCAGAGGAGTGTTATTGTCATATTCATAAACTTCCCTATATATATCCTAAGGAAAACATTTTTTTTCCTTTAACGAGCTTTTTAAAGGTAATATACACATGGTAAAAATTCATATAGTAGCAAAAAAAGTTATTCAATGAAAGTAAATCTATGTCTTCGGTAGGCCTCCATTATTCTTCCCCAGAAGAAGACCACTTTTAACAGTTTGTAGGGTTTTTTTTCCAGAATCTCAAAGTATATAATATGCATATCTCACATGAGAAAAAAAATATATATATATAGCTGGTACCAAGATATTATGTACAGCTCTCCATTTTATAGATACATGATTTTTGTGATTGTGAAAAGGTATGACATGAGATTTGCCCTCTTAAAAATTAAAGTGTCTGGTCCAATGGGACATTATTTTTTAAATAGACTTCATGGTATATATCCTACCCTGGCTTCATTAGAGGTATGTAATCTGTCCCCTGTTTATGTGTATTTAATTTGTTTGTAGTCTACGAGTATAGAAAACAATGCTGCCATGAAAGTCCTTGTACACATATTTGCCTGCCAGAGTCCAGCAGACTGTGGGTGGTGGCTCGAAAATCTTAACTGGAAAGAGTTTAATGGAGAAACTATGAACACAGGTGCTGGTGAGATAAACCGGCTCCAAACTAGTGGTTCAGTCCTTGGGGACTAGCAAGAGAAGACTTCACCTCTCCCAGGCACCAAGGGACAAGGAAAGGGCAAGTGTTACTAGAAGCCAATGAGCCCACGGCTGGGAGAGAAGCCACCTAACAGGAGATGTGGCCATAGACTGAGGAATAAGCCACTGCCAAAATTCCAGAGTTCAGAGTACATATAATGACTGCTTTTCTTTTGCTCTCTGCCTACCTATTAGTATACCTGCCAACTATGGACGGAAGCCAGAGGACAAGAAAGCCTAAACGATGCAGTCCATGGACGTGAGTTTACTGGCAGGCATTGGATGATCAAAAATATATCTGCAAGCATGAATTGAGGATTAGCAGTCCCTGGCTTAATATGGTTAGACCTTACAATAGTGTGAAAATGATAGCATTGTTTACAAATTGTCCTTTGAAAAGCACCTGGCTTGCTCAGTGGTGTAAGCATCTGACTTTAGTTCATGTCAAGATTTCACGGCTCGTGAGTCCAAGCCTGCCTCAGGCTATGCTGACAACTTGCATCCTGGGGCTGACTTGAGATTCTGTGTGTGTGTCTCTCTCTCTCTGCCCCTGCCCTGCTCGCACTCTTTCTGTCTCTCTTTCTCTCCAAAACTTGAATAAACATTAAACGTTTTCAAAGATAAATTGTACTTCAAATTGAAGATTTTGACCTCTCCCAGTGCTAATGAGAGGCGATACGACCCTCTCCTGTGATGCCTGGCAGAGCATCCAGCCACAGCTCCCAGTCCACCACATGATCATGGTGGTGAACAATCTATATGCTTACAGCCATTCTGTACTCACACAACCGTTGTGTTTATGCTTTCAACACAGTATTCACTGAAATACATGAGACAGTTAAACTTTAATATAACATAGGCTGTGTGTTAGATGATGTCTCATAATTTCAGCTCATGCAACTATTCTGAACAGACATTATAGAGGCTAGACTAAACTATGATATTCAGCACATTACGTGTGTTACAAGCATTTTTGGCTTAGAATAATTTCCACTCACACTGGTTTTACCTAGAGGTGAGTCCATCCTAAATCAAGGAAGATTTGTAATGTAAAAATCTTGGGAAATTTCCTAGAACTGGAATTGTGGTATCAGTAGAACAGAAAGAACCTCTTCCACATCCATTCCTCCACCTCCTTCCCTTGCAGGTTATTACCAGCGCTGAGCTGTGCCTACAGGCACTCAGAATTAGGACTACATACCCCAGCTTCCCTTGCAGCCAAAGCAATATGAGAGGAAGTGTCATGTGACACCTTCTGAGAAAGTTCAGACAGCTGTGTGCCTTGTGTCCTTTATTTTTTCTTTGATATCATTCACATGCTGTCTTGGATCCTGAACTCTACGCCAAACTATTTGGATGGAAAGTGAACTGAGATTCTTCCAGCAAGAGCTGGTAGGAACTAGAGTTCTATGCACTTCATAGAATACAGCTGCCCAATCAGACTTGAGCTGTATACCTCCAAAGTTCATTGATTTGGGAGAGAAATCCACTTTTACCCTGTTAAAACCATAGTTCTTCCTTTGTCTGTGTCGTAGGGAAAAACCTAACCCTCATGAAGGTGTACAGATAACAGGTATAAATATTTTGAGTTTTTATGGATATTGTCAAGTTTGGTATTTTAAAGTGAATTTTTAGTACTGAGTTTGAATTCAGCTACTCCATTCACAGCACATGTCTTAATCTTCTTGTGCCTCTGATTTCTCAGAGGGGTAGTAATATAAAGCACTTCATTTGGTTGTTATGAGGAATAATTAAATTAAAATATGTGAAATAAATCAGTGTCTGTCCAACATGCTAAATACTCAATAAATGTTCTTACTGTTATTTTTACCATTATCATGTTAAACTGTCCTCCAAAAAAGAGGTACCAGTTCGCCAATTACATTTCTGAAATGCCTCTTTCCTCTTCCGTTTTCCATAGTGTGCATTACCAATGTTTTTGTCCAAAAGATAGTAGTATTTCATTTTTATTTGCAATTCCTTTCTAAAATTGTGGTTGTACCTCTTATAGTTTTTAAAAGTTATTTATGCTTGTTTTCTGGTTAACTTCCTTTTTCTTTCCTCTATTCCTTCTATTGGATTTTTGTTTTGTTTTACAGTGTGGCTTAAAAAAAAGCAATACAAGCATTATGGGAATTTGTCTTCTGTGTTTCTATTGGTGGTGCAAATATATCCACTAATTTTCATTTGCCTTTTTTTAATTTTTTTATTTTTTTTCACTTAATGTGTATTTATTTTGTGAGAGAGAGAGAGTGAGAGTGAGAGCAGGGAAGGAGAAGAGAGAGAGGGAGACACAGAATCTGAAACAGACTCCCGACTCTGAGCATTCAGGAAAGAGCTACATGCAGGGCTCAAACCCACAAACCATGAGATCGTGACCTGAGTCGAATTTGGAGGCTTAACCTACCAAGCCACCCAGGCACCTCACTTTATTTTTTCTTTTCCTTTTTTTTTTGGCTTTGTTTTTTCTTTACAAAATTAAAAAAATATATGTACAATATAATAAAAATGATCCTTCTCTACTATCGTTACATCTGAGCTTAATGTCCACCCCTATTTTAGAAAGATCATTGTCATTCTGGATTATAAGAATAATTCCCCCATGTTTTCTCCTAGGACTTCATAGATTGACTTACATAAAAACATATCTTCTCCATTTGTAATAAAACTGGGGGAGGCAGTGAGATAAGATTTAAAGTGATTCTGCAGATGACTGTGTTGGAGCGTTGGCAAAAATGAATGCTTTGACACATAAATCTGACCTAAGAAAGTTATAGTTTCCTTTGATCCACTTAAAACACACTTCGTAAACAAAGCATGTGGGAAGCCATCCTCCTTGCAGGTATGGGGTAAGCTTGCCTCCTGGGCTTTTGTGTTGTTTTTTGGTTTGTTTATTTGTTTGTTTGTTTGTTTGTTTGTTTTACTCTTAGGGGGAAACGCATACGTTGTTTATAATGAAATTTTGTATTTCCAGTTTAAGGTGCTGTCAGGTACAGCATAACTAATTTCCCAGTTTATAAGACTGCCTCTCACACATCGCTTCCTGGTGGTAGGCAAAATTTCTTTCTCTGCAACCAGGGCCATACTGCCACTTGTTCACAGGTTAAGTAATGATGCCAAGACATTTTTATGCCTATGCTAACAATGACCCACCTGTGGACAAGTGCAGACAGATACTGCCTACCTTTTAAGGCCAAGGAGGGATTGAGCCCACAGCCTTCCACTGGGCTCCACCATTGTTTCTGCTCTCTCTGGTGTTTGTCAGTTGTTATCATCATGTTTGAGAACACACGCTTAGAGTAAAACTATCTGACTATGTACTTCCATCTTGAGCTATAGGGAAACAAATAAAGTCCCCTTACCTTTTTTGTTCTTTGCTTTCTCTTTTGTGAAACGGGCATTATCACAAGGTAGGAATTCAATAATTAAAGAAATAAATACCTAAGTGCTTAAAATTTCTTAGCAACAAACGCTCAGTAAATATTAATAAGGCTTTTCCCAATAAAGAATAGAAAAATAACTTTCTTGTTTTCTCCTATATTTTATAGATGCATTTTTAAAGAAAACATATAACATTGGTAACAATATTATAGCATATAACAATATGACATAATGCAAATTAAGACATTTATAAGAAAAGTATTGAAACTTCATGAATAGTATCACTGTTACTATTATTCGAACAATGCATTTGCTTTGAAAGGTTCACTTAGTTATATACTAAATTTGCATATGCTTTGAACCTACTTCTGAATTCTCAATGATGATTCATTCATTCAGCTGGACCACATTTGCTTTATAACATAATTTATTATCTGGTAGAACTCGCCTAATTCATATGCTACCTTTCAGAAAAAAATTTCTGGATCAGCTTGAATTTTGATATGTATACAAAAATCTTAGAACCAGCTGATCTGATTTTAAAAATCCATATTTTATTGGGCTTGCAACAAATTTCCATAGAAATTTAGAGATAGTTGGCATTCTTACAATAATAACTTTTCCTATTCCTACACAGGGAATGTATATATTTAAGCTTTTTTTTTTTTAAATCTCTTAGATGAGTTTAAAGTTTTCTGAAAGGCTTATTTATATACTTCTTTCAGTTTCTTGTTAAGTTCCCTCCTTCCTTCCTTCCTTCCTTCCTTCCTTCCTTCCTTCCTTCCTTCCTTCCTTCCTTCCTTCCTTCCTTCCTTCCTTCCTTCCTTCCTTCCTTCCTTCCTTCCTTCCTTCCTTCCTGCCTTCCTTCCTGCCTTCCTTCCTGCCTTCCCTCCTTCCACCTCTTTCTCCTGTTAATTCTGTTATGGTAAATGGCGCCAATTCTCTGACTATATTTCTAATTATTTCTTGTTTGTATGGGAGAATGCTAAATTGTTGCCTTGTGAGCCTGGATCATGTAATTTCATCAGGAAGACTCATGAAAAATCTGATCTCCCTTCCTTCATCGCAGTTATGTATAATTGACACTTGTTGCAAGGAGATAAACAGAGTCAAGAGAATTTCAGTCTTAGAAGAGAAGCCCCTGAGGTGAGAGTAGCCAGAGAGAGAGCAATTGGAGAGGGAACAAATGTGACCCAGAAAGGAGCTCACCGAACAGTGTGATTGGGATAACACCCAAAAAGCAGGTTGAATAGGAATAGCACCAAAAAGTAATTGTCAGATATGATCAAAGCTGTACAAGGGCAACTTGAAAGTGTTAGGTGTTTTCCTTAAATACAAAATATTTTGTATTTAACCAAGAAATTAAAAAGTTAACCAAGTTACCAAGTCAGTAAAATTAAACTTTTTTTCTTGTAAACAGAAAATTCAAGGAAACCAAATTATTAAAGTAAAACATGGTAACATTATAGAGCTTTTGGTTATTAAAAACTCCTATGTACATATGCCAATAAAACAGACAATGAATGTTTTGGACACAATGTAAAGGACTACAACTGGTTTAAGAAAAAGCAGCAAGAGAATGAAAGCGATGCAAGTCATTTCTTTGAAAAACTAGCATAACCCCATAACTCTAACACTGGAGCAAATGAGTAAGACTTGGGGACCAGCTAGCCTGGCTGAGATGTTTCTTGCCAACACTTACTTAGTTCTTACTCATACCAGGTGAGGTTCTGAACACTTCACAAGTATTTCATGTCATTCTCCTTAGGGCCCTATGAGGGAGGGGTTACTATTAACCTCCTTTTACACATCAGCAAATTGAAGAAGTTCCGAGGTTAAGGAACTTGTCTGCTCGCAAGGTCAACACAGGTGGCATGTGATGGAACTGAGAGGTGGCATGAAATAGTGTCCTCTAGTGCCAACTCACCCAAGTTTACATCCTGTCTCACCACTACTAGGTGTATGATCATCGGCACAGATTTTTTTTAATGCTTTTGTGCTTTCGTTCTCATATATGTAAGACCAAGTGATGAATATAATGATCACATAAAGAGTTTAGAACAATATCTGAAACATAGCAAACACCCTTTATATAGACTCCTATTATTACTGCTCTTAGTATTATTATTAAAACAGGACGTGAGAGAGAATACCTGAAAAGATATAATAACACATATGCAAACAAATGAATTTCCTGATACCTAAAATATCAGAAAATCCAGTAATTTAATGAGGTGCTCTAAAGTGTTTTTTTTTTCTTTTTCTTATAAATTGAATTTATTTTTAAATATTTTATGGTTTTGAAACAATATCTTATTTCTTACTGAGAGAATGCAAGCAGGGTCAGAGAGAGAGGAATAGCATATCTGAAGTGGGCGTGATGCCTACAGCAGTGAGCCCAATGTAGGGCTTAAACCCACGAACTGCGAGATCATGACCTGAGCCAAAGTTGGATGGCCAACCAACTGAGCCACCAGGATGCCCCTATTTTTTTTTTCACCTATAGTGTTATATTAATTTCAGATGTACGATATACTGATTCAGCAATTCCTTACAATACCCAGTACTCATGGCAACAAGTGCACTCCTTATTCCCCATCACATATTTCACTCACTACATCTGCAACCCCCCCCACTGGTAACCAGCATGTTGTTATCTATAATTAAGTGTATGTTTCTTGATTTGTCTATTACTCTGTTTCCCCAACATTTGATCATTTGTTTAGTTTCTTAAATTTCACATATGAATGAAGTCATATGGTATCTGTCTGTCTCTGACCGACTTATTTTGCCTACCATTATATTCTCTAGCTCCATTCATGTTGTTGCAGATGGCAAGATTTCATTATTTTACGTGGCTGAGTACTATTCCCCTGTGTGTGGGTATTATACAGAATATACCACATCATATAATTATGTGTGTATAATACCACATTATAATACCACATCATATATACATACCAAATCTGTATCCATTCCTCACTAGATGGACACGTGGCTGTTCCATAATGCTGCCAAAATTATCGGGTTCTTGTCTCTCTTTGAATTATCGTTTCTGGATTCTTTGGGTAAATACACAGTACTGTGATTGCTGCAGTTGTAGTTTTCACGTTCTGAGGAACCCACTATGTTTTCCACAGTGACTGCACCAGTTTGCATTCCCATCAACAGTGCAAAAGTTCTTTTTCCATATCCTCATCAACACCTGTTGTTCATTGTGTTGCTGATTTTAGCTATTCCAAAGAGTGTGAGGTGGTATCTCATTGTCCTTTTGACTTGCAATTTCCTGATGGTAAGTGATGATAAACATCTTTTCACATGTCTGTTGGCCATCTGGATGTCTTCATGGAGGAGTGTCTGTTAAGGTCTTCTGCCCATTTTTTAATCGGATAATTTCGTTTTTCAGTATTGAGTTTTGTAAGTTTTTTATATAGTGGATACTAATCCATTCCTGGATATGTCATTTGCAAATAGCTTCTCCCATTCTGTAGGTTGCCCTTCATTTTTGTGGAGTTTTTCCTTAGCTGTGCAGAAGCTTTTTATTTGGATGCAATCCCAATAGTTTATTTTTGCTTTTGTTTCCCTTGTCTCAGGAGATATACCTAGAAAACGTTTCTTTGGCTAACGTCCAAAATTACTGCCTGTGTTCTCTTCTAGGATTTTTATGGTTTCAGGTTCGGCATTTATATCTCTAATCCATTTTGGATTTATTTTCATGTGTTTTGTAAGAAAGTGGTCCAGTTTCGTTCTTTTCCACATTTCTGTTCAGTTTTCCAACACCATTTGCTGAAGAGAATACCTCTTTCCCATTTTATATGCTTTCTTGCTCTGTCAAAGATGAATAGACCAGAAACTTGTGGGTTTATTTCTAGGTATTCTGTTCTGTTCCATTGGTCTACGTTCCAATTTGTGCCAGTACCATGCAGTTTTGATAACTACAGCTTTGCAGTATAACTTGATATCTGGAGTTTGTGATGCCTCCACTGTTTCTTTGTTTCTCTGTCTGTTTGTTTGCTTGTTTGTTTGTTTGGTTTTTTGCTTAAGATTGCATTGCTCTTCAGGTTCTTTGGTGGTCCCATATAACGCTTAGGACTGTTTGTTCTAGTTCTGTGAGAAATGCCATTGGTGTTTTCATCGGGGTTACATTACATATGTAGATCGCTTTGGTAACATAGACATTTTAACATTATTTGCCCTTTCAATCCATGAGCATGGAATTATCCATTTCTTGCTGTTGACCTCAGTTTCTTTCAACCTTATTTAATAGATTTCAGAGTATAGTTTATTCACCTCTTTGTATGAGTTTACCCCTAGATCTTATTTTTTTGATCCAATTATAAATGGGATTGTTTTCTTAATCTGTCTTTCTGAGGCTTCATTATTAGTGTATACAAATGCAACAGATTTCTGTATGTTGATTCTATCCTATGACTTTACTGAATTCGTTCTTCAGTTCTCACACTTTTGTCCGTGGAATCTTTCAGGTTTTCTACAGTAGAGTATCATGTCCTCTATAAATCGAGAACATTTTTCTTCTTCTTTATTGATTCCATTGCCTTTTACTTCTCTTTAGTGTCTAATTGCTGTGGCTAGGAGTTCTAGTTCTGTGCTGAATAAAAAAGTGGTGGGAGTGGACATCCTTGTCTTGTTCCTAAGTTTATGGGAAAAGCTTTCAGGATTTCCCCATTCAAAAAGATTTTAGCTATGAGTTTTTCATAGATGGCCTTTATTATGTTGAGGTATTTTCCTCTAATCCTAATTTGCCGAGGTTGTTTATCATGAATGGATGTTGTACTTCTTCAAATGCTTTTCCTGCATCTGTTGAAATGATAATGTGGTTCTTCTCCTTTATCTCATTGGTGTACTGTAACGTGTTAATTGATTTGTGAATATTGGACTATACTTGCAAACTAGGAATAAATCTGTCTCAATTGTGGTGAATACCTCTTTTTATAATGTATTATTAGAGTCAGTGTGCAAGTATTTTCTTGAGAATATTTGCATCAATGTTCACTAAACATATGGGCTTGTCCTTCTTTTTCTTAGTGGACTAGTTTTCTGATTTTGATATCAAGTAAATGCTGGTCTCATAGAATGAAGTTGCAATTCCTTTGAGAAGAACAGGGAGTAACTCTTCTTTAAGTTACAGTAGAATTAATCTGGTCCTGAACTTTTGTTTCTTCAGAGCTTTTGGATTACTAATTCACGATTGAGAGTCTATCTCACCATCTCTGTGCCCCTCCTCTATACTCTCCCACTCTCTCTCTCTTTCAAAATAAATAACTTTTAAAAAGATAAGTTTAGACACTATAAAATCAAATAAAATATCAGCAATTTGGGCAATATTGTCAGATGGAATGAATTTGAGAAGCGTTTCAATATTGACTTTGAACTTGTCAACCCATTTTCAATAAATAAAAATTTAAGAGGTGTTGCAAGATTGAAAATCAAATCATATTTTGAAGGAGCTTTTTAAAAATCATATATTAAAGCATAACAAATTTGAGAATGAATGTTGAAAATAAAATTGTGAACAAAAAAAGTACCCAATTTTTTGATCAACCAATTTGATCACACACTCACACCCACAAGACTCCTGAAAGAGTCCTAGTACTGATGTCCTTGTGTGAACTTCGCTGTTTCTGAAATGACCTCAGGTTACGAATGGGTGGCCCAGATTGCAAGCCAACAGAGTGGAGGGTCACGGGGAGGTGGGGCTCTTAAAGGCCACGGATACGCCATCCTCTCCCGTGTGCCCGCTGCCCTCTCATCATCAGCCGTGATGAGTCGGGTGCTGTTCTTCCTCTGGGTCCACAGGCTTATGCTGTGTGTCCAACACGCCATTTGAGACTTGTGAGAAGACTCCCAAGGGCAAACACCAGCAGGCACTCAGAGAGGTCGCCTCGTCCCAGGCAGCCTGCGTTCCTTGGCCCGAGTGCCTGGACAAAGGCTGCCTCGGCCACAAGGGAACGATGGACTTGTGCAGCCTTTGCATTCTGTGCAGAGGTCCCGGGCAGGCCTGGATGTTAGAAAGGACTGGGATGAGCCTCACCTGGGAAGAGGTGAGTGCTGGGGTACTCCTTACGCAGCAGATGGCTGCTTGCCAGAGATGTCTGTGCTAGGGATAGGGGAAAAGCTCCACCGTGCTAGCAGTGCAATAGACAGAGTTCAGCCCTGTCCATCGCAGGCTCTTCTCTATCACCAAGTTACACGGCCCCCAGCACAGCGTGCCTGAGACTGACATCCCCACACTAATCTTCCTGTCTCCCAAGCTGCCCAAGCCCCCAAGGATCCCCACGGCACAGCTCTGCAGTACAAGAGCTTTCTCTGCAGTGGCTCTATTCCAGAGAAGGCGTTGGCAGTCCCAATGCATGGAGGCTTCTCGCCCATACCAGTATGCAGACAACATGGTCAGCGGGGTTCCTCACGCTGTGGAGTTGGGAATCTGTACGCCCAAGCCTTACCTCTTCCAGGGCTGAGGCTGTCGAACTCTCTAGAAGGGAAGGCAGGTCTTTCTCTCGCTGCTGTCTGCACACTGGCTGGAGAAGCACGACTTCTCAGCAGCTTGATGTTTAAACGTCGGGGTACCCTGGGAAAGCTCCCTGTGCTGGCCCGTGTCTTTGGGTGTGAACATCCAAAGAATGTATGGCCCATGACTCTGCAGTGGGAATACGGCCTCAGTGGTCATGAGTCTGGGCCCTTTGGGGCATCTTTCTGCACAAGCAGGCCGTTACTTGATAGGTCTTGCCGAGCAGGAACACTTTACGGGACAGGGGAACACGGGGTCCCCCACGTGTTCATATATCGCGCCAATACCTGCTGAGGGGCCAGGGTGACTTTTCCGCCCGGCTTGTCCCAAAGAGAAAGTAAGGGCAAGGCGTGGGTGTGGAATGCCCTCACGGCCCCCAGAGCAAAACCCTCAAGTGTGGATACTTGTGTCCAGGGACCGTGGTCAGAGGCCTGAGTGTTCTGTGTCCAAGGGATTACAGCCCTCATGCTGCACACCCTGCAGCCCCGGGTGTCCTCCCATAGCCGCTGCACTCCCTGGGGAGACCCAGGGTCCAGGAGCTGCTAAACCCACTGCACAACTGTATGTGCTGCCTAGCAGCCTCCTCAACCACAACACCAGCATGTGTGAGCTCCAGAGTGCTGTCCCTCGACAGGGGACACCCTCGGCAACTCAGGAGCCTTCTGACTTCCATGTCTCTGAACCACATGTGTCCCTCATTAGCCTGTCGGGATCGTCCTGTTGTTCTCTGTGTACAGGAAATGTCTTGCATTGCCTCTGCTCCTCTGTCTCCCTGAGTGAGCCCTGGCATGTCTGTGTCCTTTCCTGGCTTTGCCTGGGCCAACGCCTCTCTGGTGATGCCTCCTTGCCTGGCCTAAGTGGGCACAGCTGTACCCGTGTAACCTCCTTTGTCTCTGCACACCTGCGTGTTGTGTCAGCTGCGGTTCTGCTTGCCTGTCTTGTCTTTGGTGTATGCTTCTGCGCTTGAGTGTGTTTCCCTCTGAATTCAACCCCTTTCTTCCACTGACAGATCCAATTGCTGTCCTGCTGTCAGGTGGAGGGGCTTCTGCGTGTTCTCTTATATGTTCCCGGAGCCAGAAATCCTTCCGTACCCATAGGACCTTCGTCAGAGGATTGGCCATGCACTCACTGCCAGCCAGTTAATGTCCCCAAATGCAGCTGCCTTGCTGTGAGCATGAAGTCACACCTCTATTTTCCGTCCTTCTGTTTTCAAACCCTTAGGACCCTAGGGGCTCAAACGTCACTGGCTTGCAAGTTGCAGATACAGGCTTAAAGTGTGAAAAGCGGTCTAGCAACGTTTTCCCACTTACTCTTTTGCCAAGTGGCATGTTCCTGGCTGGGAGAGACTTCCCCCTGCCAGCGTGTGTCTCGTTTCCATGTGCCGCCTGTGTGTTCTGGTCCCTCATTTGTCCATTACTTCCTCCCTGGGAGTCTGATTCATGTTTGCGGGAACCATGCAGACATCTTTGACTGCAGGGTACTGAGCTCAGCTTAGTCCACCAGGACTAGTGCATGACTGAGGAACACAACGGGCAGTCACGGAGGTGCCCGTATCCTTCACGTGCAAGCGCTCCATCAAGCCACCTTCACCGAGACATTTCTCAGCAAACCTTCTATGTTTGTGGTGAGAGCACTTAGCTCTGAGAAACATGACGATGCGGTGAAGCGTTCCTTACGGCTGCCCTGGCAAGTTAGATCCCCAGAACTCATGCACATGGCATGAATGCCTCTTCACACCCTAGGCCCGACACCTCCTCATCGCACCCTCCCCTGCTTAACACCTCTCTACTCTCTAGTGGACTGCATGCCTTTAACTCCTTTTAATCTCCTCAGGAGTCCATCCAGCAGGGGTCACCACCACTGTGTTTCTGTCAGGGGTTGGCCTCTTTCAGGGAGCCCAGTGCTTTCTGCACTGATGCTCAATGCACCCGCTGAAGGGTGAGCCAAACTAAGCCTAACGGGAACCCTTTGGCCCTACGTTTCCCACATATGTGCCCGGTGGCAGAGGTGCACAAGGAGCCGGCCTGCATGGGTCTCTCAGGTCCTCCACAAGGTACAAATACCGCTTCAGGAAGCTGATCCGCATCACATGGGCATAGCTCTGCTTGCACGTGTTAGCCTTTCATATCATATGGGCAGCCCAGACTTAGAAATCCAGCTCCCTGCTTACAACTATCCAGACCTCGTGCTTGTGCAGACGCTCTGTGTCTGTACAGACATTTGAGTCACGATCTCGTGACCTGTCAATACAGCTTGACGGTCTGTCCTTACCTTACAGCCTGGGATGCGGTTCTCACTCATTGTCCTCCCCTCGGGTGCGAGTTTCCTCCAGCACAGTGGTGGAATGTAACCTTTATCACCATACGTTGGCTTGAGATTACTGGGCGGATCACCTGTCTGCGTCCGGGGATGCGAAGGAGACCTTGGCTCTTTTGCTCACAGTGCACCCTTTCTCTGTGATGAGTGGCTTTGAATGAGAAGCTTGCGAGAGGCGAGGGGCCTCAGAGTGGAGCACATTTCCTGGGCATCTGTGAGAACCTCATTGGTTCCACTCGGAAAGCATTGACTTCCATGGATGTGCAGCCTCTGCTTTTGCTTGAATTTGCCGAGCTTGAGGACGTGATTCCTTCCCACACGTGCTGTCCCTAGGTCTCTGCGGTCTCTTTCCGGCAGTCCCGTTTCCTGTCTGCTGCTGGTAAATACAGGGCTTCCAGAAGCCCTGTGGGGATCGGGTCCTTGCTTTCTTCCCTGCGGTGCCCTTTCCTCACCCAGAGTGACCTCACTGCAGCTTCCTTCTAGTTCAGGGATCGTTCCAGACTGCCCTTAAGGTCCAGGTGGGAACGGTGCCTTTTGTGCTGAGGGCTGACCACTGTACAGCATTCGTCTCTGTGGAAATTGCACAGGTGAACTTCACCAGGTGAAACTGCACACTGCAGTTGCCCTGTCGTCAGAATCAGCCCACCTGTCTCTGCCTCAGCTGCCCCTGCAGTCCTTCCTCTTACCCTCCCCTTGCCTCCCCCTCCCTTGTCTTCTTCCTGCCCCTCCCTCCCACTTCCCTTCCTGGTCTCTTTGTCTTTGTATCCCTCCTCTCCCTCACTTATGCCTCCCCCTGTCTCCACCTGTCTCCTTGTAATAGGTGCCCCTCTGTCTCTTCTTGTCTTTCTCCTCCTCCCTGTCTCTCCCGCCAATCTCCCTGTGACTCTCCCTCTCCAGGCCGGTCTTCCCCTCCACTCGTCCTTCCTCCCTCTGCTTGCATGTGTCTCTCTCTCTCCCTCTATATCTCTGTCTCCCTGTGTGTCTCTTTCTCGCTGTCTCTCTCAGTGGACATTCTGTGTCTGGGTGCACGCTTCTTCTGAATTCTCGTTGGCGCCTGGGAAATGTGGAGGGAACTCGTCTGCTTTCGTGTGTACTAGTGACAGCAGGCACGGGGCTTTCTCAGAGACAGACACAGACAAGTTTGTAATTCTCGGTGAAGGGCCCCTAAGCGCCCTGCTTGGAGTCGTCCTCCTTTGAGTGCAAGGTTAGATTTCCGGACCGGAGGAAACTGCTAAATCCTACTACCCCATCTCCCTGGTGCTCTGTACGGAGATCAGTAGGGCACCAGTGGCAGATGGGGCTGTGCGGGTTTTTGTTTGCTCTGAATTGCAGTGCAGTGAGTTCTACTGAGCTGCTTTCATGCAAGGACACGGCGGTGGGGTGGGTCTAAGGGGGGTGTCACTGGTTCTGGGTGGGCACCCACCTTACCGCCGCCCTCAGCATGATGGCCAAGGAGGAGAAACCGTGCGGACGGCCATGTGGCCCCGGTAGGTGCGACACCTAAGGACTTCTCCAGGCCTTGCCCCAGCTTCATGAAAAGGAGCAAGGGGACGGAGCAGGCAGTGGCTCACCCTGTGGACGTTCCTGTGCTGAATGCTCTGCTGCCCGGAGTGAGGCCTCTGGGGAAAGGGTGTACAAGCGAACACAGACTGTGTGACACCGGGGACCTCGCGAGTCAGGCCTGGAAGGTCACAGTGCTGAAGAGGACATGCGGCAAAACGGGGTCAACACTGGCGGTTGGTCCCTTGCTCCAGAGCCCGGACCGGCCGCTGGCACATGCTAACTGGCGGCCAACACCCCGTCTTGCTGTCTTGCAACTGATTGCTCCGCCAACTTGGCCAGCGGGCATGACCTGCCCTGGAAACACTTCGCCCCCAGACCTCAGGCGCACACTCTTCACTGCCTCTGTCTCAGCCCCTCCTCCACAGCAGCCACAGCCAATGCAGAGTCGTCAAATCCCAGAGCCTGTGTGCCTGGGCCCCACTTGTGCGGGCTGCGGCGGGAGGCAGCAGGGACCTCAAGGCCTTGCGGCCAAGGCTCCGTCCACCTGCTGCCATTTCCCTGTCCTTGTCCTGAGGCTGCCCTAGCTACACTGGGGCCGGGGCCGAGCGTCATGGCCAGCGCGTCGCGGTCCAGAAAAAGCGGTGATTCCCGGCGACCCTGGGCCCTGATCGTCCTGGATGAGAAAGGTCGAGAGTCCCTGGCCCGCGGGAATGCAGGGGCGCTGGAGGGCGTGGGCTGGCCACAGTCCCCAGGTTCAGGGGCGGCAAGCGCCCATCCTGTGCAGGAAGCCCAGGCCGGGTGTGAGATACAGGTGGCAAGCCCAGTGGAGGAATTGGTGGTGATATTGGGTGACGGAATGGTGGCGGCTGAGGTGGTGATCGGGGTGGAGGAAGAGGACGGGGAGGCGACCGAGGAAGAGGTGGCTGGAGAGGAGAATTCTGAGGAAGCCTAGGCTAAAGCAGAGGACATGCCTGAGCAGGAGGAGGTGGAGGAGGAGAGACAGCAGCTGAAGGAGATTCCGGAGCAAGAGGAGAAGACTGAGGCAGATGCAGAGGCGGAGGAGGGGCCCCAGCTCTCACAGGAGCTGCAGCAGCAAGAGCCAGTGCTGCGTCCTGCCTCAGCCCAGGACCCGCTGGCAGTTCTGGAGCGTTTTCAGCTGGAGATCAGCGCTGGGAATGCCCAAGATTCCAGGGCCTTATGGCGGCTGAAGCGCAGGATTCTTCGGAGGCGCATTTCTTACCTGGATCACAGAAGGGCCATCATCAAGCACATCCCTGGCTTCGGGGCCCAGGCGGTATCCTTCTTGGTGCTGTTGGGTAATGGCGTGGGCCGTAGTGCAGGAGGCCTGGGCCCTGAGAGCAGGGTGCTTCAGGGCGAGGGACCCCAGGGAGGAGAGCTGGGCAGTGGTCCCTGGCCCTGGGTTGTGTGGTCTGGGATCCAATGTAAGGCCTTGGACAGGGGCGGTTGTTGGGGATGGGGGGACTTGGGGACTTGGACCTGCTTCCTCTAGGTCTCCGCCAGCGTTGGCCTGCAGGCTGCTCTCAAACATTATTTGTGGACGTGAGGCATGTGTCCCCATGCTACCAGAGCTAGGGTAGCACAAAGCAGCCTTCACTCAGAGCAGATAAGGCAAGGAAACGTTTCGATGCCAAATGGGAGAGTTACAGAGGCCGCACACCCACCTTCACATTCACAGGCTGTGCACGTTTTCTAGCAGTTCCGTCAAAAGAGAGCATTTCAGACACACACTCATGGCCTTTAGTGGAACCATGCCACCCCCCTGTTCCAGACAGTGGGACGACTCAGACTGACTCCGAGCGAGCTACAATCTGCCTCCACAGACCATCACACACACAAACACACACACACACACACACACACACACACACACACACACACACACACACACACGGGATTCTCTCCTGTTATCTCCTCCCCTGCTTCCCTCTCTGTCCTCAGGCTCTGGCTGGGTCCCACCCATGTCTTTCTCTCCTGACTGGCTGTGTCACTGTGTCTACTTTCTTTCCCCTCCTCTCCCCTCCTTGTCCGTGCTTCTCGATTTCTTTCTCCCTCCCACACCCTATGTTTGCATCGTAAGTGTGCAGTCGGTTTCTTGTAAGCCGTGTTATTCCTTCTGGACTCAGAAGGCCGGTGACAACACTGGTCTTCACGGGAATATGCCAAGACACCCAGCCGTGAGGAGGGGTCAGAGCACATGCCGCCATCACAAGCTATGATGGGCTGCTGGCAACGCACACAGGTCAGGTATATGAAGGAACTGTGAGGAGTCCAGGCAGTGGAGTCTCTCCCTGCTGTGTGCAGACAGCGTGGGAGGTACAGGAAGCCAACGGACAGCCCAGTGTCGATGGGGTCTGATGCATTTGCAGAGGCTGAGGAGTGTGGGGGCTAGTGTTTCCTGGTCTTTCTGCACATGCCATGATCTAGTCCCTTGCTCTTAGCCTGGGAGGGTTGAGGGGGTGGGATGTGTCTGTTTCCACAGCATCTGAAGGCACAGCTCCTTGACACAGCACAGATTCTGCATCACCCCCAGTTGTCAGCCATGATCGGTGCCCAGGACAAAGACGTGCTCAGCTACCTGGTCGACTTGGAGGTCAGACCGGGGAGGCTGTGGCTGGGGGCCATCCCATCGGGTGGGGGATTTGGGCAGGAGAGGGTGAGGCAAAGGTGCTCACCCTCACAGCCAGGCAAGGAGGTCAGGACCCCGAGGGAGGACACTTGCCCCCTCCTGTCCCATTGCTCACGGCAGGTGGAGGAAGTGGGCCATCCCAAGTACCACTTCAGAGTGATGTTTTTTTTGTGGAGACCCGTGCTTCCGGAACCCAGTGATCATTAAGGAGTATCAGCTTAGCTTTGCTAGTAGGGTGTGAGTCCCATGATGGTGCGGGGCAGGGGGCTGAGGAGCATGCATCAGGGGCATGAGGGAGGGGGAGGGAGAGGGGGAGGTGGAGGTGGGTGCGGTGGAGGCCATCAGGTTGTTCCTCAAAACCTCTCTTTCTGCAGGCTACAGGGCATCACATGCCACTCCAGTCCAGTGGTTCTGCGATTATGAACATGGAGCTCCCAGTCGCAGGCATGACCCCACCAGCCTTCACTTGTTCAACTGGCTGTGTGAGCACAGCTGCCCAGGGACAAACAGGATTGCCGAGGTGGGGCCCCTGAGGCCTTCGTCAGCAGTGGGGATGTGGGTGGCCCCCGGCCAGAGAGGAGAGTGGGCTATGCCCAATGTGGCGCCGGCCTGTGTCCCCTAACAGATCATCATCGAGGACCTGTGGCCCAATCCCCTGCAGTACTACCTGAGGGTGGAAGGGACCAGAAGACAGTGACCTGACGTGCGCACGTGTCGGTGAGAATGCCAGTATGCGGTGTGTTGACACGTGTGTTGTATGGGCAAGGGAACCTGGGCCAGACATTGGCTTGGAAATGGAAGGTCCCCCGAGACTGGGACCCAGGTAGCATGGGGAGCGGGTGGGAGGATGACAAGGGACCTGCAGGGACTCAGCTGCAAACACACAGTGGGTCGATGCCTGCAAACCAAACGCAGTTGTGCTGTGGGCTGGGGCTTTGCAGAGCAACTCGGGAGGAGCAATGCTTCTCCACCACATATGCTCCCCGTGGATGTCCGCCCTCTCCCGGGCTTCCCCCTGCTCCTTCAGTCTGGTTTTGCCTGCCAGTCTTTGGGACTGGAGTTGCCGTGTCCCCAGGCGCCACTGTGGTGAGAATCTTGCACTTCCTTCCTGTGCCCCACCACGCCATGTTCTCCCGCAACGTGACCGCCATTCTTAGAACTAGTCCAAGGCCATTGGGGCTGGAAATGAATCCCTGGGTGAGAAAGCAAGAGGGATCACAAAAGGGCGAGGCACAAGTGACACCATCTGGGATGTATTTGCAAATATCCCGTATCACTCTTGGTGTCTGTTGCGTGGGGGGTGTGTGTGTGTGTGCGTGTACGCGAAAGTGTCTGCGTGTGCCCATATGCGTCAGGGGCTCTGCATCTGTGTGGGCGTGAAAGGCACAGAACTTCTATGTTTGCCCACGCAGAAACAATGGAGGACGCGACCAGCGCTGGAAGAGATGGGTGGATGCGTCTCCTGTCTTCTTTTTATTTTTTTTATTTTTTTTATTTATATATGAAATTTATTGTCAAATTGGTTTCCATACAACACCCAGTGCTCATCCCAAAAGGTGCCCTCCTCAGTACCCATCACCAACCCTCTCCTCCCTCCCACCCCCCATCAACCCTTAGTTTGTTCTCAGTTCTCAACAGTCTCTTATGCTTTGGCTCTCTCCCACTCTAACCCCCCTTTTTTTTTTTTGTTCCCCTCCCCCATGGGTTTCTCTTAAGTTTCTCAGGATCCACATAAGAGTGAAATCATATGGTATCTGTCTTTCTCTGTATGGCTTATTTCACTTAGCATCACACTCTCCAGTTCCATCCACGTTGCTACAAAAGGCCATATTTCATTTTTTCTCATTGCCACGTAGTACTCCATTGTGTATATAAAGCGTCTCCTGTCTTCTATGAGCCCCGGAGACAATTGGGGAAGTGATCACATGTGGCAGCCTTGGAGAGTTGCCACGATGTTTATGTGGACACATACAGGAAGCTAAAAACCCTTCTGTTTCTGTGTGTGTGTGTGTGTGTGTGTGTGTGTGTGTGTGTGTGTGTGTGTGTGTGTGTGTGTGTGTGTGTGTTTATGGGTGACCCGAGGAGGGACGAAGAGGACGGGACCTGAGTGTACTGTCCTAGCCACTGCCAAGGTGATTCTGTGTGTGCAGGAGAGGTGCAGTACTGGTGTGGGGCAGGTGTTGCCATGTGCACAGAGGCCTGCCTTCCTGGGCAGCCAGAGTCTGGAAGGAGGAGGAGGAAGAGACAGACCTGTTACGTGGAGACTTGTTGTATAGGCCAGAGCCGAAAGGCAGGGAAGGGGATTGCACAGCGGGACCAAATTTGTCCATTGGGTCCAGGTACAGTGTGGCCAGGACTTGGGGAGATTCAGCCAGGACCCTTTCTCCCAGAGGGGTGTCGTCTCCTTGGTGAGAGAGAATCCAGTGAGCAACGCCTCCAGTGAGGATCAGAGCTAAGTCCCCGTGTCCCCGGAGAACTCAGGAGTAGGCAGGCTTCTCACAGTCGATGCCCGTATACCTTGCTGCTGCCTCCCACACCCGGGGTGCTTTGGACCGCGAGCCCTGTCCTGAAACAGTGGCTTAGGATGGGATGTGTGAGAGGAAGAGGCAGGTGTGGGTTGTGGGCAGCAGCGAGGCTTATGAGTGGGATTTCATGGAGAGAGTACGCGCGAGGGCGGAGACCCAGCGTGAGTTCCGGTGAGTATGTGTAGGCGTCTGTGGCAAACTGGGCCTGAGATCCGTGGTGGTGTCGGCAGTGTGTTCGTGCGATTGCATAGCCGTGTGTCTCTGTGTGTGCGGGAGTGGATGTGTAGGCCGCTGGCGAGACAAGGAGGGACACAGGGGTCTCTGTGGATGAGGTGCTTATGTGGGACGGTCAGGTGCCACAATACAAGAGTGCAGTCCCTTCCCTCCTGAGTCCTGATGGTAATCGCTGGGATGGGTGCAACTGTTGCTCTTCCAGGGGACTCAAGTCAGGATGCAAAAAGGAAATTGGTGCAAGGTCAAGACGGGCACCGAGGGGAGGAAAGCCTGTGCCCAGTGGCCAGTGGACCACTTGTGTGTGAGTGTGCTTGTGTGTGTGTTAGTGTGTATCTATGTGAGAGTGAATGAGTGAGTGTGTGTGTGTGTGTGTGTGTGTGTGTGTGTGTGTGTGTGTGTGTGTGTTGAATTGCCCTGGTGGCCTACAGTAGCAAATACGGAGGGGCTACAATTTGTGCCCAGGCCTAGTGCACAGTGTAGCTAAGGAACCCAAGCTATCAGGCTACGTTGTGTGCAGAGGGCGTAGGTAATTCGCTGGAGGGAGGCGTCCAGGAAAAATCTCTGCTCTAGGCAGACGTGCCATGTTTTGTCACCAATCAGCTCTTCCTTGGGGCTCTCCTCTCTGCTTCCTGTGCACCAGGCCCAGGCAAATGGAGGAGCTTGGACCCCAGACCTCAGGTGACTTGCATCCCCGTGGAGTGCCATAGCAGTGTGGTGTGTGGGGATCCGTGTGTGGATAGCAGGTGAGCAGCCTGCCAGCTGCTCTCTTAGGGGACAGTTCGTTGCCAGCAACACTTCTCCCCGCAGCAAAGATCACCCCTGCCGCTGCAGCTGGGCTCGGGACATGTCAAGGTGTGTCCCAGAACTCTGTTCCCCCTGCACGTCAGTGGTGCCAGCATGAGCCTCTCAGTCCCTGTGCGGGCGACCCTGATTAGACTCAGGCTCTGTCGATTCCTGGCCTCATGTAACATGGGGAACTGGGTTCCTTTCTCAGTGTCTCAGCGGTTGCATGTCGACGGAGGATGCTGTGGACATTGGAGTCAGGGATCCCGACCGTGCTCCACCCGCCCCACCCCAAACCGCAGCGGGCAGCACGTGGCCCACTGTGTGTGCGCTTTGGGGAGTCTAAAGCCTTACAGCCCACCCCCCGTATTCTTCTCAGGTGGGGGAGGGTCAAGGGGGCCTAGGTAGGAACACTGGCCCCAGTCTGTTGCCGGCTGTGCCCACAGGTGTGTGTGCCCAGCTCCTTGACGCTGAAGCTGCAAGGCGTCCGCACTGCCCCCAAAGCCCCATCCCTAGCATTTGCGGGTGGGCCAGATGGAAGTGAAGTCCCAGTGACCCTGCGGGATCACAGCGGGTGGTCTCATCTGTGCCTGGCTACCCGCCTATCTGCCTTCCCCACAGCCCTTTGCCCCCATACAGGGCTTTCGGTAAAGACGCGGCCACCGTCCAGCATGAGAGGAAAGGCTGGACAGTGTCCAAGTACCACTGGTCATGTGTTGGCTGCTGCCAGCTTGACAGCATGGAGACCCCATGGCCCAGGAAGTCCGACCTGTCCTACAAGGATTGGGGACGACTGTAGGGATGCATCAGGTCCCATGGAGTAACCTAGCCCTGACCTTATCTGCCAAGGGGGTGATCGAAACACCTTGGGGTCCCAGACATGGCATGTGTGTCGGTGAGCTTCCTCCTGGATGGTGCTGCCTACACAGGGCTGGCTGGTCAGGGGTCGCATGTGAGGCCCGTTGGGGCCTGGCCTCTAGATCCGATACTGCTATAGGTGTTGTTGAAAA
Source organism: Puma concolor (assembly GCF_028749965.1). Taxonomy (NCBI): domain Eukaryota; kingdom Metazoa; phylum Chordata; class Mammalia; order Carnivora; family Felidae; genus Puma; species Puma concolor. Next base: position 56,378 of record NW_028240124.1, on the reverse strand, counting down.
GACAGAGCATGATATGATCGTCCCTTGGGTATCGCTGCACCGGGGACCCTGTCGCTGCTCCCAGGTTCCCACTACCAGGTCCCCCTGGAGGCCTGGGATGTTGCCAGGCTCCTTTTGCAGGGACACGATGGCTTGTGAGGGCCCATGCCCCAGGGTCCGGTGCTCATTGCGGATGTCCTGGGGGCATTGCGAGAGCTTTGGCTCCCATTCTTAGAGGAGATTGTGGTGGTCTTAAGGGACAAACATGTGCCTGGGGAAGAGAAGAATGACCAGAGGAAGCATTGGAGGAGGAGGAGGAGGAGGAGGTGGAGAAGGACGAGGAGCAGGAGGAGGAGGGGGATAAGGAGGAGTTGGAGGAAGAGGATTGGGAGGCCTTAGAGCAGGAGGAGAAGGAGTGAATGATTGGGTGCAGGAGAGGGAACAAGTGGAGGAGGAGGATGTCCAGGATGAGGAGGAGCACGAGCCAAAGAGGAAGAGCAGCTGGGGGAGGAAGTTGAGGAGGACGAGATTAGAGGGAAGAGGATGAGGAGAAAAGGTAGAGCCAGGGTTGGAATAGCGTGAGCAGAAGTGTAGGAGCAGAAGGAGGAAGAGACCGAGGAGGAAGAGGAGGAACGGGAGGAGCTGGAGGAAAAGGATTGGGAGGGGTTAGAAGAAGAAGTGGAGGAGGAGGAGGGGGAGTGAATGACTGGGTACAGGAGAAGGACAAATGGAAGAGGATGATGTCCAGCATGAGGAAGAGGAGGATCACGAGCCAAAGGAGCAGGGGCAGCTGGAGGAGGGATTTGGGGAGGACGAGAGCAGAGGGAAGAAGAGGAGGTCAAAAGTCAGAGGTAGGGCAGGAAGGGCAGTAGCAGGAGAGGACCTGGAGAAGGAGGAAGATGCCTAGGAGGAAGAGTTGGAGGAGGAGGAGGAGGTGGAGGATCAGATGGAGGAGGAGGATTGGGAGGAGTTACGGGAGGAGGAGGAGAAGGACGACGAGGAGGAAGAGTGAATGATCGGATGCAGGCGAGGGAAGAAGTGGAGGAGGAGGAAGTCCGGGAGGATGAAGAGGAGGAGCACGAGTCGAAGAGCAGGAGCAGCTGGGGGAGGAAATTGAGGAGGACGTGAGCAGAGGGAAGAATGAGGAGAAAAGGTAGAGCCAGGGCTGGAAGAGCAGTAGCTGAAGAGGGGGAGCAGAAGGATGAAGAGGCTGAGGCTAAGACTTCCAATGCTATGTTGAATAACAGTGGAGAGGGTGGACATTCCTGTCTCGTTGGTGACTTGAGCTGAGAGCTTTTGCTCATTGAGATGACAGTAAGGTCGGGTCGTCCATAGGTGGCTTTATGATCTCCATGTGTGCTCCTTCTATCCCTACTTTCTTGCGGGTTTTTACCAGGAAAGGATGCTGTATTTTGTCAACCCTCTGTCTGCATCGATTGAGAGGATCCTGTGGTTCTCGTCCTTTCTTTTATTGATGTGATGAATCACGTGAATTGTTTTGTGGATGTTGAACCAGCCCTGCCTCCCAGGTACAAATCCCACTGGGTCATGGTGAATAACATCTTAATGTATTGTTGGATCCGAGTGTCTAACATCTTGTTGAGGAGTTTGGCATCCATGTGCATCAGGGAAATTGGTCTATACTTCTCCTTTTTAGTGGGGTCTCTTTCTGGTTTTGGAATCAAGGTAACGCTGGCTTCATAGAAAGAGTTTGGAAGTTTTCCTTCCATTTCTATTTTGGGAACAGCTTCAAGAGAATAAGTGTTAACGCTTCCTGAAATGTTTGCTGGCACTCCCCTGGAAAGCCATCTGGCCCTGCAGTCTTCTTCCTTCGGCAGGTTTTTGATTAGGAATTTGATTTCTTTACCGGCTATGGGTCTGTTCCAATTTTCCTCTTCTTCCTCTTTCAGCTTTGGTAGTGTATATGTGTCTAGGAATTTGTCCATTTCTCCCAGATTGCCCATTTCATTGGCAAATAATTGCTCCTAATGTTCTCTTATTATTGTTTGCCTTTCTGATGTGTTGCTTGTGATCTCTCCTCTTTCATTCTTGAGTTTATTTATTTGGGCCCTTTCCTTTTTCTTTTTCATCAAACTGATGACTGGCTTATCAATTTTGTTAATTCCTTCAAAGAAGCAGCTTCTGGGCTCATTGATCTGTTCTCCTATTTTGGTTTGTTTGTTTGTTTGTTTGTTTGAGGTTGTTTTTGTTTTTGTTTTGTTTGACTTTTGGTTTCCATAGCATTAATTTCCGCTCTAATCATTGTTATTTCCTGTCTTCTGAATGTTTAGCGTTTCATAGGGTGTTCTTTTCACAGCCTCTTAAGGCGTAAGGTGAGGTTGTGTCTCTGAGATCTTTCTTTCTCCTTTAGGAAGACCTGACTTGCTAGATAGGTCCTCTTATTACCGACTCTGGTGCGTCCCAGAGGTTTTGGGTTGTGGTGTTATCACTGACTTCCATATACGTTTTCATTAACTTGCATATACTTTTTATACCCTCTTTAAACCCTTGGTTTGCCCTTTCATTCTTTAGTAGGATGTTCTTCAGTCTCCCAGTATTTGTTACCTTTGCAAAATGTTTCTTGTAGTTGATTTCGAGTCTCGTAGTGTTGTGGTCTGAAAATATGCACGGTGTGACCTCGATCTCTTTGAACTTCCTTAGGGTTGACTACTTTCCCCAGGATATGATCTATAGAGGAGAATATTCCATGAGCACTGGAGAAGAACGTATATTCTGCTGCTTTATGATGAAATGTTCTGAAGATCTCTGTGAAGCCCATCTTGTCCAGTGTGTCATTCCAAGCCCCCGTTTGCTTGTGGATTTTTGGTTTAGATGATCTGTCTATTGCAGCGAGTGGGGTGTTGAAGTCTCCCCCTCTGATGGCATGACTAAGAATGAGGTTCCTTATGTTTGTGATTAATTGATTTGTGTATTTGGTTGCTCTCAAATACGCCACATAAATGTTTTCAATTGCTAGGTCTTCTTGGTGGATAGACCCCTTGAGTATGACATCATGCCCTTGTGCATCACTTGACACAGTCTTTACATTAAAGTCTAGAGTGTCTCATAGAAGTATGGCTGCTTTGGCTTTGTTTTGTTGACGGTTAGCATGACAGATGATTCTCCATCCTCTTATTTTCACTCTGAACTTGTGTTTACACCTAAAGTGGGTGTCTTGTAAACAGCATATCGATGGTGCTTGTTCTCTCATCCATTCTGTTCCCCTATGTCTTTTGATTGGAGCATTGACTCCACTGACATTTATTTTTTAAAACATTTTTTTCAACGTTTATTTACTCTTGGGACAGAGAGAGACAGAGCATGAACAGGGGAGGGGCAGAGAGAGAGGGAGACACAGAATCGGAAACAGGCTCCAGGCTCTGAGCCATCAGCCCAGAGCCCGACGCGGGGCTCGAACTCACGGACCGCGAGATCGTGACCTGGCTGAAGTCGGACGCTTAACCGACTGGGCCACCCAGGCGCCCCTCCACTGACATTTAAAGTGACTACTGAAAGATATGAATTTATGGCCATTATCTTCTTTGAAGAGTTGGAGAAAAAAAATCTATATATCTTCATATCTATATCTACATCTACATATATATATTTATATATCTCTATATATCTAAATATATATTTCTATCTATAAATATAAATAAATAAAAATAAATAAAAATATAATTATAAGTATACATATACATACACATATACATTGAGAGATGATAGATGATGATAGGTAGATAGATAGAGAAATAGATAGATAGATAGATAGATAGATAGATAGATAGATAGATAGATAGATAGATAGATAGATAGATGATAGATAGATAGATAGATAGATAGATAGATAGATAGATAGATAGATAGATAGATAGATAGATAGATGATAGACAGATAGATAATCATTTCTCCCCTCTTAGTGTCCCCCCTTAAAATAGCATGCAGGAGTGATTCAGCGGTCACAAACTCCTTTACATTTTGTTTGTCTGGGAACCTTTTTCTCTCTCCTTCTATTTTGAATGACAGCCTTGCTGGATAAAGAATTCTTGGCTGCGTAAGTTTCTAATTCAGCACTTTGAACAAATCCTACCCCTCCCTTCAGGCCTGCCAAGTTTCTCTGGCCAGGTCTGCTGCAAACCTGATCTATCTTCTCTTGTAGTTTAGGGACTTGTTTCCCCTTGCTGCCTTCATGATTCTCTGCCTGAGTACTTTGTGAGCTTGAATATGATATGCCTTGCTGCCTTGCTGAGGGTCAGTTTTTGTTGAATCTAATGGGGGTCCTTGGTGCTTCCTGGATTTTGATGGCTGTGTCTTTCCCCAGGTTAGCAAAAATTTCCACTATGATTTGCTCACATACCCCTGCTACCCCTATTTCTCTCTCTCCCTCTTCGGGACCTCTATGATTCTGATGATGTTCCTTCTGCATGAGTCACTGATTTCTCTAATTGCTCAACCGTGCTCTTTTCCTTAATCTCCCTCGATTTTCCTGCTTCCATATTCTCCATCAGTTTGTCCTCCGTATCGCTGATTCTCTGTTTTGTCTCATACATCCTTGACACCGCTGCATCCATCCGTCATTGCAGCTCAGTTATATCATTTTTAATTTCATTCTGGACAGCTTTTACTTCATGTTTTCTCTGCACAAAGGGACTCTAATCTACATTGGACCGCAGCTAGTATTCTTATCATCATGCTTCTACATGCTGCTTCAGTCATCTTGCTTGTATCTGTGTTGGTTGAATCCCTGGCTCTCGTTGCTTCATGCTCTTTCTCTCTGGGTGAATTCCTTCCTTTCGTCATTTTGAAGGGAGAAAAGGAACTCATGAGGTAGAAAATGCAAATGAACTATTCAAAGTATAAAATGTTAAAAGTAAAAAATTAAAAACACACACGTAAAAAAGGGAATGAATGATGCTAGATTCTAGGCATGTTTCATCTGGGTGTTGAAAGGGGTTTGACACGAGAGAAAAAAGAGTGGGAGTGGAGAAAAATTTAGAAAGTAAAAAATATTACAACGGGAAATGTGAGAATTTGAAAAATCAAAACACTGAAATAGACTAAAAGGAGAATATGGGAGTAAAATAGAATTTGTGAATATAGACACGAAAGGAAAGAATAATGTAGAAGCATATTAAAGAAAATTAGTAAAATTTCCACCTGTGCAGTCTCCTTCGCCTCTCCGGGCACAGAAGCACCTCCCTTCCTGAGCCTCCTCGCTCTCCAAGTTCACTTCTCCATGCCAGGTACCTGTTGAAGTCTGTGGTTCAGGATATGCAGATTGCTGTGCTAATCCTCCTGTCAGTTTCCTGGGTGGGTAGGATGGTTTAGTGTTGGTCTGGCTGTATTTCATGCACACGAGACACTTAAGAAACTTCCATGCTGTCTGCCATCTTGGCTCCTCCCCAGGGAGGTGAGATCTGTAGCACCAGTTCTCCGATATGAGATATCCCACAGGACAGTGGTGGTCGATGACAAAGCGGAAAAGGACATGGGCCAAACAGGGAGGCAACCCTGGAGGGGGAGGCAGAGAACTGGCTCCAGACACGGGAAGGGGAGGGAGGGGCTCAAATGCTGGAGCCACGCCCACTTCCCTTCCTGCTGATTGTTCCTGAACAGCAGCCAACTGTCTGGGTCTGGTCTGGAGATCCTTCACCCCAAGGACCCACGGTCAAAAAGTTCACTGCCCTGCCTCTGCCCCACCTCCACCACAGCCACAGCCACAGCCACAGCCACAGCCACAGCCACAGCCACTGCAGTGTGCGGAGGCCCACGGGGCCATGGGCGTGCCTCCCAAATGCTGGTGGGCTCCAGAAGGAGGCAGCAGGCATTTAAAAACCTTGGGCCTCGACGCTCCACCTGCTGGGCCAGACTATCTGGAGCCTCATGCCTCAAGTTCCCACTCTTTGTGCTCTATGGCCCTCCTAGCCTGAGGATGGGCTAGGGCCCCAAAGCAAATGAATCATGTTCTGGAAAACGCGGAGATTCCTGAGAATACCGGGCCTCCATTCTGCTGGAAGAGGGCGTTCGAGAGTCCAGGAATCGTGGCCACACCCCTGTCTCAGTCCCAGACAATTTCCCACATTCATACACATGAATACACACAGGCACAGGCACACACACACACACTCCCCCTCTGTGGCTATCTCTAGTTGTGACTTACTCTCCTTCCTCTGCCTCCTTCCATGTCCCTCTGGTCTCTGTCTGTCTCTGAGTCCCCGTGATCATTTTCTCTAGGGAACGCTTTCTTCCTCCCACACCTCTATCTCTCTTTCTCTGTCTCTGTCCTGTCCCTGGACAGTCTCATTGCATCTGGGTTTCCGTGTGCTGTGCATGCCCATATGGACATAGTAGGCTGCTGATGGACAGGGCTGCAAGGGAACACACAAAGGGACGCGTAAGTAACAGGGGTCAGAGCACATCCAGACCTCCTAAGCCGTGACTGCCTCCAGGCAGCCCACACAAACTGGATATACATGTGAACTGTGAAAGGTCAGTCCCTTGGCCTTTGCCCTGTAGGTTGCAGCCAGCTGGGAGGTACTGAAACCCAAGGGACTCCCCAGTGTTTAGAGGGTGTGAAGAAAGGGCAGGGGCCGAGGAGGCTGGGAACCTAGTCGCGGCTGGTGTTTCTCCACATGCCATGTTCCAGTGCCATTGGTACTGGAAGGTTGGTATCAGTTGTGGCTCCCTTTCCTCGGCATCTCAACGCAAGCTCCCGTGACCCAATGGAAGTCCAGAATCTGCCCTAGTTTTCAGCCAGGTTTGGGCCCCAGGACAAATGCGTGTGGGGTGTGAGGAGGGAAAGCAAGTGTGGGTCGTGGGGAGGAGCTAGCCTCGTGAGTGGGATGTGGCAGAGGGCATGCGTGAGTGCAGAGGTCCAGTAGAGTGTCTGTGAGTGTATTGTGGCTGGCGCCTGTGAGTACTTTTGCCTGAGACCTAGCGTTTGTGCTGGCAGCGTGTGCGTGTCTGTGTCCACGTGCCGCGTGGCCGTGCATCTTTGTGCCTGAGTGAGTGTGTGTAGGCCGTTGGCAAGGGAAGGAAAGAGACTGGGGGCTTTCCTGACTTGGTGGGTAAGGGGGAGGCTCAAGTGCCCAAGTCCAGCGAGTGTAATCCCTTCGCTCCTGGGATCGACACGGAGCTACCTGATCACCTTTCATGACGGGAGGAAAGCCTGGACTTTGCCTGGGTCCGCTCGTCTTGTGTTGCCTTGGCCAGGGGCAAGTTGGAGTTGGGCCTTCCATGGCCCAGCGGAGGAGGAACAACGTTCCCTGCAAGGAAGCGGGGATTAGTGGCGGGAGGCAGCAGATAGCATGAGTAAGTCTGGACCTGCTCCTGGACCGGCCTAGGGGGATCATCGCAAAGTCTTGTGGTCCCAGCCAGGGTATGGGTCTCGGTGAACGTCCTCCTGGATGACCCTGCAGAGACAGGCCTGGCTGGTCTAGGGCCCCTTGCGAAGTTGGGGCCCGGCCCCTGGGCCCCAATATTGTGGAAGGTGTTGTTCAAACTGAAAGGCATTGCCTTCTTGTCCCAGGCAGTCCCTGCACCTGGGACCCAGATTTGCTCCCACGTTCCTGCCACGGGGTCTCCCAGCGATGCATGGGAGTTTGACAGGACACGTTTCTCTGGAGGGAGTGAGTTGCATAAGTCAGGTGCACCAGGGTCTGGGCCTGCTTTCCTGTCTTGCCCACCCCCTACATCCTCTGCTGAGGGCAGCTTGAGGGCTCACCACTGGACCTGTTCGTCTCCCTTTCTGGGTAAATGTTTGCCTCTCTGTCTGTCACAGTGGCCACCCCCTCTCAGCCCCCTACCACCTGTTCAGCCTCTCCCCATCCACCTGCGTTTCTATGCTTTGCTGTCACCTGAAGCTGTGGTGTGCTGCCTCATATATCACAGCCACCCTAGAGCATTTCTGTACCCCGTACGTATCCTGACATGGTCCAGCGAGTCTGGAAGAACCTCTTCTGTGTCACAGAAGCAACATGTTGGCCAGGGGTCCCGGCACACCAATTTGGCAATCCTAGAATCCCCCGCCTGCCTGGCAGCCTCCTGGTCCCCTAAAGAGGGAGGGGAACAGTGCATTCCACCAAAGGGAAAAGGCAATGCATGAGTGTGTTGCCTGGCCAGGCAATGCATCTCGAGCCTCCAATCCTGCAGTGTCTCTGTGGTGTGTGTGTGTGTAGCTGCTGCTGTCTGAAGGAGACAGGCAGGGAGTCCACATCACCACTGCCCTGACAGGGAGGGAGACCACATCACTGCCCTCGCTTCACACCTTCTGCAGCTTATTGGTTCCCCAAACTGGTAACGTGGCTTCGTGTAGACCCTGGGGTGTGTCCCTCACTTGCGTCCCAAAGCTACATCCCCCAACCCCCTGATACCTTTCAGAGGCCCTTGAAATCATGCTGTCTGTGGCACAGGGGGACAGTGTTTTGAGTCAGCGCCCACACTCAAGGCAGCCTGCCGCCTAAGTGAGTGGTAAAGGAAATGGGACCAGGATGAACAGACATACAGCCAACGAAGACCTGGGGAGGGTCCCTGTGAGAAGATGGCCAAGCACTGTGGGAGGAAGGGGACCGCTGTCCGTGAGACAGGCACAAGCTCCAGGAGTCCCAGGTCCCATGGTCACGGGTCTTTCCTGTGCACGGCCACACACGGGAGGAATGGGCAGCCGATCATGAGGGGGGCGGTGTGTGCGTGCCAGCGTGTCACTTTCCAGGCAACGGGGACAAACAGCAAGAGCAGCGCGCATGCTACGCAGCCTCCCCTAGTGTGGCGTCCTCCCCACGTCACACACCTCTTGTCACCGACCTTCCCGAGCCAGTGCACTGCTAGACTGCTGTCATGGCATACATGTCTCCTTGGAGCAAGGATGGACGTAGAGAGTATGCAAAGGAGGCTGAGCAGATGGAAAACCAGGGGGCACAGACAGCAGGCGCACAGCTGAAATGCTTCTCCCAGACAGCCAGGGTGATCCGCTCAGTGGAGTTGTTGGACTAGTGGCACAATGAACAAAGGTGGCGGTGTAAATGGGAAAAGCATGGAGATCCCCTTTACCCGTGTGTGTAGAGCCGCGTGCCCAAAGCACCGTGGAATGCAAAGGTCACTTTCGCATGCCCAGAAGCCAAACAGGACACCCAGAGGGCACGCAGGGCCTGCTGCAAGCCCCCGGGAGGAGTTGCACTGCATGGGGCCCAGAGCCTTCCTGACTAGGCAACAGAAGCGCCCCAGTTTCCGGGTGACCTAGGGGCGGGACCGCCGAAGCCACGCACACCACCCTCCCTATGATTGGTCCTGAAGGCAGTGAAGCAGCCTGGGCGTGGCTTGGAGTTCCCTCAGCCTCAAAGCCACAGGCGCACCTCTCACCACAAAGGTCTCCTAGGCGGCAGCAGCATAGCGCTAGCCACCGCGAGGCATCCTGGGTACAGCACCATGCGCATGCGACCCCTCGACGTTTGGGCTCTGGGAGGAAGGGGGGAGCGAGTTGCCAGACATTGCCCTCAGGTCTCCACTGACTGGGTCTGGGGAGGGGGCTGTGCTCTCACCTCCCGCTTCGTCGTCGATAGCAGCCACAGTTCGTGTCTCGGGCCGGGGCCGCATGATGCGCAACTCGTGTTTCCGAAACATTGGGGATGCCCGGTGTCCCTATGCCGCCTTCGACCAGGAAGGGGGCGGTCGAGAGACGAGGGCCCGTGGGGACAGTGGGTCTCCGGCAGGGCCGGAGGTGCCGCAGGCCGAAGGCTTGCAGGCCACCAGCGAACAGCCTGTGCAGGAAGGCCAGGCCCGACCCGAGGGGCAGGTGGGCGGCCCCAGTGAGATATCAGTGCCGCTGGGGCATGGCATAGAGGCGGTGGAGGCGCTGTGGGGTCTGGTGTAGAAGGAGGTTGAGGTGGCGGCCGCGGAAGAGGACGCGCCTGGGGAAGAGGGGCATGACCAGAGGAAGAAGGGGGAGGAGGACGAGGAGCAGGAGCCGGGGAAGGAGAAGGTCCAGGTTCACGAGGAGGAGGACGTGAAGGACGAGGGGGAGCAGCAGGAATAGAAGAGCAGAAGGAGGAGGAGGAGGAAGAAGAGGGGGAGAGGCAGCAGGAGTAAAATAATAGAAGGAGGAGGAGAAGCAGAAGCCCAAGCAGAAGAAGGAAGAGCGGAAGGAGGAGGAGTTGGTGGAAATGGAAGGGGAGGAGCAGGAGCAACGGGGTATACAAGAGGGGGCAGTGGCGGCGGTGGTGGCGGCGGTGGCAGGGGAAGAGGACCAGGAGGAGGAGCAGGAGGAGGAAAGGAAGGCGTGGGAGCCATTAAAGGGAGAGCCGAATTGCAAACTGAGGAGGAAGAGGAGCAGGAGAAGGGAGCGCTGGAGGAGGAGCAGCAGGGTCAGGAGGAGGTGGAAGGAAAGGAGGACAAGGAGGAGCGGGAGGAGGTGGAACAGAACCCGAGTGAGCAGGAAGGTCGATGGGTGGAAGAAGCCCAGCATCTGCAGGTGAAGCAGGATAAGAAGAGGCAGTTCGAGACAGGCCTCAGTCATTGCCCTTCCCCACTGGAGGCTCTGGAGGCCCTTCAGATAGAGGTACAGCCCGTGAATAAACAAGCCAGCCGGGAGCACGCTCGACTCAAACTCAGGATGTGGCAGAGGCGGCGGCATCATCTGGAACAGAGAAGTGCCCTTATCCAGGGTATCCGTGGTATCTGGGCCAAGGCTGTGTCCTTCCTGCTGCCTGTGGAGGGTCTAGAGGGGGCTGGGCTTGCACAAGAGGAAGGAAAGGGAGGTGACATTTAGAGGAACCCAGGACAGGGACTGGAGCTAAGCCACGCTCCAGTGGCCGGGAAGGTGCAAACATGATCCCATCCAGTGGTCCTGGCTCTGCAATGAGTGTGGATGGAGGGCAGTGCTGGGGTGGTGGAGGCACCTGTGCTTTATGTCACACCTGGCACGGAAACAGCGCTGAGAGAGTGCGGAGTGGCGGTGGAGGTCGAGGCCAGGACTGGGAAATGACCGAGGGCTTCTTCCCATGCAAAGCCGCGTGGGGGCACGTTATGGGTCCCGCTAAGCATCTTGCTGCGGGGAAAGCGATGCGTATGCCCACTGGTCGGCGCGAGACTGGATGTGTGCTGTGTGGCTGTGTGGCTGTGTGGCTGTGTGGAAGTAAGCGTCCTCAGTGTCCTCATGAGCACACAAGGCTAGGCGTGGATGCGGGCGTCTGGGCATGCACAGCCTCCTGTGCATGTCTAGCAGATCCCTGCGGAATCCTGAGACCCCGTGGGCCTGGATGCAGCCTGTGGGGAGGGCGTGAGGCCCTGGGGGAGGATGCCAGTGCCTGGGGGAGGACGCCAGGATGCGGTCCACACTGGTTCTCTGGGTCGAGGTCTCTCACGCCCAGCACCTGAAGGCTCTTTGACCTGCAGCAGTTTGTGAACCACCCTCAGATGTCAGCCCTGATTAGTAAGCACGATGAAAGCATGCTTCGCCACATGACCAATTTGAAGGTCGGCCTGGGAGTGGGAGGTGGTGTGGGTGGGTGGCTGTGTGGGTGGGGAAGGTGGTGGGGAGAAGTGGTGTGTTCCTTTCTCAGGGGAGGGCGGGTCTCCTGGAACAAGATTTCACATTTCTGCCCCACATTTCTACCACGGCAGGTGGAGCAACACAAGTTTCCCAGGGAATGCCGGAAGATCCTGCTGTTTTTTGGCAAGAACTCCTACTTCCAGAATGAAGTTGTTACGAAGGAGTAGGTCCTTGGCCTTGCTGGTAAGTGTCCACTGATGCATGGGCGGCAGTGGGTGGAGGGTTGAATGTGATTAGTTCTCTGGCGCCTTCTCACATACTGGTCTTCCTGCAGGGTATAGGGCGTCTCATTCCAGTCCCATCCAGTGGTACCCAAGGTACAGACAGGAGGCCTACAGACGCAGGCATGACAACAGCAGCCTCAACTTCTTCACCTGGTTCTCTGACCACAGCTTTGCCGGCTCTAGCAGGATTGCTGAGGTGGGACCCTGTACCAAGGAAGGGAGGTGATTTTCATGGGTTCCCCCACTGCGTGGGATAGCTACCTGAGGCCTGGCCTGTCTCCCCTACCAGATAATCATAGAGGATCTTTGGCACAATCCCCTGCCGTATTTCAAGATGAAGGAGGCCCCAGGAGAGAGAACTGAGAGGGAAAGAGGTGAGCAGCCAAGGGTGTGGGCACTGAAATGTGTGCCGTGGGGCCCATGGCACAATTCTCTTCTGCATGGAGGCACCGAGACTCACAGTGGCACAGAAGGTGACACCAGGTCAAAAGGACATCGGCCTGAGACAGGGAGTCTTAAGAAGTAACGTGTCAAAGAGGCTTTGCCCCTTTGGGGAGGCTGAAGGTGGGCAGTGGGCTAGACAACAAGAATGAGCAAATCGGGACATCCAAAGCTGGCTCATGAGTTAGCATGGTAACAACTGTCATTCCAGGACCATGAACCCCACCCTCAGGCGTCCTACCACCATCCCACATGTTGTCTGGCTTCTGGAGCCACTTGTCAGCTTTGGCACAGCTTATCACACCCTCCCATTCTACTTTCCGTTTGGAAACATGCAAGCAACCTTAAACAGGGCCAAGATAAGACTCTCACCTGTCCTGTGTGTGTGTGTGGGGGGGGTTGGGGTTGTGTCTGTGTGTCTCTGTCTGTGTGTACCCTTATATCCCAGGGATATGCACAATCTTGAGAAGACTATAAGGAGCATCGCACTTCATGGACCCTAGTGGAAAGCCTCCGACGCTCACCGATGGTCCACAAGATTCTCCTGCCCACGAAATAAGGTCAAGGCTCGTGGTGACACGTGGCACAGGGTGGGGGTCCAGTACATTTGAAGAAATATAGAATGGGTGATAAACAGCATGAAGTCTTTGTGTGTGTTTTCGGCTCAGGTACGCTCTCGGGCGTGTCCATGTATACATGCGACTGTCCAGAGGTGTAAGTGTTCTATGCCTGCACATTGGAGTTCCAAGAAAGGGCGGGACGTAGGACATTGTCTTTAGGGATGGGTCACACATTGGGATTGCATGTGAGGTCAGTAAGATTGAACCAATGGAGAGTTGAGTGAGGGAGGACAGGGCACAAACCTGAGAGAAAGGCCAGCGCCCAGGTTCATATCTTTCCTGTGAAAATGAGGAAATTCAAGGAAATGGAGAGGCCAGCACAGGCCAGGGATGTCCAATACTCAGGGTTTGATGATGTCCATGATGGTGCCCCCAGAATCCCGCATGGTGACATCCTCAGTCATGTTGACTGAACCGCCACACACAGGAATTCTGCATGGTCTCTGCATGGTTCAGCAAACATGAATCACACTCCCAGGTAGGAAGTAATGGACAAATGAGGGAACAGAACACACAGGAGGCACACAGAAACGAGACACACGCTGGCAGGGTAAGTCTCTCCCAGCCAGGAACATGCCACATGGCAAAGGAGGAAGTGGGAAAACGTTGCTAGACCACCTTTCACACTTTACGCCTGCATCTGAAACGTGCAAGCCAGTGACGTTTGAGCCCCTAGGGTACAAAGGGTTTGAAAACAGAAGAACGGAAAATAGATGTGTGACTTAATGGTCACAGCAGGGCAGCTGCATTTGGGGACATTAACTGGCTGGCAGTGAGTGCATGGCCAATCCTCTGACGAAGGTCCTATGGGCACGGAAGGATTTCTGGCTCCGGGAACATATAAGAGAACACGCAGAAGCCCCTCCACCTGACAGCAGGACAGCAATTGGATCTGTCAGTGGAAGAAAGGGGTTGAATTCAGAGGGAAACACACTCAAGCGCAGAAGCATACACCAAAGGCAAGACAGGCCATCAGAGCCACAGCTGACACAACACGCAGGTGTGCAGAAACGAAGGCGGTTACACGGGTACACCTGTGCCCACTTGGGCCAGGCAAGCAGGCATCACCAGAGAGGCGTTGGCACAGGCAAAGCCAGGAAAGGACACAGACACGCCAGGGCTCACTCAGGGAGACAGAGGAGCACAGGCAATGCAAGACATTTCCTGTACACAGAGAACAGCAGGACGGTCCCAACAGGCCAATGAGAGACGGGTGTGCTTCAGAGATAGGGAAGTCAGAAGGCTCCTGAATTGCAGAGGGTGTCCCCTGTCGAGTGACAGCACTCTGGAGCCCACACACGCTGGTGTTGTGGTGGAAGAGGCCGCTAGGCAGCACATACAGTTGTGCAGGGGGTTTAGCAACTCCTGGACCCTGGGGCTCCCCAGGGAGTGCTGCGGCTACGGGAGGACACCCTCAGGACATCCTGAGGGCTGTAATCCCTCGGACACAGAGCACCCAGGCCTCTGACCACGGTCCCTGGACACAAGTGTCCACACTTGAGGGTTTGGCTCTGGGAGCCGTGAGGGCATTCCACACCCACACCTTGCCCGTACATTCTCTTTGGGACAGGCCGGGGGGAAAAGTCACCTGGCCCCTCAGCAGGTATTGGCGGGAGATATGAACATGTGGGGGACCCTGTCTTCCCCTTTCCAGTAAAGTGTTCCTGCTCGGCAAGACCTATCAAGTAACGGCCTGCTTGTGCAGAAAGATGCCCCAAAGGGCCCAGCATCATGACCACTGAGGCCGTATTCCCACTGCAGAATCATGGGCCATACTTTCTTTGGATGTTCATACCCAAAGACATGGGCCAGCACAGGGAGCTCTTCCAGGGTACCCCGACATTTACACATCAATCAGCTGAGAAGACGTGCTTCTCCAGCCAGTGTGCAGACAGCAGCGAGAAAAAGACCTGCCATCCCTTCTAGAGAGTGCGACAGCCTCCGCCCTGGAAGAGGTAAGGCTTGGGCGTACAAATCCGGACTCCACAGCGTGCTGACACCCCGCTGACCATGTTGTCTGCATATTGGTAGGGGCAAGAAGCCTCCATGCATTGGGACTGCCAAAGCCTTCTCTGGAATAGAGCCACTGCAGGGAAGACTCTTGTGCTTCAGAGTACTGCAGTGGGGATCCTGGCGGGCTTGGGCAGCTTGGGAGACAGGAAGATTAGTGTGGGGATATCAGTCTCAGGCACGCTGTACTAGGGCCGTGTAACTTGGGGATAGAGAAGAGCCTGCGATGGACAGGGCTGAACTCTGTCTACTGCACTGCTAGCACGGTGGAGATTTGCCCCATCCCTAGCACAGACATCTCTGGCAAGCAGCCATCTGCTGTGGAAGGAGTACCCCAGTACTCACCTCTTCCTAGGTGAGGCTCATCCCAGTCCTTTCTAAGCTCCAGGCCTGCACAGGACCTCTGCACAGAATGCTAAGGCTGCACAAGTCCATCGTTCCCTATGTGGCCGAGGCAGCCTTTGTCCAGACACTCAGGCCAAGGAACGCAGGCCGCCTGGGACGAGGCGACCTCCCTGAGGGCCTGCTGGTGTTTGCCCTTGGGAGTCTTCTCACAAGTCTCACGTGGGGTGTGGGACACGTGGCATAAGCCTTTGGACCCAGAGGAAGAACTGCACCCGACTCATCACGGCTGATGATGAGAGGGCAGCGGGCACATGGGAGAGGATGACATGTCCGTGGCCTTTGAGAGCCCCACCTCCCCGTGAACCTCCCCTATGTTGGCTTGCAATCTGGGCCACCCATTAGTAACCTGAGGTCATTTCAGAAACAGCGAAGTTCACACAAGGGCATCAGTACTAGGACTCCTTCAGGAGTCTTGTGGGTGTGAGTGTGTGATCAAATTGGTTGATGAAAAAATTAGGTATTTCGTTTTGTTCACAATTTTATTTTCAACATTCATTCCAAATTTGTTATGCTTTATTATATGATTTCTTAAAAACTCCTTCAAAATATGATTTGATTTTCAATCTGGAACACCTCTTAAATTTTTATGTATTGAAAATTGGGATGACAAGTTTGAAGTCAATATTAAAAAGCCTCTCAAATTCATTCCATCTGACAATATTGCCCAAATTGTTGATATTTTATTTGATTTTAAAATGTCTCAACTTATCTTTTTAAAAGTTATTTATTTTGAGAGAGAGAGAGATAAAGAGACATCGAGAGAGAGAGAGAGAGGGAGAGTTCAGAGGAGGGGCACAGAGATGGTGAGATAGAATCTCAATCGTGAATTAGTAAACCAAAAGCTCTGAAGAAACAAAAGCCCAGGACCAGATCAATTCTAGTATAAACTTAAAGAAGAGTTACTCCCTGTTCTTCTCAAAGGAATTTCAACTTCATTCTATAAGACTAGCATTAACTTGATATCAAAATCTGAAAACTAGTCCACTAAGAAAAGAAGGACAAGCCCATATGTTTAATGAACATAGATGCAAATATTCTCAAGAAAATACTTGCACACTGACTCTAATAATACTTTATAAAAAACGTATTCAGCAGAATTGAGGGAGATTTTTTCCTAGTTTGCAAGTATAGTCCAATATTCACAAATCAATTAACATGTTACACTACACCAATGAGATAAAGAAGAAGAGCCACATCATCATTTCAACAGATGCAGGAAAAGCATTTGAACAAGTACAACATGCATTCATGATAAACACCCTAGGCAAATTAGGTTTAGAGGAAAAATACCTCAACATAATAAAGGCCATCTATGAAAAACCCATAGCTAAAATCTTTTTCAATGGGGAAAACCTGAAAGCTTTTCCCATAAGCTTAGGAACAAGACTAGGATGTACACTCCCACCACTTTTTGATTCAGCACAGTACTAGAACTCCTAGCCACAGCAATTAGACACTAAAAAGAAGGAAAAGGCAATGGAATCAATAAAGAAGAAGAAAAATGTTCTCGATTTATTGAGGACATGATACTCTACTGTAGAAAACCTGAAAGATTCCACGGACAAAAGTGTGAGAACTGAAGAACTAATTCAGTAAATTCATAGGGTACAATCAACATACAGAAATCTGTTGCATTTGTATACACTAATAATGAAGCCGCAGAAAGACAGATTAAGAAAACAATCCCATTTATAATTGGACCCAAAAAATAAGATATCTAGGGGTAAACATATACAAAGAGGTGGATAACCTATACTCTGAAACCTATTAAATAAGGTTGAAAGAAACTGAAGTCAACAGCAAGAAATGGATAATTCCATGCTCATGGATTGAAAGGGCAAATAATGTTAAAATGTCTATGTTACCAAAGCGATCTACATATTTAATGTAACCCCGATGAAATCACCAACGGCATTTCTCACAGAACTAGAACAAACAGTCCTAAACTTTATATGGGACCACCAAAGAACCTGAAGAGCAAAGCAATCTTAAACAAACAATCAAACAAACAAACAAACAAGCAAACAAACAGACAGACAAACAAAGAAACACTGGAGGCATCACAAACTCCAGATATCAAGTTATACTGCAAAGCTGTAGTTATCAAAACTGCATGGTGCTGGCACAAATTGGAACGTAGACCAAAGGAACAGAACAGAATACCTAGAAATAAACCCACAAGTATCCGGTCTATTCATCTTTGACAGAGCAAGAAAGCATATAAAATGGGAAAAAGGTATTCTCTTCAGCAAATGGTGTTGGAAAACTGAACAGAAATGTGGAAAAGAACGAAACTGGACCACTTTCTTACAAAACACATGAAAATAAATCCAAAATGGATTAGAGATAAAAATCCTAGAAGAGAACACAGGCAGTAATTTTTTGACATTAGCCAAAGAAACGTTTTCTAGGTATATCTCCTGAGACAAAAGCAAAAATACAAAAACAAAAGCAAAATAAACTATTGGGATTGCATCCAAATAAAAAGCTTCTGCACAGCTAAGGAAAAACTCCAATAAAATGAAGGGCAACCTACAGAATGGGAGAAGCTATTTGCAAATGACATATCCAGTAACGGATTAGTATCCACTATATAAAGAACTTACAAAACTCAATACTGAAAAACGAAATTATCCAATTACAAAATGGGCAGAAGTCCTTAACAGACACTCCTGCATGAAGACATCCAGATGGCCAACAGACACTTGAAAAGATGTTTATCATCACTTACCATCAGGAAATTGCAAGTCAAAAGGACAATGAGATACCACCTCACACTCTTTGGAATAGCTAAAATCAGCAACACAATGAACAACAGGTGTTGATGAGGATTCGGAAAAAGAACTTTTGCACTGTTGATGGGAATGCAAACTGGTGCAGTCACTGTGGAAAACATAGTGGGTTCCTCAGAACGTGAAAACTACAACTGCAGCAATCACACTACTGTATTTACCCAAAGAATCCAGAAACGATAATTCAAAGAGAGAGAAGAACCCTGATAATTATGGCAGCATTATGGAACAGCCACGTGTCCATCAAATGATGAATGGATAAAGATTTAGTATGTATACATGATGTGGTATTATAATGTGCTATTATACACACATAATTATATGATGTGGTATCTTATGTATAATACCCACACACAGGGGAATAGTACTCAGCCACGTAAAATAATGAAATCTTGCCATCTGCAACAACATGAATGGAGCTAGAGAATATAATGCTAGGCAAAATAAGTCGGTCAGCGACAGATACCATATGACTTCATTCATATGTGAAATTTAAGAAACTAAACAAATGATCAAATGTTGGGGAAACAGAGTAATAGACAAATCAAGAAACATACACTTAATTATAGATAACAACATGCTGGTTACCAGTGTGTGTGTGTGTGTGGGGGGGTGCAGATGTAGTGAGTGAAATATGTGATGGGGATTAAGGAGTGCATTTGTTGCCATGAGTACTGGGTATTGTAAGGAATTGCTGAATCAGTATATTGTACATCTGAATCTAATATAACACTATATGTGAAAAAAAAAGAGGCATCCTTGTGGCTCAGTTGGTTGGCCATCCAACTTTGGCTCAGGTCATGATCTCGCAGTTCATGGATTCAAGACCTACATTGGGCTCACTGCTTTAGGCATCACGCCCACTTCAGATATGCTATTCCTCTCTCTCTGACCCTGCTTGCATTCTCTCAGAAAGAAATAAGATATTGTTTCAAAACCATAAAATATTTAAAAATAAATTCAGTTTATCAGAAAAAGAAAAAAAAAACATTTAGAGCACCTAATTAAGTTACTGGATTTTCTGATATTTTAGGTTTCAGGAAATTCATTTGTTTGAATATGTGTTATTATCTCTTTTTAGGTATTCTCTGTCCCGTCCTGTTTTAATGATAATAATAATAATAATAATAATAATAATAATAATAATAATAATAATAATAATGACAATAATAATAGGATTCTATATAAGGGGTGTTTGCTATGTTCAGATATTGTTCTAAACTCTTTAGATGATCATTATATTCATCTCTTGGTCTTACATATATGAGAACGAAAGCACAAATCATTAAAAAAATCTGTGCCGATGATCACACACCTAGTACTGGTGAGACAGGATGTAAACTTGGGTTAGTTGACACTAGAGGACACTATTTCATGCCACCTCTCAGTTCCATCACATGCCACCTGTGTTGACCTTGCGAGCAGACAAGTTCCTTAACCTCTGAACTTCTTCAATTTGATGATATGTAAAAGGAGGTTAATAGTAACCCCTCCCTCATAGGGCCCTAAGGAGAATGACAGGAAGTACTTGTGAAATGTTCAGAACCTCACCTGGTATGAGTAAGAACTAAGTAAGTGTTGGCAAGAAACATCCCAGCCAGGCTAGCTGGTCCCCAAGTCTTACTCATTTGCTCCAGTGTTAGAGTTATGGGGTTATGCTAGTTTTTCAAAGAAATGACTTGCATCGCTTTCATTCTCTTGCTGCTTTTTCTTAAACCAGTTGTAGTCCTTTACATTGTGTCCAAAACATTCATTGTCTGTTTTATTGGCATGTGTACATAGGAGTTTTTAATAACCAAAAGCTCTATAATGTTACCATGTTTAACTTTAATAATTTGATTTCCTTGAATTTTCTGTTTACAAGAAAAAAAGTTTAATTTTAGTGACTTGGTAAATTGGTTAACTTTTAAATTTCTTGGTTAAATACAAGAATACAAGGAAATACAAGAAGTACAAGATATACAAGGAAAACATCTAACACTTTCAAGTTGGGTCACATTTGTTCCCTCTCCAATTGCTCTCTCGGGCTACTCTCACCTCGGGGGCTTCTCTTCTAAGACTGAAATTCTCTTGACTCTGTTTATCTCCTTCCAACAAGTGTCAATTATAAATAACTGCGATGAAGGAAGGGAGATCAGATTTTTCATGAATCTTCCTGATGAAATTACACGATCCAGGCTCACAAGGTAACAATTTAGCATTCTCTCATACAAACAAGAAATAATTAGAAATATAGTCAGAGAATTGGCGCCATTTGCCATAACAGAAGTAAAAGGAGAAGGAAGTGGAAGGAAGGAAGGAAGGAAGGAAGGAAGGAAGGAAGGAAGGAAGGAAGGAAGGAAGGAAGGAAGGAAGGAAAGGAGGGAGGGAGGGAGGGAGGGAGGGAGGGAGGGAAGGAAGGAAGGAAGGAAGGAAGGAAGGAAGGAAGGAAGGAAGGAAGGAAGGAAGGAAGGAAGGAAGGAAGGAAGGAAGGAGGAAGGAAGGAAGGAAGGAAGGAAAGGAGGGAGGGAGGGAGGGAGGGAGGGAGGGAGGGAGGGAGGGAGGGAAGGAAGGAAGGAAGGAAGGAAGGAAGGAAGGAAGGAAGGAAGGAAGGAAGGAAGGAAGGAAGGAAGGAAGGAAGGAAGGAAGGAAGGAAGGAAGGAAGAGGAAGGAAGGAAGGGAGGGAGGAACTTAACAAGAAACACGAAGAAAGTATATAAATAAGCCTTTCAGAAAACTTTAAACCCATGTGAGAGATATTTAAAAAAAAAAGCTTAAATATAAACATTCCTTGTGTTGGAATAGGAAAAGTTATTATTGTAAGAATGCCAACTATCTCTAAATTACTATGGAAATTTGTTGCAAGCCCAATAAAATATGGATTTTTTAAAATCAGATCAGCTGGTTCTAAGATTTTTGTATAAATATCAATATTCAAGCTGATCCAGAAATTTTTGCTGAAAAGGTAGCATATGAATTAGGCGAGTTCTACCAGATAATAAATTATGTGATAAAGCAATTGTGGTTCAGCTGAATGAATGAAACGTCATAGAGAATCCAGAAGTAGGTTCAAAGCATATGCAAATTTAGTATATAACTAAGTGAACCTTTCAAAGCAAATGCATTGTTCGAATAATAGTAACAAAGATACTATTCATGAAGTTTCAATACTTTTCTTATAAATGTCTTAATTTGCATTATGTCATATTATTAATGTTATATGTTTTCTTATAAAAATGCATCTATAAAATCCTAGGAGAAAACAAGAAAGTTATTTTTCTTGTCTATTGGGAAAAGCCTTCTTAATATATACTGAGCATTTGTTGCTAAGAAATTTTAGGCACTTACGTATTTATTTATTTAATTATTGAATTTCCACACTGTGATAATGCCCATTTCACAAAAGAGAAAGCAAAGAACAAAAAAGGTAAGGGGACTTTATTTGTTTCCCTATAGCTCAAGATGGAGTACCTAGATAGTTTTACTCTAGATCGTGTGTTCTCAAACGTGATGATAACAACTGACATACACCAGAAAGAGCAGAAACAATGGCGGAGCCCAGTGGAAGGCCATGGGCTCAATCCCTCCTTGGCCTTAACAGGTCGGCAGTATCTGCCTGCACTTGTCCACAGGTGAGTCATTGTTAGCATAGGCATAAAAATGTCTTGGCATCATTACTTAACCTGTGAACAAGTGGCAGTATGGCCCTGGTTGCAGAGAAAGAAATATTGCCTACCACCAGGAAGCGATGTGTGAGAGGCAGTCTTATAAACTGGTAAATTTGTATGCTGTACCTGGCAGCACCTTAACCTGGAAATACAAAATTTCATTATACACAACCTATGCGTTTCCCCCTAAGAGTAAAACAAAACAAAACAAACAAACAAACAAACAAACAACACAAAAGCCCAGGAGGCAAGCTTACCCCATACCTGCAAGGAGGATGGCTTCCCACATGTTGTTTAAGAAGTGTCTTTTATGTGGATCAAAGGAAACTATAACTTTCTTAGGTAAGATTTATGTGTCAAAGCATTCATTTTTGCCAACGCTCCAACACAGTCATCTGCAGAATCACTTTAAATCTTATCTCACTGCCTTCCCCAGTTTTATTACAAATGGAGAAGATATTTTTTTATGTAAGACAATCTATGACGTCCTAGGAGAAAATATGGGGGAATTATTCTTATAATCCAGAATGACAATGATCTTTCTAAAATAGGGGTGGACATTACACTCAAATGTAACGATAGTAGAGAAGGATCATTTTTATTATATTGAACATATATATTTTTTTAATTTTGTAAAGAAAAAACAAAGCCAAAAAAAAAAAGGAAAAGAAAAAATAAAGTGAGGTGCCTGGGTAGCTTGGTAGGTTAAGCGTCCAAATTCGACTCGGTCACGATCTCATGGTTTGTGGGTTTGAGGCCTGCATCTAGCTCTTTGCTGAAAGCTCAGAGTCAGGAGTCTGTTTCAGATTCTGTGTCTCACTCTCTCTCTTCTCCTTCCCTGCTCGCACTCTCTCTCTCTCTCACAAATAAATAAACATTAAGTTAAAAAAATTAAAAAAATAAAATACAGACAAATGAAAATTAGTGGAAATATTTGCACCACCAATAGAAACACAGAAGACAAATTCCCATAATGCTTGTATTGCTTTTTTTTAAGCCACACTGTTAAACAAAACAAAAATCCAATAGAAGGTATAGAGGAAAGAAAAAGGAAGTTCATCAGAAAACAAGCATAAATGACTTTTAAAAACTGTAAAGACGAACAACCACAATTTTAGAAAGCAATTGCAAATAAAAATGAAATACTACTACTCTTCTATTGGACAAAAACATTGGTAATGCACACTATAGAAAACGGAAGAGGAAAGAGGCATTTCAGAAATGTAATTGGCGAAATGGTACCTCTTCTTTGGAAGACAGTTTAACATGATAATGGTAAAAATAACAGTAATAACATTTATTGAGTGTTTGGCATGTTGGACAGACACTGATCTATTTCACATAGTTTAATTTAATTATTCCTCATAACAACCAAATGAAGTGGTTTATATTACTACCCCTCTGAGAAATCAGAGGCACAAGAAGATTAAGACATGTGCTGTGAATGGAGTAGCTGAATTCAAACTCAGTACTAAAAATTCAGTTTAAAATACCAAACTTGACAATATCCATAAAAACTCAACATATTTATACCTGTTATATGTACACCTTCATGGGGGTTAGGTTTTTCCCTACCACACAGAACAAGGAAGGACTATGGTTTTAACAGGGTAAAAGTGGATGTCTCTCCCAAGTATTCTATGAAGTGCATAGAAATCTAGTTCCTACCAGCTCTTGCTGGAAGAATCTCAGTTCACTTTCCATCCAAACGGTTTGGCCCTAGAGTACATGATCCAAGGCAACATGTGAATGACATCAAAGAAAAAATAAAGGACACAAGGCCCACAGCTGTCTCAACTTTCTCAGAAGCTGCCACATGACACTTCCTCTTATATTGCTTTGGCTGCCAGGGAAGCTGGGGTATGTAGTCCTAATTCTGAGTGTCCGTAGGCACAGCTCAACGCTGGTAATAACCTGCAAGGGAAGGAGGTGGAGGAATGGATGTGGAAGAGGTTCTTTCTGTCCTACTGATACCACAATTCCAGTTCTAGGAAATTTCCCAAGATTTTTACATTACAAATCTTCCTTGATTTAGGATGGAGTCACCTCTAGATAAAACCAGTGTGAGTGGAAGTTATTCTAAGCCAAAAATGCATTTAACACGCGTAATGTGCTGAATATCATAGTTTAGTCTAGCCTCTATTATGTGTGTTCAGAATAGTTGCATGAGCTGAAATTATGAGACATCATCTAACACACAGCCTATGTTCCATTAAAGTTTAACTGTCTCATGTATTTCAGTGAATACTGTGTTGAAAGCATAAACACAACGGTTGTGTGAGTACAGAATGGCTGTAAGCATATAGATTGTTCACCACCATGATCATGTGGTGGACTGGGAGCTGTGGCTGGCTGCTCTGCCAGGCATCACAGGAGAGGGTCGTATCGCCTCTCATTACCACTGGGAGAGGTCAAAAACTTAAATTTGAAGTACAATTTATCTTTGAAAACGTTTAATGTTTATTCAAGTTTTGGAGAGAAAGAGAGACAGAAAGAGTGCGAGCAGGGGAGGGACAGAGAGAGAGGCACACAGACGCAGAATCTCAAGTCAGCCCCAGGATGCAAGTTGTCAGCATAGCCTGAGGCAGACTTGAACTCAGGAGCCGTGAGATCTTGACATGAACTAAAGTCAGATGCTTACACCACTGAGCCAGCCAGGTGCTCTTCAAGGACAATTTCTAAACAATGCTATCATTTTCACACCATTGTAAGGTCCAATAACTAGAAGTCAAACAATATTAAGCCAGGGACTGCTAATCCTCCATTCATCCTTGCAGATATATTTTTGATCATCCTATGCCTGCCAGTAAGCTCACGTCCATGGACTGCATCGTTGAAGCTTTCTTGTCCTCTGGCTTCCATCCATAGTTGGCAGGTATACGAATAGGTAGCCAGAGAGCAAAAGAAAAGCAGTCATTATATGTACTCTGAACTCTGGAATTTTGGCAGTGGCTTATTCCTCAGTCTATGGCCACATCTCCTGTTAGGTGGCTTCTCTCCCAGCCGTGGGCTCATTGGCTTCTAGTAACACTTGTCCTTTCCTTGTCCCCTGGTGCCTGGGAGAGGTGACGTCTTCTCTTGCTCGTCCCCAAGGACTCAACCACTTAGTTTGGAGCCAGTTTTTCTCACCAGCACCTGTGTTCATAGTTTCTCCATTAAACTCTTTCCAGATAAGTTTTTCAAGGCACCACTCACACTCTGCTGGACTCTGGCAGGCAAACATATGTACAAGGACTTTCACGGCAGCATTGTTTTCTATAGTCGTAGACTACAAACAAATTAAATACACATAAACAAGGGACACATTAAATACCTCTAATGCAAACAGGGTAGGAAATACCATGAAGAATATTTAAAAAATAATGTCCCATTGGACCTGACACTTTAATTTTTAACAGGGCAAATCTCATGTCAAACCTTTTCACAATCACAAAAATCATGTACCTATAAAATAGAGAGGTGTATATAATATCTTGCTACCAGCTATATATATATATTTTTTTTTTCATGTGAGATACGCATATTATATACTTTGAGATTCTGGAAAAAAACCCTACAAACTGTTAAAAGTGGTCTTCTTCTGGGGAAGAATAATGGAGGCCTAGTGAAGACATAGATTTACTTTCATTGAACAACTTGTTTTGCTACTATATGAATTTTTACCATGTGTATATTACCTTTAAAAAGCTCGTTAAAGGAAAAAAAAAGGTTTCCTTAGGATACATATAGGGAAGTTTATGAATATGACAATAACACTCCTCTGATATTTCAATATTGCAGTTTGGATCCCAACTTCATCCCCTCCCTACTCTGCCCCCCCTTTTCCTCTCCCTCCATACAGGGTCACTAAACTCTCTTTTCTCACACAGGACAGCACTTCCGGGACTACTGTGGTCCTTGCTGTGTGTTCCCCAAGTTGTCACGGCTCTCACTGCACTTGAGGTTCATCATGATCCAGAATCATCTTACATTATATAGTTCTTATAGCTAAGCTTTCAAGGCTTGGCCTCTTAGGAAATTAAACTACCTTTCATATTTCTTCAAAAAAATCTTACTCTCAGCTGACAACTCTTAGAATATGGTAAATTCTCCCACGATTGGCTAAAGGACTCTCCAGTTGAATTCAAATGCTCTAGTGTTACTCTGGGTTGAATTCATAGGAACAAAAGTCTTTATTGACCCTTTGTCTTCGGACCCATTCCTTCCTTTATTTCTCAATTGAGCATCAATTTATTGAGTGTCTATTTTATTCCCAAACTGTAGGAGGTGCTAGAACTTAATGAATGGATAGTCCTGGTCCACAGAAATATTAAGTCCTATTGGAGACATGAAAGTGTAAGATGTGTTGGGGCACCTGGGTGGCTCAGTTGGTTAAGGGGCCGACTTCAGCTTGGGCCATTATCTCACAGCTTGTGAGTTCAAGATCCATGTAGGACTCTGTGCTGACAGCTGAGAGCTGGAGGCTGCTTCGGATTCTACACCTCCTTGTCTCTCTGCCTCTCACCCACTGATGCTCTGTCTCTCTCTCCTCCAAAAATAAAAATAAATAAATAAATACATAAATAAATAAATAAATAAATAAATAAATAAATAAATAAATAAATAAATAAATAAATAAACATTAGGAAAAAAATTATGTGTAAGAGGTGTCAATTGAAGTGTGTATAGAGTTTGAGTCCGGGCATAGAAAGAGAGTGTTGGATCAGGATAAGTAACTAGAGCAACTTTCTAAGAGTATGATTGACGGTGGGTAGTAATAAAAGGTGAGTCGGTGTGCCCTAGGAAGACTCGTGAAAGGGACGTCATGTAACGCATTGGAAACAACGTAACTTAACGCAGGAAAGCAGGACCCTTGAAGTAATGTATGACCTTTGATAGAAGATTATAATGGTGAGTTAAGCTGTCAGATAACATCATCAGTGTCATCATCACCCTGGAAAGAATCAAAAGGGAAGGGGAAAGGGTTGAATTAAGAGTGTCTACTACATCACCAGACACATTAAAGATGCTCAACATCACTAATCAGAGAAACCTGAATCAAAACCACAAAGACGCAGCAATTCACACCTGACAGAATGCCTCGTATCAGCAAGACAAGAAATAACAAGTATTGGTGAGAAGGTAAGAGAAAAAGTAACACCAATGCACTCTTGGTGGGAATGTAAATAGGTGCAGCCACTCTAGGAAACAGAATGCAGGTTACTCAAAACATTAACTCAGAAATACTATGTCATCCAATAATTCCACTACTGGGTATTTACCCAAAGAAAAGGTAAACCCCAATTTGAAAAGAGGCATGCACCCCTGTGTTTACTAAAGCATTATTTATGATAGCCCAGATATGGAAGCATCCCAAGAGTCTGGCAACAGATGAATTCATAAAGAAATGTAGTGTCCATATAATGGAATATAATTTAATTTTTTTAAAAAAAGGAATAAAACCTTGCCGTTTGCAACAACATGTGTGAACCTAGAGGGTATTATGCTACGTGGGATTATTCCGATAAAAGGAAATACCATATAATTTCACTTTTATGTAGAAGCTAAAATACAAAACAGAAAAAGAAACAGACAGATTCTTCAATACAGAGGACAAACTTCGTTACAAGAGGAGAAGTGGGTGGGGTGTGTAATATAGGGAAAGGTGACTAAGAGTTACAAACTTCCTGTCATAAATTACATAACTTACAGAGATGAAAAGTACAGCACAGAAAATATAGTTGATATTATAACAACACGATATGGTGAAAAATGGTGACTACATTTACCACGGAGAGCACTGAATAATGTATAGAATTATCAAATCGCTATTTTATACACCTGAAACTAAAATAACACTGTATGTAATCTATACTTCAATAATAGAAAATTAAAAATGAAAAAAAAGAGCATCTATTACCGTTGTTATCTGGGAAATAAAAAAAAAGAGAATAGGTTAGAGATTTGATAATTATTTTAGCCTGCCTTAAAATACGTACCAATTAAGATGCTGCATCTAAACATACCCATGGTGATGGGGAAGACATCTAGGTATAAAACATATTATAAATAGGTATAAATAGGTATAAATAGGGCATATTATACATGTATACATATTATACATCTAGGTATACATATTATACATATTATATGTATACATATATATGTATACATATTATACATCTAGGTATACATATGTATATGTATGTATACATATATATATATGTATATGTATACATATATATGTATACATATTATACATCTAGGTATAAAACATATTATAAATAGGTATAAATAGGTATAAATAGGGCATATTAAGGAATTTGCTGATAGTTGATCATGAGGGAGTCTAAGGAAATGAACAATTGGCCCAGGACCAGTAAGAATGCAAAGGTGGGGGCAGGGTGTGATTGGAAAGGTGTTTTCTCTCATGCTGCAGTGTGGGGGAACCACAGCTTGGAAGGCAGTGATGGAATAACTTTTGCATGTTACAAAGTCCACTCTAAGGGGAGTAGAGATATGAGCTCCATCATGAGGCTCCACTGATGCCAGGCAAAATACGGAGGGGTGCGGCATAGAGGAAATGTGGTTGCCATAGTATCCACAGAAGTGAGCTACTAATTGAATCATACTGGTGAGGAAATGAGAGGAATTACACTAGGATAAAGAATAAAAAATGGAGAAGGAAATTTTGGGAACATGTGCTCGTTTCACAAAGACGATGACGTCTTCACAAAGCGTAGGACACAGACAAGAATTGGAATGACTCAATGTCCAATTTTTACTTATACCCTATCCCTATATTCAGTGTGATTTTACTCTACTATTTAATGCCTGAACCTCTTGTCTCCTTCCTACTCCAACCTTGCCTAGTTAATACCTACTCACTCTTTAAGGATTAGTTCAAGATACCAACCCATCTGAAAAGTCCCTTTCAACACTTCATCTCCTTCCTCTGAAGGCTGAGTTACATGGATTTTCCCTTCACACTCTCCACATGCTCCATGCATCTTTGGACCATTACACCATAATATCTGTCTCCCCTACATGATTGTAAGCTCCTTGTGATTGTAAGCGCCTTGTGTTAGGGTCTACCCCCTCATCTCTAATGTCCCAAGCATATAGCACAGTGCTTCGTAGGACTCAGTTGGCTCTCAGTGATTGCCGAATGAGATAATGAATCTAGAGTGGGAAGAGGAACATTCTTGTCTCTCATACTGCGGTTGGGGTTGAAAGTTGTGTTGAAAGGTGTCATTATGAGGTCTGAGTGAGAGTTTGAAGGTGTCTACAATCTACGTTCTATCTATGAGAAAAGAGCCATTTCCCAGGGAAAGGTGAAAAAGATAGGTTGAGGGAAATGATGGAGGTATGGAATAGCTGCTGTGGGGAGAAGACCGCTTAAGATTGGCAAGAAGCTCTGGGGGTATGTTGACATCCGCAACCATAAAATTTGAGTGAGTGACCCTAGTGACTGTGAGTCCCTGTAACAGTTCACTGGGCTGAGTGACACAGAGGATGGGCTGACAGAGTGGCGGACTCATCCAAGCTTCAAGGCCACCAAAGCAGATGCAGCAGAGGACTAGGACGTTCCAGCACAAAGTGACATACTGAGGTGTATACACTGCATTTGGTAGGGAAGTGGAGCCACAAGGGATGATATGCAGGGAAATGAGACGGAGGAAGGAGTGACCACAAGTCTCTATCGGGCTGAAGAAGAGAAGTTGTGAAGTCAAGTAGTAAGACACCTGGTTAGGGAAGGTTATCTTCTCAGATATTGGCACGTTGAGTTTGACATTCTAGCAAGAGACATCTGGATGATCATAGAGCTCAAATACCATCACGGAAGTTAGCTACTGGAGGAAAGTGACTCTTATGGTTGTGGGAGCCAGAAAGTTTAAAGAACCCTGAAGCTACATTGCTAGAGCAATTTTACCAGGATTCTGAAATTGCCCACAACAGAGGTAGGAGCAACATGAGAAGAAAGAAGAGTAGGAAGGGACTCCAGAAATTTCCATGAAGAAAAGGGTGGCACTCTGGGATTGAATAGATGGACTAAGGAGGTGAAGGCAGGAATTTCAGGGGAGTAGAAACATCATGGTCTGGAGGTGGTAACAAGGGGCCTGTAGATCACTATCCAGCCTCTTCCTTAATCCTGAAGGAATTTTCTCTCTACTGGAGCAATGTCTCCAACCTCTAGAACCTACACGGCATTTATCTTTGTTCCTCATTCTGGCATCTTGATTCTGTTTGCTGAGACATCTCTTAAATGGAGTCCCCAGTGTGATTCTTTTTTTTTTTTTTTCATGGGCATCACTACATGTCCCAGAATGTTATGACATCAAAACGAATATGGCCTGTTTTTCATTCCTTTATGTGACCAATGGGACCAAGTCTACTGGACGTAGACTGAGTTTCACTCCAAATGATGATGGACTCAACATGCTACTTTGCCCAAGAAATATACTTGTATATTAGATGATCCTCCCAGAAATAACAGTGGTACCCAAGCCACCCAGCAGACTTGGCAAGTAAGGCAGCCTGCTAAGAACACATCAAAATGCAAACATGTTTTCTAGTGATGCATCTTTTAGCAGGTAGGCAGGTAGTCCAAAGCCAAAGAAGTAAATTATTTTAAGTTAGGGAATGAAAGGAAGGTAAACTGCCATAAAGGTATGTTAAACTGTTGGGAAAAAGGAGTAGAATATGAGTGTCATAAATTCACAATCATTCATACAGGACATCATATATATATTCCAGGAATTTTAAGATAGTAACATGTGGTTCATATGGTAGGGAAAGCTCCACTATTGCCACTCTCTTTATGCTCTGCCAATAACGTGGTCACCATGAAAGCTGCCTGACACCTACTAAAAAACGCAATTAATAACATATGATAATGGAGCGCCCATGAAATACCATGGTAGACATGTGTGGGCAGAGGTTAGGAAGCCCAGAACATGGTCCCTGTCCTTAAGAAACCTGAAACGTAAGGGAAAGTGAAGTGAAACCAATAAGAGTTAAAAACTGTGTTAAAATAACTGGTTGACTTCTAGTCAGCATCAAGAATCAGACATGTTATTTCTGTGGAACTGTGAACATCGCCTCTGTGTTAGAGAGTTCTCTTGAGTTTTACACTGTTGCGAAAAACTGGCCTTTTCTGAGCCTTGGCAATTCCCAAACTTGTGCATTGTGACACCAGCCTGTCAGATCAGAGGGCTCCTTATATGCTGCTTCCTGCAGAATGAGCTGGCAGTTTTATCTGTCTTCCACACCACCTGGCTTAGCAAATTAGATCATATTAGGGCTATTGTCTCAGAGACAATAAGTGGCATCTGTAACTGAAAGAGACCATGATGATATCTTCTAAAGACACTTTGAAGAGTAGAAAGGTCAACAAGACGAGTATAACTATCATCAGTGGTTTTTTTTTTTTTAACCCGTCCTTCTCTTCCTCTGTTATACAGGCTACCCTTTAGTAAAATCTATAAAATCAACACATTTCTTTTATCTTGGCACAGAGTGTTGTGAGAAAGAGTAACTTACATTATGCAGCACATTTTTATGTACAAAATCCTTCTGCATACATGAACTCTTTTGGTCCTCAAAGCAAACACTTTAGAAGTAAGAATTGTTGACACAATTTACAGAAGTTCATTTGGGGTTTCGGCTCCATTCACTCCACCACTACAGGTGAGGAAACAGTTACCTTTCCCACTCTCATGAGCAGGAGTTCCCCTCCTTATAGATCAGACAAGTCTTGTTCTAAATGTCACCCCTGTTTCGAGGCTCTGCCTATCCTACCTGCCAATTCTTTCTACTAATTCTCTCCATTCAATTCACTTCAATTCAATTCAATTCAATTCAATTCAATTCAATTCAATTCAATTCAATTCAATTCAATTCAATTCAGTACATTCGATTCAATTCAACTCCATTCAATTAACTCAATTCAACTCAATTCAATTGGCAATTAACAAGGGCTACCCATAAGTCAAACTGCATACTAGGAACTGCAATGACCAAATTGACCCCCTCAAGGAGTGGCCAAATTATCTAGGGAGACAGGCACGCAAATTATTACAATATGGCAAAAAGTACAGTACAGGGCACTGCACATGTTACCACAAGAGTTCCAAGAATTGACTAATTAACTCTGCCTGGTGGGATTAAGTACGTAATGGTTGACGCAAAGTTGAAATATGATTGATGAGGGTAGAGAGGGCTTCTCAGGCAGATGCAAACTTACCTATGCCAAGGGAAAGAAGTGGGGAACCGCAGGACGTTCAATCTACTTCCTGCACATAGCAACATCCTATATAATTGGAGGAAAGCAGCACAAAACTTACTTGATGGCCACTGACAAAAGTGAGGTCAGAAGGCTACTTCCTCACACCCCTAGACCTCTAGTTCACAACTTCCTTCTCCGCAAACTTCCAACTGTTCCCAACCCTTCTTCACTCTGGTCTTATAACTTTGCCTATTACCGCACTGAGAAAACCAGGTCAGTGAAAAGACAATTTGCAAAATCACCTATCGCATCTACCATTCCATCTACATCTCTTTCCTTGTGCTCTGCTTTCACCAACATTCATATGAAGGATCTGTTCATTCCTCTCTGAGCCAATTATCTTTTGGACACTAGACCAAAGTCACTCTTGCCCTGTTAAGAACATTTCTGTCAACAGTTATCCCCCACTCTGCCATATCATCATTTCCATCAGCAATATGGAAATTACAAAAATGCTTTTATTTCTCAAATTTTAGAAAGGAAAAGCAAAGCCCTTTCTTGACCCTGCTCCCTTCCCTTCCCACTGCTGCCTCACTTTTCTCCCTCATTTTGTCACAACGCTCCTTGAAAGAATTGCCTTACTCCCTGTCTACAGTCATTCTCCTCCAATTCTCTTTTGAATCCACTCCCATTCGGCTTTTCCCCGAGCTACTGAAATGGTTCTCATCACATGTCAATGACATCCACTTTGCAAAACACAGTGATTATTTATATTTTAATAATTTTTCAAGTGTATGTATTCATTTTGAAAGAAATGGAGAGTGAGCAGGGGAGGATATGAGACAGATGGAGGCATAGAGAGAATCCTAAGCAGACTCCACACTGTCAGCATGGAGCCCGACCTGGGGCTTGAACCCACAAACCATGAGATCATGACCTGAGGTGAAACCAAGAGTCAGACATTTAACCAAGTGACCCCCCCATGTGACCCTGATGATCATTTATTTGACCTCATCCTATTTGACTTGCCATCAGCACTTGACCAATTTGATACCTCCTTCCTTGAAACACATTCCTTACCAGGCTTCCTGGACTCGAGAGCCTCCTCATGTCTCGCCTATTCCTTCAGTGGTAACTGTGTCTAGTTTCCTTCGCTAGGTTTTCCACATCTTGCAGTACTTTAAGAGTTAGAGACCCCAGAGCCCAGTCCTTGCATGTCTTCTCGCTCATCCATTCTCACTCCCTAGCTGATCTCATGCGATCGCATGCTAAGTAATCCAGCCTACAGTCCACACTAAACTTCTTAGTTTAAACTCCAGATGCCTATATCTAACTACATTCACAAAAAGGCAGCGTGGATGTCTGATAAGCATCTCAAAATCACCATGTTAAAAGAGCAAGTCCTGATGTTTCCCCTAAAACCCATCATCCCTAACAGACAACTTAAAATTACCACCAACATGTGGTCCAGCCCAAAAAAACAAATACAAAAACAAAAACGAGAACAAAAGAACAAAGAAACACAACAACAACAACAACAACAAAAAAACAAACTTGGTGTCATCTTTTATATCTGTTTTTCTCATACCTTATATTCGAACCACAAGCAATCCTATTATATCCACATTTATAGTATACACATGATCATAATTTTCTCACTATGTGCCCTTTTTCCATCCTTATTCAGGATGGAAGTTATTTCAGGATTAGTATAGTAACCTCCTTATTTTGTTGCTGTTGTTGCTTGTATGCTTGCTTCCCACTCCATCCTGCTCCCCAGACAATAGTCAGAGTGATTTGTTTAACCTACAAATTAGGGTCCCCTGGGTGGCTCAGGTGGTTAGCCATCTGACTCTTGATTTTGGCTCAGGTCATGATCCAGAAATCATGATGTCATGGGGTCAGAACCTGCATTAGGATCTGTGCTAGGCATCAATTAGGCATGAAGCCTGTTTGAGATTTTCTCTCTCTCTCTCTTTCTCTCTCTCTCTGTCTCTCTCTCTCTCTCCCTCTAAACCCCTGTGGGCACTCTCATTAAATTAAATAGATAGATAGATAGATAGATAGATAGATAGATAGATAGATAGATAGATAGATAGATAGATAGATAGATAGATAGATAAAACAAACTCAAATGTGAATTTGGTCAGACTACTGAACTGACTTTCCATCTCATCGAAAATAAAAGTCAAAGTCCTTATAATGACTTTCACATTCTTCATGATATGCACCCCACACATGCCCTCTCTGACTAAAGAAATAAATGAGTTAATGAGTGAATGGTTGGTAGAGAAGAGGAACATAAGATTAGATTAACCTTATAGAATTAATCAGATGATGAGCAACATTCTAACTAAGCCAAGAAGTGTCTTCAGGTTTATTTGAATACAATGGGTAGTCATCAACGTCATTCGGGCAAAATAACTATCTCCTGTTAACTGTTTCTAGGATCCAATTCATATGTCACCTTCTACATTAATCCTCACTCTTTACTAATCTCCCAATCCCACATGAAATCCATTCAAAGGAAACTTTGCTACTCCTTTAATGTGTCACATTTTCAATCTTCCATGTGTTGCTCTCTCTCTCTCCCTCTTTTTTTTTCTTGCCTGCAATGCCCTTCCTTACTCTGTTGATTTGAAATATGTCTTCTCTAGAAGACTCACTTCAAGTGACTCTCATTTTTTAAAGCACTCCCTGGGTGCCCTAGAGAATCATGTGTTTTCTTCTTTGCAATTCCATAGTACATTTATACACCTCTATTACAGATGTTATCAACTCAGTATAGTTAATTTGTTTACACAGTGGCAAATCCCTGGATACCAAGTCCATTATTAGTTCTAGGTAAGACCTCTGTTCTTTGCATACAGTGCCTACAACCTAGTCCGTGCTCAATGCATGCTTGATGAATGGAAACGAGGCAGGAGAATAGAATGAAAATTAGTAGAGGGAATATATAAGAGAAACCAGGAGAGTCAAATGTTATCAAAAACAAAAGAAGAGGTATTTTCAAGAGGTAAGGTGTGGTCCGTTCTTTAGAGTTTGGTGTTTGGTTTACTTGTGTTTGAAATAAGATACAGGTATCATCGCATTTACCAAGTACGAGGTATGTGGAAATAAAATAGTCAAATTTCAGTAGCATATGGCAGAAATTACCTTATATCCAAGCAGTGACTTAATATGAGCAATTGTGTGTTCAAACCATCAGGAGAAGTGTTAGTTAAGTGGGGTGTACACTGCACTCCCAGAATCCAAAGACAACCCTGCAGAATTGTCTTGCCAGAATAACCCCAGCAGACTCACTGGTCTGTCCAGGCAGACTCACTGGTGTTCTGGGCCTAGGGTATCACTAGGTAAGAGTCAAGTGTCGGTAGGTTGGGTTCTTATCTGGAGAAATCTAATTCTGAGATTATTTGGGTTTCGGACAATTAAGTTCCTTGCAGTTATACAACTGAGGTCTTCATTTTCAGATTGTGGGATGGCCAGCCGGAGAAAACTCTCTGCTTTCTATGGGTTTATGATGCATGGGTTCATGATGATACTAGGTTGATCCAGAAAATCTCTCTGTATAATACAACACGACTATAGAAATGATCTCTCTTCATATTCATGGGTTGGCAGCTTTAAGGTATGGAACGTTTGGGACTATTTTTTTTTTTTTTTAGAATAATGTCTACCACATTCTGTTTAAAAAAAAAAAAAACAGCTGTAGAACCAATAGATAGTACTTTTCACCTTCTCAATTAGTAAGATTCAACAGAGAAAAATTCTCTTTCTCATATATATATATAATATATATTATAATATACAATATATTTATATATATATTTATATTTATTTATATTTATATTTATACATTCATATAAAATATGAATGTATTAATATAAGTATATTTATATATTTATGAAAATTTATTTATTTATTTATTTATTTATTTATTTATTTATTTATTTATTTATTTATTTATTTGTTGGTTTATTTATTTATTTATTTCTTATAAGAAATTGGCTCCCATAAATATGGACGCTGACAAGTCCCAAGATCTTCAGGATGTGTTGCCTAGGTGGAAACCCACGAGATCTGATGGCATTGTTCTTGTCAATGGCTGGCAGGCTTGAATCTCAGGTAGAGCTGCTGTTTCAGTCTGAATCTAGGGAAGAGACCAATGACCCAGTTGAAAGACATTCAGGCAGGCAAGAGTAATTCCCTAGTATCCCTGGGAGAATCATCCTTATTGTATTCAGGCCTTCTCACTGATTACATAAGGCCCACTTACATTAGGAAAACAATCTGTTTTACTCACTGTACAGACTCAAGTATTTCCCATCACAAAACACCAGAAAAACGTTTCACCAAGCATCTGGACCTCTGTGGCCCAGTAAAGTTGACACATGAAATTAACCATCATATCTTCCAAATTTCATGCAAGCGCATGAAGCGGATGCACCTAAGCCCTATCAAGAACCCAAGCTACAGAGGCACCAGGCAGCTTGATAAGGTGCATTAGCACAGCGTCTTTCAAATATTTAACCCCAATCTACTGTAAGGAACACATATTTCGCCACAGCCCAGTATAAGCATACACATACACATACACATACATATAAATAAATGAAATAAACAACATTTCATGAATTATTGGTTATCCGTACTAAGGGTAAATGTACTTTTATATTTTCTTTTTGGTTCTATTTATTTTAATCCATTCTTCCCTTGAGCCACACCTTCATGACCTTCCAAAAAACAAGGCACCATTAATAAGATGTACTGATTTTGAGGGTCAATCTTTGGGAAGTAATTTCCTTCAGTTATATGTTTCACAATGTCTGACATGCAATACTCTCTTTGTTAAGTTGAATGGAATACAGAAAATGGGCTTCCAATTCAGTCTTAAGACATACTAAGAAAATTCTGAATCCTTTTATCGGGATAGGTCCATAACTATCGAACAAAATGAAACAACAGGTACCAAGAGATGCCCTTTGGATGTCTCCAACCCTATTCAGGAAGGCTAAGTTTACAAGCCCACTAAAACACAGGGGACCATTTCTTTCTTGGGGAAAATGACCAACAACGGAATGTTTATGTGCAAAGAGAAGACAGGACTAATTATTACAAAGAGGTGTTGAAGCATGTAGAAATTGTCCACTTCTATGCCACTTATATTTAGTGCTTGTCTCCCTTGGATTATCATGTCAATGCATAAGGCACAGTTAGAGAACATTGTTACCCAACAATGGCAGCTCTCAGGTTTCATGTTTCTGTTATACACCCCCATAGGTTGAACTGTGTCTCTACAATAGTGAAGGCCCTAGAGAAGAATTCACCCACTTTGCACCACTCACTCTCCCTGATTAAGCTGTTCTGCAGGGAAACGGCTTACTTTTTTAAATGCTTGCTTTTTGTTCCTTGGATAAGCAGCAGACATATTTCTGAGCACAGCATTTCTATTTAACTGTACTCATGCCCTAAAGAGATTCTAGGGATCAGCTCAGGGAGTCCACTTGAATTGATCTTCTTCATCTCTATTGCAACATTACTGGCAGACGTTCACAGTCAGATTTCATTCTGTCTGACTGAGAGAAACGGAGGAATTTGGCTTTCTGAACCAAGACCACATGATGGAATTGTCTGCACTCAGTTGCAAAAGATTGTGAATGAGGAGGAGACAGGGGCATTATATGATCCAGGATGTGAGGTTGTAGGGTTAGCTTATGGTGGTTGTAACCAAACCTTAATATTGTGTGGAGACTAGACAACCTTGAAATCCCTATAATGTGATGGTCTGGGGACTCTTACCATATAGATTGTCAAAAATCTTGTTATATGTCCGATACAGAAGCAATAGAACTCATTCACTTAATATAGATTTAATGAGCATATACTATGTGGTATTTAGAGCTCTACTCTTGTAGGAGAAGTGAATAAAGTACTCCAAAGATGATCAACGGGGCTCAAACAGACTCTGGTCTCTAGCTTAGAGACCTCGCTTCTGGGTTCTTCTTCCTTTGTTTGGTGCATGTGCGAAAACCCCCACACATAAGGAAGCTGACGACTATAAATTACCCTCCCCACTTGACTCTGTGCTCAGACGTTTGGTGAGCCAAACTCTCTGACCAAACTCTCTGAGTGCCACTTGGTTTTTCCTCCAGTGTTCCAGCCTGTTTCGAAAACATACTAGATTGCTGACCAGGAAACCCAACCGCACTGGCCCATTGTTGCCCCCGGTTTGGGAGAACGGCGAGGTGGTGGCAAAGCAAAGGCTCGAAAGGGAGAAAGTGCATGTTCTGCCTGAATTTCCTCAGCCTACTTCTCCGTTGTCTTAGGCAGGTCCTGCTCCATGGAACTGGTAAGGCCGGGGCCCCGAAGTGTCAGGCATACCCAAAAGAGCGGAAGGGGGACATGATCAATCCCCAGAGGACTTAATAGGTGTAC
Organism: Puma concolor; assembly: GCF_028749965.1. NCBI lineage: Eukaryota > Metazoa > Chordata > Mammalia > Carnivora > Felidae > Puma > Puma concolor. Next base: position 18,073 of record NW_028240124.1, on the reverse strand, counting down.
CAGGTAGAAAATTTTGTGGAAGGAAATGTAATGGACTCTGGTGTGTATGTGTGTGTGTGTGTGTGTTTGTGTGTGTGTGTGTGTGAGAGAGAGAGAGAGAGAGAGAGAGAGAGAGAGAGAGAGAGAGAGAGAGAGAGAGAGGATGTGCAGCTAAGCCAGGGTTGCCAGTCGAGTTAGAGTTTGTGGCTTCATGGACGGACACCCTTAAGGACCCCAAAAGTCTATGGAGTCTGAATGGGCTCCCCTGTGTTATTGTGAGAGTATAAAGTCAAGGGCGGTATCGGATCAGATTCCCTTCACAAGTCACAAAGCCGAGTCCACTATAGTCAAACCTCTCCTAAACTTTCCCTCAGGAATGCGACCAGAGGAGTATCTGAATAGTCCTCTCATCTGGCGGTATATCCTAACTTTGTCCGTCTTTGTGACACCAAATATGAGAAAGAAATTAATAATGGGATGAAAACAGAGTAAGCCTAGGATTTTAGAGGTCGTGATCAAAAATTGTTAAAAGGGGTTTTCAGGTTACCATGGGGTGACAACGACACCCAAGAAGTTAAGGAAATTTTGTGAACTAGAATGGCGCACATTCAATGTAGGATGGCCTCCAGAGGGTATGTTAGATGCTCAAATACTGCAGCAGGTTTGGCTAATAGACACTGGGAAACCAGGCCACCCTGATCAATTTCCGTACATCAACTCCTGGCTTGAAATTGCCCCAAATCTACTGCCTTGAAGGTGATCATCATTAGCAAGCAGAGCCAGGCAAAGGTTTAGCCACCTTATGTGGAGGCTCCCCCAGGGCGCCAAAGAAGCGACCCACTACTGCTCTAATATTTGAAGGAGTTATGGAGGAAGATATTGTCTTTCCACCTCCTCATGACTCTTCAAGCTCCCTCCCCCCTCCCCCGGAACTTGAGACACCTCCTGCATCTGTCTCTCCAGCCACAGCCAGAGTCAGTGCGTTGCCACCGCAGTCAGTGCCGCACATCTCCCCGCAGCTCTCAGATAACCCACCCCACATGGGCTATCAGCCAGACTGCGCCCCAGACCCAGACCTAAAACTCTCCAAATGTATGTAACGGAGACGAGAGAGCCTGAAAGACAGAATCAGGATGGACCAGTCCAGACCAGCCATTCCATGATGTGTTATCTACCTTTCTCTACAACCGACCTCCTCAATTGGAAACACAACACTCCACCATACTCCGAAAAGGCACAAGCAATGGTTGACTTGATGGAGTCCCTCTTCCAGACCTACTGACAGACTTGGGAAGATTGTCAACAGTTACCCCATACTTTGTTGAATTAAAAATAAGGATGACAGAAACATGACAGTACCTAGAAGATCACACATCTCCAGGAATCAATGACCCTATATCTGGGCTCAAGGTGCATGCCTGAAGAACACCCAACATGGTATTTCACCACAGAAGGAGGACAGGACCACGTCTGAGGATACCAGAAAGCCCTCCTTCAGGGAGTCTGAGCTGGAGTCAACAATCCCATGAACATGACTAAAATATCATCAGTCACACAGCACCCTGGGGAGTCTCCCGGAGACCACTATGAAAGATTCTGTGAGGCGAACCGTGTATACGTCCCGTTTGACCCCGTGGCACCAAATAGTCAACAGATGGCAAATACCTCTTTAGTGGCACAGTCTGCCCCAGATACCCGACGAAATCTCCAGAGGTTGGAGGGCTTTGCCAGATGAATATCACTCAGCTGTTAGAGGTCGTCAATGCAGTTTTCATGAACAGAAATTTGCAGCTGAAAGAGAAGGGAATATTAAAAAAGAAGGCCACCTTTCTCACAGCAGAACTAAAGCACAGATGCTGCTGTTTTTTAGCAGCATCGAAAAACCCCAACCACAAAAAGGGGGGAAGCCCATAGCCCCCTTCGCAAGGGACCAGTGTGCATACTGCAAAGGCAAGGGAAACTGTAAGAATGTCCGAATTGGATGGGGACCTCAAAACCCAGCCAATATCTGGAGGAACCTCGAGGTGAGAACCTTCTTGATCTGGCCGGGGTAGAAATGGACTGAGGGGGACCGGACTCTTTCTTTCTTGGCCCCCATGAACCCACAGCTGAAATGAGGTGGAGGGCTGAACAATAACTGTCATGGCTGAAAATCTCTTCAACTGGGGCTGAATACTCCTTGGTTACTTCCCTGGTAGCGCCCATAGGCCAAAAGACAGCAAGCATACTTGTTGCGACTGGGAAACAGGTAATTAAACAGCCCTTCTATCAAGATCAACAAGGTGCACTTGGGGGTCACAAGGCCCGGCATGAGTTCCTCTACTTACTTGACTGGCCGATCCTCTCCTGGGCCGCGATCTACTCTCCAAACTTGGGGCCCAGATACCTTTTGAACCCACTGGACACACTAGCCTCCAATTAAACCCAAGGCAGAAGGAAACCCTGGTCTTGGCTATACCACTGCCAAGGGAAGAAGAATGGAGACGGTTCTGTGCCCAGGTCTTACCTTGTCGCCCCTAAGAATTCAGGCTTACGTTCCCCTCCCTATGGGATGATGATAACCCGCCTGAAATAGCTATGAAACGGGTCCCAATCATTTTTGACCTGATCCCTGCAGTGCAACCTCAGACACCAAGGCAGTACCCCCATCCACTAGAGGCCAGAATGGGCATACAAGAGCACCTGACCAAGCTCAGAGAAAGAGGTATTCTAACTGAGTGTCAATCAGTTTGGAATACCTCACTCTTGCCAAGCAAGAAGCCAGGAGGAGGACACCAACTAGTACAGGATTTGAGGGCCATTAGCAAAGTGACTCTTTCCTTACACCCAGTCATTCCGAACCCTCAGTATACTCTCCTCAGCCAAATTCCATGGTCAGCCAGAAGGGTTGCGTGCTTCGACCAGAAGGATGCTTTCTACTGCCTCTGCCTGGCTCCACAAAGGCAATCATTGTTTGCCTTTGAATGGACTGAGCCCGTTACAGAGTGCCAGATGCAGCTGACCTGGACACTACTTTCCCAAGGTTTCAACAACTCGCCCATTATTCTGGGGGAAGCCCTAGGTTCAGATCTCGCTGACATTCTGAAGGTAACCGCAGGATATGCCCTTCTCCAATATATAGAAGACCTCCTTTCCAGTGACACCCAGGAAGACTGTATGAAAGGTACACAGGCCCTCCTACAGCTCTGATCCTACTTTGGGTACCAGGCCTCTTGGAAAAAGGCACAGATTCGTCAGCAGCAGGTCCAATACTTAGTCTCCCTCCTCACAAAAGGAAAAAGAGAACGAGGACCGGAAAGGAAGAAAGTGTGGCACCACACTGCCACAGCCCCAAACAAAACGAGGCTTGTGTGAATGTTTAGGGGCCAGGGGGTTCTGTCGCATTGGGAATCCTCAGATGCTCAGCCATAGTGAGTTCCCTCTATGACCTTTTGGAAGGACCAAACTGGGAGCTCCTCGCATGGACTGAGGAGGTGAGGGCTGCTTTCACAGAAATAAAGTTGGCTCTGGGAGAAGCCCCAGCCCTTGGTTTGCCTGACATAGACAGACCCTTTAACTTCTTCACACACGAAAAGGCGTGCTCACTCAGAGCATGGTGCCTCGGCAATGGCTAGTGTTCTAACTGTCAAAAAAAAAAAAAAATTGATCCTGTGGCTGGAGGATGGCCCCTTTGCCTCAGACTTCAGAGCCACAGTCCTGCTCATCAAGTTTGCAGACAAGCTCACACTGGGCCAAACATTTAATGTTAAGGTCCCACACACAGTCGTGTGGCTCACAAGCACCCAAGGATATCATTTCCTCTCCATTTCTCAGCTGACACAATCCCAAGGCCTTCTATATGACAACCCAAGGCTCACTCTCGAAACAGTGTAAGAACACTAAACCTGGCCACGTTCCTTCCCACAGAGGAGGGAGAACCTGACCATGAGTGTTCTGGAGTAGTGGATGAAGTCTACGCCAGCTTCCCAGACCTCCAAGACCAGGGTATAACAAGCCCAGGGATTACCCTGTTCAGCGATGGGAGCAGCTATTTAGAAGAGTGCAGCCAAAGAGCAGGGTATGCGGTCATCACAGCCACGGAAGATCGGACAGCCATGGCCTTGTCGGAAGGATGTTCGGCACAATAGGCTGGACTCAGTACGCCTTAACCTAAGCCATCATCCTCAGCAAAGGTAAATGAGTTAACATCTACATCAATTCCATGTATGGCTTTGCTACTGTGATGTACATGGGGCCATCTATAGAGAAAAAGGCCTCCTTACCGCTTCAGAGAAAACTATCAAAAACGAGGAAGAAATACTAAAGCTTCTTGAGACCATATGGCTACCAGTCAAAGTAGCTATCCTACACTGTAAGGGACCTCAGAAATGAGATGACCCCATAAATCAAGGAAATCACCAGGCCGACAAAACAGCCAGAGTGGCTGCATGAGGTGACCTAGGTGAAGCTCCTACCTACACTCTGACTCTTGCGCCCCAGAAGGAAGCCTCCCCACCCATGGACACAAGTGAAGAAAGAAGTTGGGCTTCCACAGAAGGGGACACACTAAGCAAACACGGATGGTGAGTCTTGTCCCATCATCTATGTGAAAGCAGCTAGTGAAGGAAGATAACTAACTCACCCTCTTAGGGAACTGCTCTAGAGGTCCTCTTCAAAAAGAACTACGGTATCAGCCAACTGCCAGCATTATGCCAGGCTGTCAGTGAATAATGTGTAATGTGTGCCAAAAACAATGCTTGCTCGGCCCCACGGCCCCTGTCTGGTTCACAAAGGATGGACTTAGGGGTGGACTTTACCAACATACAACCAAATAAAGGGTTGAGGTACCTCCTTGTAATAATCTGCACCAATTTGGGATGCGTCCAAGCTTTCCAGACCAGAATGGGATGAATTCACGAGGTGGCCAAAGGTCTTCTATGGGAGATTGGGCTTAACCACACACAGTATTAATGGACCTGCGTTTGGAGCGGACATTATACGAACCCTAACAAAGTCCCTTAACATTGCCTGGAAACTGCACACTGCTTAACGCCCCCAGGGATCAGGGAAAGGTAGAGCAGATGAACTGCACCCTCAAGGAAACCCTGGCCAAGTTCCACCAAGAGACTAGCCCCCATGGTCAGATTTGATTCGGCTGGTCCTCCTGTGTGCCCAATGCCCGCCTGGGGCACTGGGATTCTCCCCTTTTGAGTTATTATATGGGCGATCCTCCACCCGACCCCTACGTACACACACACATTTAGGAAAGTTCCCAGGAGATGTACACCAGATTGCACGCAAGGAAATAAGATAACAGGTCCAGAACTTGGGGGCAGTCCTAAACAAGTTAGAGATACACCATAGAGAGGGTCACCATTTCCTTAGGGAACCCCGTTCACTTCTTTCAGCCAGAAGACTCTGTGTGGGTCAAAGATTGGAAGAAGGAACCTCTTATACCATGGTGGACTGGGCCTCACACTGTTATTCTAACAACTCCTACAGCCCCCAAAACTTCAGGTATCACCCCATGGGTCCATCACTCCACAGTTAAGAAGTCCAACTCAGAAGAACCCACAACCTGGCGAAGTGATCCAGATCCAGTCATCACGCTTAACCTTCCCTCAAAAGGGAACTGACCCCTGACGTGTCCAGCCGTGCTCCAGCCACACCATGGGAGATGACTGGTCTGCACACAGCAGAAGCTTGAGGAACAAATGCATGAACCAAGCCCAGGGATTTGAATGCAACTCTGGCAACACTTGCGCCTTACTGGTGTCATAAGCCTGGTCTTACTTCTTACTGTTGGGCTGATAGAGACTCCGCCAACAATCTGCACATGGTGCAAAAGATGCATCCTGAGCCTCACGTACCTCCTCTGGATGGGAGGGTTCCAAGTATTGCCTGTATATTATGATAACCGCTCTCACCCTCACAACTGCAACTTATCCACTTTGCCCCCACAATTGTTTTAGGACAATAAGGGTGTCCAGGGTGTTCAGTACATTTCCCTCCCTCCACAAAGATTGCTACACGGGAAAAAACACCCACTCTGTATCAGTCACCTGGTGCCCCAAGTGCTAAGTATTGGACCGAGGATATAATCAAAACTATCACTAACCCATGTCACAACAAGGGCCTGCAGAGAGGGAAGCAAACTTGCTACACTTACCTTTCTCAATGGGGAATCTCGCACAGGGGAGGGCTGCACTACAGGGCCCTTCAAAAAGTTATAAAGCATACCCAGGATAGGGTAATACAAGCCATAAAGGCGACCACTCTGCCAGAAGCCTACCAACGTTTGAAACTTCAGCCGTCAATCAGATGCCTACCAATTCCCTACTCCAGCATTGGGCCGACACTGCTCTACTAGTCCTCCATAAGATAGATAATCACATGCAAACCTGCTGGATGTGCTTGCCCCTCAGCCAGAGGACTTACTTAGCTACTCCAATCCGTTTGACCTAGGAATCTCCTGAAAACCTCAAAACCAACACCTCTGTCTTAATTGGACCCCTGGGCACTAGGGGTGCCAATGCCGACAATCTAATCCATACAGTCCCTGAATTCCCTCTCTAGGAGGAAGAGATAGAACCTTAATGAGGACTACAACCCTATGTTGCACCCTTGGGGTGTTCTATCTGTGTTCTAATTCGGCCTATCGATGCTTAGAAGCCAACTGGACTCCGAAATGTTATTCCATCTTCCGGACCCCAGAGATCTTTGTATACACTGAAGATCAGTTGCTAACAACCTTTAGCCCCAAGTCTCAGGCTAAACGGGCAGTCCTGCTACCCATTCTGATAGGGTCAGAAATTGTGACAGGAATAGGAACTGGATAAGGGGGCATAGTTTTATGCATAGGACTGTACCATAGACTATCTCAAGAGCTAAATGAAGACATGGAACGGGTGGCCAATTTTCTGGTAAATTTACAAAACCAAATAAACTCTCTGGTGGCAGTAATCCCCCAAAATACAAAAGCCCCCAACCTCCTCACTTCAGAAAATGGAGGGACTTGCAAATTTTCGGGGGAGGAATGTTGCTATTTTGAAACCGTCAGAAATACTCACAACTAAGGTTAAGGAACTAAAACAGAAAATAATAATAATAATAATAATAATAATAATAATAATAATAATAATAATAATAATAATAATAATAATTCAACATAGACAACAGGAAAGTATCAATCAATGGAACAAATGAGATCTCACGGATTGGGATCCTGGCTTCCTGCCCTGGCAGGGCCCCTCTTCTTCATAATTTTACTTGTACTCTTTGGCCCCTGTATACTGAATAACATAATACATTTTATTGAAAACACTGTTGCTCGCCAAACTACTGCAGGCATCTTAGCCTTCTGAGGGTACCAACCTAAAAAACTGAAAGGTGATACCTACTAAAAAGGTTTCTTAAAAGGCATAAAATGGGATAATGTTGGAGAAGTGAATAAAATACTGCACCAATGATGGCCGCTGGGACTAAAATGAACTCTGGTCTCTGTCTTAGAGACCCCACCTCCTGGTTCTTCTTCCTTTGATTCCTGTGTGCAGGAAAACCATCACAGATATGGCAGCTGATGACTGTAAATTTCCTGCCCCACTTGCATTCAGCGCTCAGACGTTTGGAGAAACAGGGTCCTCTGAGCCCGCCGTTCCACCAAGATCTACAATCCAAAGAAGATCTCCGAGCGCCATTTGGTTTTTCCACCAGCGTTCCAGCCTGGTTCTGGATCATTATAAACACAGAAGTGAGCAAGACAGACCAAGTCCCTTCGTATACAGTATAAGGAGGTAGAGGACCATGAACTGGTAAACAAGTAATGAACAAGTGCACAAGGGTAATGGGGTGCTGGGACTCAACCAGCTCCAAGTTGTCGAAAGCAAACATATGCTATATCACCCATCTCATGTATGGATCATAGTTCTAAGTGTTGTGACATTTATAATTGATACACGTGATAACTGCCAGGGTATTTCCCCTTTTCCCAACTTACATTTATTTTGAAGAACTTATGTGAGTGTATGAAAGATACTGGCGATTCCGAGAATCAGTAGATGCTGGTGGACCAGGTTTGAAATAGCAGCCCCAGAGGTCAAAAGACACAATATCCAATCATGTTTGTTATTTTTTAACAACTTCATTAATGTTTAACTGATATACACAAACTGTACATATTTAAAGTACGTAGTTGGTGGAGCACCTGGATGGCTGTCATTTGAGCATGAGACTCTTGATTTTGGCTCAGGTCACGATCCCAGGTTCGATTAAGCCCTTTATTGGGCTCCATGCTAAGCATGGAGTCTGCTTAAGATTCTCTCTTTCTCCCTTGCCTCTCTACCCCAGATATGAAGGCTTCCTCTCTGTCTCTGAAAAAAAAGGCCCTAATAAATAAATTATTTAATTAATAATTAATACTAATACTAATAAATACAATTGCATAATATGGTAAATTTTGGTCACATATCAACCAATGTATACATAACAAGGAAAAGAATATGTCTGTCACCACTAAAAATGTCCTTGTATCCCTTAGATATCCCTCCATCCCCCACGTCTTCCGGATTCCCATTCCTAGGCAATCTCTGCTCTGTTTTCTGTCCCTACATATTATCTTGCATTTTCTAGAATACTATACAAATAAAATTATATAAGACATAATCCTTATTATTTAGGAGTGGGGAGTTGACTTCTTTTACTTAGTATTTTGAAGATTATCCATAGTGTTGTGTGTATCAATAGTCTGTTACTACTTTGTTTATCCGTTCACATGTCAGTGGACATTTGTATTATTTCCAAATGTGGCGTATTTATTTCTTTTTCTGAGAGAGAGAGAGTGAGAGAGAGGGAGTGAGAAGGAGAGGGGAGTGTGGAAGGAGAGGTGGGGGAGAGATAGGGAAAAGGAGAGGGAGAGAGAGAGGGAGATAGAGAGGGAGAGGCAGAGGGGGAGGGAGAGAGAAAGAGAAAGAGAGAGTAGAGGGAAAGAGAAAAAGAATCTTAAGCAGCCTCCATGCTTAGTGTGGAGCTCCATGTGAGTCTCAATATCACGGCCCTGGGATAATGACCCAAGCAGAAATCAAGAAATCTACCAACTGAGGCACCAGGTGCTCCTTAGCCTATTGAAAACAAAGCTTCTATAAACATTCATTATTTCTTTTCTTTCCTTTTTGTTTCTTTTGTTTTCATTTCTTTTCTTCTCTGTTCTTTATTTTATTTATTTATTTTTTGTACGATCGTATACTTTGATCGCTCTAGGGAAAATATTTGAGAGTAGATTTGGCTGAGTCATAGAATAGGTTGCATGTTCAGCGTTTTAGGATACTGTCAAACTGTTTGCCCGGGTAGTTTTATCACTTTTACATTCTCATCAGCAGTGTGTGAGAATTCCAGTTCTTTCATATCCTAGCTAACACTTCAGAGCCCTGTCTTTTGATTTTAGACATCTTGTAGGCATGAAGTAGTAGTTTATCTCATTGTATCTCATTTATCTCATTGTAGTTTATATTTGCATTTCCCCTCATGATGCCGAACACATTTTCTTTTTTTTTTTTTTTTTTAATTTTTTTTTCAACATTTATTTATTTTTGGGACAGAGAGAGACAGAGCATGAACGGGGGAGGGGCAGAGAGAGAGGGAGACACAGAATCAGAAACAGGCTCCAGGCTCTGAGCCATCAGCCCAGAGCCTGACGCGGGGCTCGAACTCACAGAACGCGAGATGGTGACCTGGCTGAAGTCGGACGCTTAACCGACTGCGCCACCCAGGCGCCCCCCGAACACATTTTCATGTGTGTATCTGCTGTACATATATCTTTTTTGGTAATGTGTCTTCTCAAATCTTTTGCCTTTTTTTGGATTATTTCCCTTCAGATTATTGAATTTTGCGGATTGCCCATATGTTCTAGATAAAAGTCCCATTTCACATAGATGATTGGTAAATATATTCTCCCAGTCTCAGTCTTGTGATTTCAAAGTCTTTGTTCGTGGAAAAGCAAAAGTTTTAGTGTGATAAAATCCAATCATATGTTTTTCTTGTAATGAATCATATTGTTGGTGGTGTAGCTACGAAATGTTTGCCTAAGCCCAGGTCATAATGGTTTCCTACTTTAGGTACTTTAAAAATGTTATCCTACTGTATTCTAGATTGCATGGGTTCTGATGAGAAATCATTTCCCTCCCTTTCCCTGGATGAAAGCAATTTGATTGTGGGGTGCCTTGGTGTAATCTTCCTCATATTTCCTGTCCTTGAGGTTCATTGACCTTATTGGAACTATATATTTTTAGTTTGCATCAACCTTAACAACTATAAATTCAAATTCGTTTCATTATTTACTCAAATTAGTTTTCTTGTCTGTGTTCCTTGGAGATACAATTACATGTATGTTGGATGGCTTGCAGGCATATTTTGTCTGTGTGTTTCATTTCAGACGATTTCCATTGCTATGTCTTTAGGTTCATCAACCTTTTTTTTTTCTGCACTGTCTATATGCCTTTAATTCCATTCAGTAATCATAGACCAGATTTCTTATTTTAGTCATTGCTTTTGTCATGCGAAGTTTGGTTTAGGTGTTACATACCACTTGCATGTCTCTATTTAACATGCTCATTCTGCTCTATAATTTCTTCGATATACTGATAATAGTTATAATAACTATTTGAGTGTTCGGATGTATAAATTATATCATTTGTGTAATTTCTGGGTCAGTGTCAGTTGAGTTCCCCTTCCTTACGTGTCTTATTTTCCTGCTTCTTTGCATACCCCAGAATTTTTTATGGGTTGCCAAACATGGTCAGTTTAAGCCTGTCAGTTGCTGGATACTTTTAGATTCCTAAAAATATCCTTGGTTCTTGTTTTGGACATAATTTAGTTACTTACAAATAGCTTGATCCTTTCAGGTCTTTCTTTAAAGATATTTTGGGCAAGGCACAGGCAGCACTTAGTTTAGCGATAATTTTTGTCCAGTACTGACACAAATTTCAAGTATTTTACAAATGGCATGTACATTGTGAGGTCTTCCACACTGGCTGTCAGGCATTATTCCTGACCCTGTATGGCAGTGGGTATTATTCCTTCCCCTGGTCTCAGTGTCCTCAAACACAAGAGTTTATCAATATTCCATTGAATACCAAGGCAGACCAGTGTTGATCTCTCGAGTTCTCTCTGTGAACAACTTTCTCTTCTTTGGTACTCTGCTCTGTGAAATATAGCAGTCTTCCTGAATCTGTAACTACCCCCTCCACAATGCAGGGAAAATGTTGGGCTATGCCAGCTATCTCCTCTCTATACCACAGACTCAAAACCCAGCCTAGTCAATAAGCTAGGGCACTATAGGAACCATTTCACTTATTTCCCAATATCAGGGATCACTGCCCTTCACTGCCTCATCTCTGATATTTTGAGAACAGCTTCTTATATATTTTGTCTACGCTTTTAGCTGCTTCCATAGGAGTATAAATCTAGTGTTTGTTATTACATTTGGCTGGAAGTAGAAGTGTTAACACCAATTTACATTTTAGTATTGAGTCTAACTTCTCTGGCTTTGTTCTTTTATCTTTTTATTCTCCTTTGATGATAGATTTAATGTGGACATATGGAGAATGGCCATTGCTAGACATAGGGAGAAACTAGGGATGAGCTGGCAGATTGGAAGTATAGTTAGAAAAGAGAAAAAAAGGAAAGAAAGAGAATATGCAGTCAAATCTTGAAGAAAGGAATTGATGGCGATTGTCAAAGCCATGTGAAATCCCAGCGCCCACTTTAACAGACATAATATGAGAATTGAAAATAATGTTTTCGACTTGGAAACCTTAATCTGCCAGTGAGCTTTACTAATTTTTACTAGTCTTCATAACTCCGTAACAAAGGCCGAGGTTTGGAATTTCTCACCTTTGTTTCTCAGAGAGAAAACACACCAATGTCACCCAGAAATCAGTGCTTGGGTGAAAACTAGACATTTTAAATGATTTTTTTTTTACTGCTTTCTTCCAATGTTTCTTTAGCAGTGTTCGCCTTTCAAGATAAACTGTGGCACAGAAGAAAACACACTGGACATGGAGGAGGAGTCTAGGGTTGTTGTCTAACACCGTCATAAACAAGTTATGGGGAAGGCACTTGACTTTCCTAGGTCTCAATTTCCTCACCTGTAAATTGGAATAAGGACTGCCATATGAAGGGCCATTGTGAGATTAAATGAGATGAGGCATGTGCCAGTTTTACAGAGCCTAACACTTAATATTACATGCAAGGGTCTGTGTATTATTTATTCTAGAGGGAGGGATTTGCATTTTTTTTTCAGTGGAAGGAAAGAGATGAATATACAACTGGACTATCAAATAAGAGGTGGATAGAGGACTGGCTTACTGGTCTACCTCCTTGTACTCTTTCAGCCATCCTGGCCCTGGGCTGCCTCCAAATTGAAGAATCAGTGTCAGAAGACCTGAGATTCCCCCGTAGGTATCTGACCCCAGACAGACTTTTAGCCTGTCTTAGCTGTTCAAATGAGGATAATGATGGCTATCATCTGTGGAGCACGTGTTCCGTGTTGTCAGGTGTTGGATTAAGCACCTTGCCAATAGTGTCATTTAATCTTTTTGACCCTTTCTTATTATTTCCATTTTATAAATTAGGCAACTGAGTTCCAGTTATGTTAAGTAATTGGTCCAAGATAACACACACACGAGTGGGGTGGCTGGGATGGGCACCAACTCTGCTCCTATGCCAACATGCATGCTCTCACCCATGTTACACTGCCTTCCCATGAGCGTGTTAAGGGTTTGGAAAGCCACCTCTGATAAAGTAACATGGAGTATGTTGGTGTCCTAGCTAAGATCGTTTTCCCTTACCTTACCGAAAACATTTTCATATTACCTGAAACACTAGTCCCTGCACAAGACACCTTTCCTCGAATTTCTCTTAACGCTATACACTGGTCAGAATATAAAAAGCAACGACTTCAGAACTTGAAAGTTAGCAATAGGAGGTGAATGAGGGAAGGGAAGAAAAACAAGAATAACCCTGTGATGGTTATTATTACGTGTCTACTTGAGTTGGCCGTGGGGTGCCCAAGACTAAACATTTTTTCTCGGGGTATTTGTAGAGTGTTTCTGGGTGAGATTAGCGTTTGATTTGGTGGACTCAGTAAAGCACTATCGTCCCCAGTGAGTGTGGGCAGCATTCAATATCCTGAGGTCCCGAAGAGAACACAGGGTAGAAAAAGGAGGAATCCATGTCCCACCGCTTCTTTTCTCAGCCTTAGAGGTTGATCCCGCTTAGAGGCAGAGCATTGGGTAGGGGTAGGTTGGTTCCCCGGAAGTACCTTCGGTCCAACCACCCACAGTGATGTGATTTCCCTCCAGGACTGAAATGAGGGCCCATGTGCCCTTATGGGTCAGGGCTAGCGTTGGAAGGGCGGAGCCAAACATATGTGTGGGCCAGACTGAAACTGGCTCTGGATCTCTTCCTCCAACTCCATCACGGAAGTGGAAATGTCATGGAGAGAGTGTGACTTCCACTCAGGATTTTCCCCAATGGTAATTGGCCCCAATCCGTTATTTCTTTTAGACGTCCATGCTAGGTGCCTTTAGGGCCAGAGCCCAGGCCAGCGTTAAGGTTAGGTCCCAGCTACCTGCATGTAGATTTCCTGGTTTCCCAATACCATTTGTTGAAGAGACTGTCTTTCCCCCATTGTTTATTCTTGCCTCCTTTGTTATAGGTTAATTTACCACATAAGCATGGGTTTATTTCTGGGCTTTCTATTCTGTCCAATCGACCTATGTGGCGGTTTCTGTGTCACTACCCATACTAATTGGTTTACTTGAAGCTGTGTAGTACATCTTGAAATCTGGGATTTTGATACCTCCATCTATGTTTTTGTCCTTCAAGAATATTTTCACGATTCAGGGTCTTTTGTGGTCCCATACAAATTGTAGTATTAGTTGTTTCAGTTCTGTGAAAAGTGCCTTTGGTATCTTGATAGCGATTGCATTGAAACTGTAGATAGTTATGAGTAATATGGACATTGTAATGATATTAATTCTTCCAGTGCATGATCATGGGATATCTTTCCATTTGTTTGTGTCATCTTCAATTTCATCATTGACTTATAGTTTTCACACTACAGGTCTTTCACTTCTTTGGATAAGTTGAATTGTAGCTATTTTACTCTCCTTCTCTTTTTGGTGCAATTATGAACGGTGTTGTTTTCTTAATTTCTCTTTCTGTGACTTCATTATTATTATAAAAACCCTACCAATTTCTGTGTATCAGTTCCGTATCTGCAACTTTCCTGAATTCCTTTATTACTTCTTCTGGTTTTGGGGGTAAGTTTTAGGGTTTTCTATGCATATTCTTATGTCATCTGCGGATAGTGACAGTTTAGCTTGTTTACAAATGTAGATGACTTTAATTTCTTTTCTCTTATCTGATTCCTGTGACTAGGACTTCTAGTGTTATATGAAACAAGAGTGGCAAAAGTAGACATATTTATCTTGTTCTTGATCTTAGATGGAAAGCTCTCAGTTTTTCACCATTGAGATGTTAGGTGTGAACTTTTTAATATAAACAATATAAAAATAATATTTTCATGTATTGAGGCATGTCCGCCCCCCCCCCGACTTTGTTGAGACTTTTACCATGCATACATGTTAAATTTTGTCATATGTTTGCGGGCGCCTGGGTGGCGCAGTCGGTTAAGCGTCCGACTTCAGCCAGGTCACGATCTCGCGGTCCGTGAGTTCGAGCCCCGCGTCGGGCTCTGGGTTGGTGGCTCGGAGCCTGGAGCCTGTTTCCGATTCTGTGTCTCCCTCTCTCTCTGCCCCTCCCCCATTCATGCTCTGTCTCTCTCTGTCCCCAAAATAAATAAACGCGTTGAAAAAAAAATTAAAAAAAAAAATTTTGTCATATGCTTTTTCTGCATTTATTGGTATAATCATATGATATTTACCCTTCGTTTTGTTGAGGTGGGATATTATGTTGATTGATTTGATGAGCCATCTTTTTTTCCCTGGAATAAAAGCCACGTAATAATTTTAGTGTGTTGTTGAGTGGAGTTTGGTAATATTTTATTGAGGAATTTAAAGTCTATTTGGTTTGATATAGGTGTTGCTACCTGGTTCTGAGTTGTTGTTGTTGTTTGATGTTATTTTTGTTGTCCTTGTTGTTGTTTGCTTTCATTTGCATGGGAAATGTATCTCCATCCCTTCACTTTCAGTCTGTATGTGTCTAGGTCTGAAGTGGGTCTGTGCTAGGGAGCATATGGATGAGTGTTGTTTTTTATCCATCCTGTTACCCTATATATTTTGACTGGAGCACTTCAGCCGTTTATATTTAAAGTAATTGTTGACCGTTATGTACTAATTGTAATTTTGTTCTTTGTTTTCCGGTTGCTTTTGTAGTTCTCTGTTTCTTTTTTTCCGTACTCTCTTTCTTTCTCATAGATTAATTGTTGTTGTGCTTTACTTGGGTTTCTTTTTCCTTATTTTTCATGTATTTTGTGTTTTGAGTTTGTTATCACAAGGCTTACATATAACATCCCAAGGAACAGCAGTCTATGTTATTTTGGTGGTCTCTTAAATATACACACATTCGAGAAATTTAAGAAGACTAACCTTTGGGGCAACTGGGTGGAGCAGTCAGTTAAGTGTGCGATTTCGAGCTCAGGTCATGATCTCACAATACGTGAGTTTGAACCGCATGTTGGACTCTGTGCTGACACCTCAGAGCCTGGAGCCTGCTTCAGATTCTCTGCCTCCCCCACTCTCTGTCCCTCCCTGTTAACACTCTGTCTCTCTCTCTCTCTCTCTCTCAAACATGAAATAAAACATATATTTTTTAGTAAAATAAAATACGAACTGACTTTTTAAAGTCCCTCCTCCATATTTTATGTGTATGTTGTCATTATTTACATCTTTTTATTCATAATTCTGTAATATCTAATTATGATTTTCCCAGTGAACAATTCTTGCATTGCTGATTAGTGGTGATAAACTTCTTTATCTTCTGTTTGAGAAACTCTTTATCTCTTTTTTTTTCAAATGTTAATGATAATCTTTCCAGGTAAAGTTTTCTTGGTCGTGGGATTATCCTTTCAGGCCTTTGAAGATACCTTGTCACTCTTTCCCAGCATGCCAACTTTCTGCTGAAAAATCAGCTGACAACTTTAGGTGTTTGTTTGTTGAGATCTGTTTTTCAAATCATAGGTAACTTTTGCTTCTCTCTTAAAACTTTGGAAATTCTTTATCAATTTTAAACCTTGACATTTTAATTATTATGTGTCAACTCTCCCCAGGAGAACAGAGGGAAGATGGCGGCGTAGGAGGACACTGGAATCACCGCGCGTCCTGCTGATCACTTAGATTCCACCCACACCTGCCTAAATAACCCAGAAAACCGCCAGAGGATTAGCAGAGTGGAGTCGCCAGAGCCAAGTGTAGACGAGAGGCCCATGGAAAAGGGTTGGAAGGTCAGCGAGGCGGTGCGCGCTCCAGGAACTGGCGGGAGGGAGCCGGGCGGACAGGCGGCTCGCTGGCCAAGCAGAGCCCCTGAGTCTGGCTTGCAAAAGCGGAGGGGCCTGACGGACTGTGTTCCGACAGCAAGCGCGACTTACCTTCTGGGAGGTCATAAGTTAACAGCTCTGCTCGGAAAGCAGGAAGGCTGGAGGACAAAGGAAGGGAGAGATGCTGATCCCCCGGATGACAGAGCTCAGTTTGGTAGGGAACAAAGGCGCTCGCCAGCGCCATCTCCCCCACCCATTCCCCAGCCAAAATCCCAAAGGGAACCAGTTCCTGCCAGGGAACTTGCTAGCTCAGCGCAAACACCCAACTCTGTGCTTCTGCAGAGCCAAACCTCTGGCAGTGGATCTGACTCCCTCCCGCTGCCACAGGGCCCCTCCTGAAGTGGATCACCTAAGGAGAAGCGAGCTAATCCTGCCCCTCCTGCCCCTGTGCACCTTGTCTACCCACTCCAGCTAATATGCCAGAAACCCAGCATCACAAGCCTGGCAGTGTGCAAGTAGCCCAGACAGGCCATGCCACTCTACAGTGAATCCCTCCCCTAGTTGAGGGGAAGAGAAGGCACACACCAGTCTGACTGTGGCCCCAGCCGTGGGCTGGGAGCAGTGGTCAGGTCTGACTGCGGCTCCACCCACCAACTCCAGTTATACACCACAGCACAGGGGAAGTGCCCTGCAGGTCCCCACCATGCCAGGGACTATCCAAAATGACCAAGCAGAAGAATTCCCCCCAGAAGAATCTCCAGGAAATAACAACAGCTAATGAGCTGATCAAAAAGGATTTAAATAATATACAGGAAGTGAATTTAGAATAATAGTCATAAAATTAATCGCTGGGCTTGAAAACAGTATAGAGGACAGCAGAGAATCTCTTGCTACAGAGATCAAGGGACTAAGGAACAGTCACGAGGAGCTGAAAAACGCTTTATACGAAATGCATAATGAAATGGAAAACATCAGGGCTCGGATTGAAGAGGCAGAGGAGAGAATAGGTGAACTAGAAGATAAAGTTATGGAAAAAGAGGAAGCTGAGAAAAAGAGAGATAAAAAAATCCAGGAGTATGAGGGGAAAATTAGAGAACTAAGTGATACACTAAAAAGAAATAATATACACATAATTGGTATCCCAGAGGAGGAAGAGAGAGCGAAAGGTGTTGAAGGGGTACTCGAATAAATAAGAGCTGAGAACTTCCCGGATCTGGGGAAGGAAAAAGCATTGAAATCCAAGAGGCACAGAGAACTCCCTTCAGACGTAACTTGAATCGATCTTCTGCACGACATATCATAGAGAAACTGGCAAAATACAAGGATAAAGAGAAAATTCTGAAAGCAGCAAGGGGTAAACGTGCCCTCACATATAAAGGGAGACCTATAAGACTCGTGACTGATCTCTCTTTTGAAACTTGGCAGACCAGAAAGAATTGGCACGAGATTTTCAGTGTGCTAGACAGAAAAAAATATGCAGCCAAGAATCCTTTCTCCAGCAAGTCTGTCATTTAGAATAGAAGGAGAGATAAAGGTCTTCCCAAACAAACAAAAACTGAAGGAATTTGTCACCACTAAACCAGCCCTACAAGAGATCCTAAGGGGCACCCTGTGAGACAAAGT